>NC_074727.1:8462674-8782257 GCF_947242115.1 Biomphalaria glabrata
ACTTTACACGTACATTCTAGTTCGGTGATTGGCTAAATGAAAATTACCTGTGAGGGATCTAAGACCATAGAGAACCAGGTAAGCTAAACTATTTAAGTTACTTATATACACCTGTCACTGTTGTATATATCGCTTGAGGCAATCGAAGGTAAATTAGTGCAGATAAATCTGTAACTTAACTGTAGTACTTATTTAATTCGCTGATTAAAAGGCTAGATAAAATTTTATTGGAAATATTAAATCATTGTTCCAAACATGTCTTTACCGAAAGCAGCTTAGCAACTAAAATTCTGTGTATGTTTGGCATTTTACTGGACATCTAAAAACAAGAGAAGATAAAATATTGTCAATGGTTTTACAAGCAAATATGTTTGCATCTCTCTTCGCTTTGTTTTCCACGATGTTATCAAGGCGGTCATATTCGACATAATAAGTTACATTACTTTCTAAAAAGTTTATTTGAGAAGAAAAGAGGTATAGGTAGGGCACTGGCGTATCCAGAACTTTGGAGTGGGGGGGGGGGCGATTTTTTTCCAAACCCTAACCCTAACGCCCAGTAAACCCTAACCCTGTGCATAAACGTGCGTACAGCATATATATATATATATATATATATACATATATATATATATATATATATATATTTGATATATGAGAATAAAATAAGACTGTTTCTCAATCTTCGGCGAAAAAAAACAGAAAAAAAAACAGTCTTTCTCTTGCAAGCTTGGGGGTCTGGAGAGCGCTGTAAGCTTCTTCAGTGGGATTCGGGGCGAAGCCCCGACGCCCAAAAGCGTTTTCTTGCTTTTTTCTCTGCAGAAACGCATTCTTCTGACATCTACAGCTCATTATTTATCAATGGGGTTCGGGGCGAAGCCCCGACGCCAAAAGCGTTTTCTTGCATTTTTCACGGCTGAAACGCATTCTCCTGACATCTACGGCTCATTACTTAATAGTGGTGTTTGGGGCGAAGCCCCGACGCCAAAATAGTTTTCTTGCATTTCTCACTGCAGAAACGCATTCTCCTGACATCTACAGCTCATTATTTATTAGTGCTTCGCCCCGTACCCAAAAGTGTTTTCTTGCATTCTTCACTGCAGAAACGCATTCTCCTGACATCTACAGCTTATTATTCATCATTGAGGTTCGGGGCGAAGCCTCGACGCTAAAAGCGTTTTCTGGCATTCTTCACTGCAGTAACGCATTCTCCTGACCTACAGCTCATTATTCATTCTATTATAAAGGACCTTTTGAATAATTTGAAAAATATTCTAATATGAATTTATAGTCCCTTAATACATTGCAAATAAAACCGATTTGTTCTTTGAAAAGATTAGATACCCCACATATTTAGATTAAGGTTTTGAGGATCGCCGCCGAAAAAAAAAATATTCGATTAATAATATTCAATAGAATTCTAGCATAAATTGTGAGTTATAGTCCTAAATTTATTTAACTAGAAAAATATGAGACAGAGTAAAGGTTTCAAAAAGTCGACTAGGAAAAGATTATCTGGCTTTTGAACTCATCTCAACCGTGACTGTTATATTGAAAAATTTCGTTTGAAAAAGTCTTTCTTAAAATAGTTATGATAAATTCATGTCAAATTACACAAACTCTGTCCGGAAAGAGGAAGGGCGATAAAATGAAAACGATTAATTCTCGCTCCTTTTTATAATTTCTGCTATTGATTGCATTTTGCATTTAAGAATAGGGGTTGGGCGACTCGATATAAGAATTTACTTTATAGCATATATAAATTATATTAGTGATAGTTTTTTTTTAATTTTGTAATTTCTTACTATAACACAAAAAGAAAAAGAATTGATTTGTCCGATGGGGGGAAGGTGATTGCATGTATCGCACTTCCACCTGTTTATATTATATAGATATTTGACTAATTTTGTTCACATACTATGATTTCTCCATAAAAGTAGGACCGCCCCCCCCACTCAAAGGGTTTAGATGGGAAGGGCAGTGGAGGTATTCGCTCTTCCCCTTCCAATCGGCCAACAGGTGAACGAAATTATATAAAGACCGGTTAAAATACCAATAACAAGTTTTAATCATATAGATATTTAATTGATTCTGTTAGCAAGCTGTGATTTCTACAAATAAATAGGACCGCCCCCCCACTCGAAAGTTTATGGTGGGGGGGGGGCGGATTGATACCATCGCTCCCTCCCGACCCTACCAAATCGGCCAAAATACTAGAAGGGGGGGGGGCGAAATAATCTAAAAATAGGTTGAAATATAAATAATTAGTATATATTATTAAAATAAGTAATAAATTCGCATACAAATTGTGTGAATTCTATACTATAATTCGTCCGGGGGGTCGGCCGAGTGGGAGGGGGCGATCGCCCCTACCGCCCCCCCCCTGGATCCGCCAGTGAGGTAGGGACAGTGTGTGGGACTCAAACCCAAGAGCAGCCCCACAGCAGTCTGTATATCAGACGCCCAAACTCTGCTCTTTCTTGCTTCATCTTTATCTTATTTCCTTCTTTCTTCTTTTCTTCTTCTCTCTCTTTCTCTCTTTTTCTTTCTTTCTCTTTATCTCTCTTTCGCTACCTCTCCTCTTTTTTTCTCCATCTCGCTTTCTTTCTCTCCCTCCAACCCCCTCTTTGTCTTTCAATCTCTTTCCTTCTCTTTCTCTATCTTTCTTTTTCTCTATCTTTCTCTTTCTCTTTCTCTATCTTTCTCTTTCTCTTTCTCTTTCTTTCTCTTTCTCTATCTTTCTCTTTCTCTTTCTCTTTCTCTTTCTCTTTCTCTTTCTCTTTCTCTTTCTCTTTCTCTTTCTCTTTCTCTTTCTCTTTCTCTTTCTCTTTCTCTATCTTTCTCTTTCTCTTTCTCTATCTTTCTCTTTCTCTATCTTTCTCTTTCTTTCTCTTTCTCTTTCTCTATCTTTCTCTTTCTCTTTCTCTATCTTTCTCTATCTTTCTCTTTCTCTTTCTCTTTCTCTATCTTTCTCTTTCTCTTTCTCTATCTTTCTCTTTCTCTATCTTTCTCTTTCTTTCTCTTTCTCTATCTTTCTCTTTCTCTTTCTTTATCTTTCTCTTTCTCTATCTTTCTCTTTCTCTTTCTCTTTCTTTCTCTTTCTCTATCTTTCTCTTTCTCTATCTTTCTTTTTCTCTATCTTTCTCTATCTTTCTCTTTCTCTATCTTTCTCTTTCTTTCTCTTTCTCTATCTTTCTCTTTCTCTTTCTCTATCTTTCTCTTTCTATTTCTCTATCTTTCTCTATCTTTCTCTTTCTTTCTCTTTCTCTTTCTCTATCTTTCTCTTTCTCTATCTTTCTCTATCTTTCTCTTTCTCTATCTTTCTCTTTATCTTTCTCTATCTTTCTCTTTCTCTATCTTTCTCCTTCTCTATCTTTCTCTTTCTTTCTCTTTCTCTATATTTCTCTTTCTCTATCTTTCTCTTTCTCTTTCTCTATCTTTCTCTTTCTCTATCTTTCTCTATCTTTATCTTTCTCTATCTTTCTCTTTCTCTATCTTTCTCTTTCACTATCTTTCTCTTTCTTTCTCTTTCTCTTTCTCTATCTTTCTCTATCTTTCTCTTTCTCTATCTTTCTCTATCTTTCTTTTTCTCTTTCTTTCTTTTTCTCTATCTTTCATTTTCTCTATCTTTCTCTTTCTCTATCTTTCTCTTTCTCTATCTTTCTCTTTCTCTATCTTTCTCTTTCTTTCTCTTTCTCTATCTTTCTTTTTCTCTATCTTTCTCTTTCTCTATCTTTCTCTTTCTCTATCTTTCTTTTTCTCTATCTTTCTCTTTCGTTCTCTTTCTCTTTCTTTCTTTTTCTCTATCGTTCTCTTTCTCTATCTTTCTCTTTCTCTATCTTTCTCTTTCTCTATCTTTCTCTTTCTTTCTCTTTCTCTATCTTTCTATTTGTCTATCTTTCTCTTTCTCTATCTTTCTCTTTCTCTATTTTTCTCTATCTTTCTTTTTCTCTATCTTTCTTTTTCTCTATCTTTCTCTTTCTCTATCTTTCTATTTCTTTCTCTTTCTCTATCTTTCTTTTTCTCTATCTTTCTTTTTCTCTATATTTCTCTTTCTCTATCTTTCTCTTTCTCTATCTTTCTCTTTCTTTCTCTTTCTCTATCTTTCTCTTTCTCTATCTTTCTCTTTCTCTTTCTCTATCTTTCTCTTTCTCTATCTTTCTCTTTCTCTTTCTCTATCTTTCTCTTTCTCTATCTTTCTCTATCTTTCTCTTTCTCTATCTTTCTCTTTCTCTATCTTTCTCTTTCTTTCTCTTTCTCTTTCTTTCTCTTTCTCTATCTTTCTTTTTCTCTATCTTTCTCTTTCTCTATCTTTCTCTTTCTCTATCTTTCTCTATCTTTCTTTTTCTCTTTCTTTCTTTTTCTCTATCTTTCTCTTTCTCTATCTTTCTCTTTCTCTATCTTTCTCTTTCTCTATCTTTCTCTTTCTTTCTCTTTCTCTATCTTTCTATTTCTCTATCTTTCTCTTTCTCTATCTTTCTCTTTCTTTCTCTTTCTCTATCTTTCTTTTTCTCTATCTTTCTCTTTCTCTATCTTTCTCTTTCTCTATCTTTCTCTTTCTTTCTCTTTCTCTTTCTCTATCTTTCTCTATCTTTCTCTTTCTCTATCTTTCTCTTTCTCTATCTTTCTCTATCTTTCTCTTTCTCTATCTTTCTTTTTCTTTATCTTTCTCTTTCTCTATCTTTCTCTTTCTCTATCTTTCTCTATCTTTCTCTTTCTCTATCTTTCTCTTTCTCTATCTTTCTCTTTCTTTTTCTTTGTCTTTCTCTATCTTTCTCTATCTTTCTCTTTCTCTATCTTTCTCTTTCTCTATCTTTCTCTTTCTTTCTCTTTCTCTATCTTTCTCTTTCTCTATCTTTCTCTTTCTTTCTCTTTCTCTATCTTTCTCTTTTTCTATCTTTCTCTTTCTTTCTCTTTCTCTATCTTTCTCTTTCTCTATCTTTCTCTTTCTCTCTCTTTCTCTATCTTTCTCTTTCTCTATCTTTCTCTTTCTCTATTATCTTTCTCTTTCTCTATCTTTCTCTTTCTCTATCTTTCTCTTTCTTTCTCTTTCTCTATCTTTCTCTTTCTCTCTCTTTCTCTATCTTTCTCTTTCTTTCTCTTTCTCTCTCTTTCTCTTTTTCTCCCGTTTCTCTCACATCTTCTACCAACTCACCCACACATAAGATTCACATTTCGGATACCTGACAATTAATAGAAAGCACGAGACGTACTCCTCAAGGTCGTGACCTCGTATATCTCACACACATTCTGTCAATCACTTGCAGCAGCTGACATTCAGAGGACGATGATTGATCATTAGATACTGTTAGCTAATTCTTTTTTTTACCTTAGAAAGACACTGACAGCTGTTTCAAACCGCTACGCGCTGGTGAGATCGAAATGAAAGATGTAATCTGTGTTTCAATTTTAGCTAAGGTGTGTTCCATTCTGTTGGACTGTAACAAGGTTAATGGTTAGACACTACAAATCCAGCACATTTTGGTAAGTAAAACAAAATGCAATTAGATTTAATAATCTAGTATATACGCCTTTGAAATGGACAAGTCAGTTACGCTCTAATTATTAAGCAAAAAGCATTGATGTTATAGTGCTATTAAAAATATTTTTATAAATTATTTATTTTCATGTTAGATAGCAGAGATCTACGTGTTTGCGTGGCATAAACATACATGTCCTTCATAAGTAGGTCAGACGGTAATTTTTTATTAAAATGATTTCTATTTGTAATGGACCCCATTCACCAAAATGAACGGTCACGTGATAGCCATTGATAATACAACGGCGAATATTGTCACGTGATATCCATTGTTGATTTGTTGTCGTAAGTTGTATTGAAAAGATAGGGAAGCACAATGTGGCTCAATGTTGTTTGTTTACGATTGGTGAATAAGGTCCGTTAGACATGGATACAAATCTTTGTATTCAAATAAATAGCATCACTTCCCCAGAGATTATTTGAAATTGAAAGTTGATCGGCATTGTGGTTTGACACGTTCAGGTAGGCGGGTCATTAGCTGGTTCCACCCAGTTTGAAGTGCTCAATGACCCCAAGTGTTGGACGCAATAGTCTCAAATCATATACGCCTACACGGAGTATAAAGGAGATTTCGTTTTGCTACAAACAGATCCTAGGAATCACTTACAAAGACTGCTTCACAAATTAAGAGATTAGCGACGTGATTAATACAGCAAAAGGAACCCACGATGACCTGCTAATTTCTGTTAAAAAACGTAAACTTAAACTCTATGGCCATATCACAAGGTCCTCAAGGTTCGAAAAAACCTTCTTTCAGAGAACATTACCAGGAAAAAGAAGAAGAGCCAGACAGAGAAAGCGATGGGAAGACAACATAAAATGACAGACCTGTCATTGAATTTCTATCCAAGACAAAAGGAAGAACAACGCTCTACTGATCGTGTGTGGTGCCCCAACGGTTCAACTAATTTTAGGGATAGGTGAATGTGAAAGGAGATTTTAAGGTATCGAATCCGAAGTCTATGGAGTCAACATGAAGAATAAAAAAGATTATAACATTTCAAGATGGTGACACCAGTTTTAAGACCTGTACCTTATATTCATTTGCTATTTAAGCTTACTCACGCTCTGTCAGTTTGTCGATAGTAGACATTAATAGGCCTAAGACTGTTCTGTAAGCAAAAGTAGACATTAGTAGGCCTACGATTGTTCAGTAAGCACAAGAAGACATTAGTAGGCACACTATTGTTCTGTAAGCGCACGTAGACATTAGCAGGCCTACGATTGTTCTGTAAGCAAAAGAAGACATTAGTAGGCCTACGATTGTTCTGTAAGCACAAGAAGACATTAGTAGGCACACTATTGTTCTGTAAGCACACGTAGACATTAATAGGCCTACGATTGTTCTGTAAGCAAAAGAAGACATTAGTAGGCCTACGATTGTTCTGTAAGCACAAGAAGATATTAGTAGACCTACGATTGTTCTGTAAGCACAAGTAAACATTAGTAGGCCTACGATTGTTCTGTAAGCACAAGTAGACATTAGTAGACCTACGATTGTTCTGTAAGCACAAGTAAACATTAGTAGGCCTACAATTGTTATGTAAGCATAAGAAGATATTAGTAGACCTACTTTTGTTCTGTAAGCACAAGTAGACATTTGTAAGCCTACGATTGTTCTGTAAGCACAAGATGCTAGTTCGTAATCTCTCTTGCATTCAAAGTAAAATAAAGTTCCCCTTTCAGAACATAATGTTAATGTTATCTCTTTCTTTGGCCAACGAAAACTATTAGCCAACACCAAACCAAATAAAGCTTCTGGACCTGATGGTATTCCAGCTAGATTACTCAAAGAACTAAGTAATGAGCTAGCCCCAGTGTTCAAAATACTCTTTCAGGCTTCACTTAACCAGGGCAGAGTACCAAAGGACTGGAAAGAAGCTAATGTCACCCCCCTATTTAAAAAAGGAGAAAAATCTGACCCAGGGAACTACAGACCAGTATCACTTACCAGCATCACATGTAAAATCCTAGAACACATAATATGTAGCAACATCATAAACCACTTAGACAAACATAATGTCCTCACACCATACCAACATGGCTTTAGGAAATATAGATCATGTGAAACACAACTAATAGGACTAATTGATGATTTTTCAAAAGGTTTAGATAATAGTGAACAAATAGATGCTATCTTACTAGATTTTTCTAAGGCTTTTGACAAAGTTCACCACCATAGTTTGCTTAAAAAATTAAAATATTTCGGCATTAATGGTCCACTGCATCAGTGGATTAAAGACTTTCTGATAGGGAGAGAACAAACTGTAATAATAAATGGCTCTAAATCAACACCGATAACAGTAAACTCAGGTGTACCTCAAGGTACAGTCTTGGGTCCACTACTATTTTTAATTTACATAAATGATTTACCAAATTGCATTAGTTCAGGAACAAAAGTCAGATTATTTGCAGACGATTGCATAATATATAGAACAATAAAAACAACACAAGACACAGATATTTTACAAAGAGAATTAGATGAATTACAGAAATGGGAATCAAATTGGAGCATGTCTTTCCACCCAGAAAAATGTCAGTTGTTAAGAGTAACAAAAAAACTAAAACAAATTAATTCCACTTATCTTATTCATGGCAAACCAGTATCACAGACTAAAAACGCAAAATACCTAGGTGTTATAATAAATGAAAAACTATCATGGAATCCACATATTGATGAAACTACAAAAAAATCAAACAAAGCATTAGGATTTATTAAAAGAAATTTCTATAAATCAAATAAGAACATAAAACTAAAATGTTACTTAACCTTGGTTAGGCCAATAATAGAATATGCATCCTCCGTTTGGGACCCCTCAACTCAAGAAAACATTAAGAAACTGGAACAGACACAAAATAGAGCAGTGAGATTCATAACAAACGAATATTCACATTTGACTAGAGTAACACCTTTAGTAAAATCACTAAATTTAGAAAGCCTTCAGGACAGAAGGCTCAAAAGTAAAGTAGCAATCATACATAAAACACTGAACCATAATCTTCAAATACAAAAACAAAATTTAATAAAATACTCTGAAAGACACAAAGATAAAGGCACATTCCTCGTCCCATATGCTAGGACAAATTTGTACAAATACTCCTTCTTCCCTAGTGCTATTAGAGCATGGAATGGGTTGCCTGAGCTAGCCAGGAAAACCAGTGACTTGGCAGAATTTAAGTCATTGGTTAATATGCATGACTAAATGCATGACGCGTAGGACGTAATCATCTTCTTTTTTGAAGTAACGTCTGTATTATATAAGATAAGATAAGATAACGGTTAACGAGGAGGGTGTCATATGACCAGCACAACGACCAACCGCCTTTACATTCCCCACCTAAACTCAGGTACCCACTAATGTTCGGTGGTCTCACGGGCGCCCTAAAAATACCTAAGTTCAAAATCAGTCTTCACCGAGATTCGCACCCAGCACCCCAGGTTCGGAAGCCAAGCGCTTAACCGCATACGCCGCTATTTAGTGATGGGCAAACACTTTCTTGACACAGTCGTCCAAATGGGGTTTTTGGGTTGGCGACGTAGAGAATTATGAATATTTTTTTTCTGAGCCGTGCTTACTGTGGTCGCGAAGGTTACGACTTGGAAAAATAAAAGAGTTATCTTTCAATGACTTTTTCATAGATGGTTTGAGAGTCGGCGTGCGTGCAAGGTTGGGCATCGTAGAGAAATATATATACAGATATTTACAAATAGCCCGTTAAGACCCACGGCCTGTGGGCCTAAGTTTGGATATTACTAGATCTATGTCAAACATTGCGAGTGTTCCCTTCACATTTTTTTTTACATTTTGCCACGAAAATAAAAGTGGATTTGCGAAAATGGATTTACCCGCTCAGCCGACATATTCATATCCAATATAAAATACTGTGAAAACGGTTTTACCTAATTTGTTAAAAAGTTTCTTTCTTTAATAGAGATACAATGGACCTCATTCACCAATCGTAAACAAACAACATTTTGTCACGTGATTCTCTATATCTTCTATAAAAATTACGCAATCCATAAAGGCTGTCACGTGATACGTAATTTTCATTGTTTTATCAATATTACACGTGGCTAAATGTTGTTTGTTTACGATTGGTGAATAAGGTCCATTAAGTACTCTTTTTTTTTTACGGCCCTCTGGTTGTGGGAGGGATATTATACATACACTACGGTCTCCGACATGATCTAAGGAAAATTTTGCCAAGTTTCATCAAAATTGTTCAAACGGTTTTGATTTTTATTCGGGACATACATACATATATACATACATACACCGTACTTATTATAGATAATATAGTATAGTGATAATTTTTTTATTATTATTAAAGTCTTGTTTTTTTCTAAAAATTACTAGAAACTCGCGCCAAAACGTCAGAGTCAAAACTCAATTAGTTCCTTTTTTATCAGACAGTTCAATGGATCAGTTTGAGTTCATGAACTGGCAGCAGCCTGCTAACGAGTCGACAGCGGCAGCTAGCACCACTACCAACATCATCATCACCACCCAACCACAAATCGTAGGTCAAGGAAGAACGATTCCTCCTCCCAGAAACTGGATTAGTGGATTGTGTGCCTGTTTTGAGGACTGCTCTAGTTGTGAGTATCTCTACAGTATACGATGCGACAACATGTATCTCTGCAGTACTTATGCAGTGAATATCTCTACAGTACTTATGTTGCAGTGAATATCTCTACAGTAGGCCTACTTATGCAGTGAATATCTCTACAGTACGTATGTTGTGAATATCTCTGCAGTAGGCCTACTTATGCAGTGAATATCTCTACAGTACGTATGTTGTGAATATCTCTGCAGTAGGCCTACTTATGCAGTGAATATCTCTACAGTACTTATGTTGTGAATATCTCTGCAGTATGCCTACTTATGCAGTGAATATCTCTACAGTACGTATGTTGTGAATATCTTTGCAGTAGGCCTAGTTATGTTGTGAATATGTCTACAGTAGGTCTACTTATGTTGTGAATATCTCTACAGTAGGCCTACTTATGCAGTGAATATCTCTACAGTACGTATGTTGTGAATATCTCTGCAGTAAGCCTACTTATGTTGTGAATATCTCTGCAGTACTTATGCAGTGAACATCTCTACAGTAAGCCTACTTATGCTGTGAATATCTCTGCAGTACTTATGTTGTGAATATCTTTACAGTACTTATGTTATGGATATCTCTGCAGTACTTATGTTGTGAGTATCTCTGCAGTACTTTTGAAGCGAATATTACTGCAGTTTATGTTGTGAGGAGGTATGCAATGTAAGCTATGGCGCTTGAAGACCATAACAATCTAACGAATCTAAATAAGTAGTAAAGAAATAGGCGTTAATGCTATGCTTGAATATAGCAGTTTATTCTATATGGTCTCTCAAGAACAGGGAGTAACAGTCACATGTTCTTCGACATGATCGTTCTCTGCAGGAGGCTAACTAATGGGAAGCGATTTCCAAACCTTCGTCCCTTGCACCGAAAAACTCCACAGAACGTAACTTTTGAGAAGAAAATGCGCCACTACTAGATTTGTTGACATTATTGATGAGCAATGATCAACTTTTGAGTTATTTTTCATCAAACTCGCTCTTACAACGTGAAGAGTTTCTTTTCGTAGTCCTGTCTATTAAAAGTTTAATTTGGTACACAATAACGCTTTAAGGGCAACATTATTTTACAGAAAAATAACTATCAGGAGGAAAAAGTTCTCACACATTATAATGTAAATAAAATCTCTCTTATTTATGTCACTAGCAGGTCACGTAGTAAATACCTGGTGTACTGTAATGGTGTTTTATCCGGTAAGGCTATTAATCCACAGTTTCAACTCTTTTAGGATGTATCACTTCAACACTTCAACACCCGTTCCTCTTGTTGAAATACACACCTAAAGTAATCTCTCATTTAGACTAGCTTGCATATTTCGAATTACATTTGGAATTTCAATTTTTTCATTATTCACTCCCTTTACATTTCAAATTATTTCCCTTTTAAATTTTGCCCCCCCCCCCCCCTACAGGTCTCCTCGCATGCTTCTGTCCCTGTTTGCTTCAGTGTATGATCGCCCAGGACATGGGAGAATCCTGCTGCAACGCTTGCTGTTACGTTTGCTGCAATCCTGCCTCGCACTTTGGTCTCCGAGTTTTCATGAAGGGAAGAGAGAACATACAGGTCAGTGATGATGTGTCTCCAATCGTTACTGAATTAATGACACTATTTCTGATATGAAGTCGTTATTAAATTGAGTTCTAATGACACTATTTCTAGTAAGAATTCGTTATTGAGTTTGAGTTTTGAGTTTTTGGCACATCGGCACAATTTAGGCCATGTCGTGCCCGTAATCCTTAAAGGATCACTCTCCTTTACAAAAGCTAAATTTCATACAGTTATATCATTAAAAACAAGGTCTATTCACAGTTAAAATAGTAAAGGTAGTAAAAATTTAATAATTTGGTAAAAATATTATGTAAATATTATATGTTCATAATTCATAAATCAGATCTTCGTAGACAACCCCACCTCCCGGACAAAGCCCAGCACCTTCCCATGGGCAGGGTCGACATTGTCGAATAGTGTTTTTAAGTTGTGTGCTCTTAAAAATTTCTCTCTGACATCCTGGTATCTGGGGCAATCAATTCGTTATTGAATTTAGTTTAACGGACACTATTAATTGTAAAAGGTAATGCATGCATTGAAGCGTCTTTTTGTAAATACATACATATTGTACTGTAGATTTGTATTTACACTTTGAGATTTCACATGGTCTCTAAGATTATCTCCCTGTAGACACGTAAAGCATCAGGTACACCAGCACATGCATGAGGTCAGTTTACGGTACTTTTATCCTACTTTACATATTAGGAAGGAGGCGCGGTGGCTGAGCGGTAAAGCGCTTGGCTTCCGAACCAGGGACCGGGGTTCGAATTCTGGTGAAGACTGGAATTTTTAATTTCAGGATCTTCGGGGCGCCTCTGAGTCCACCCAGCTCTAATGGGTACCTGACATTAGTTAGGGAAAAGTAAAGGCGGTTGGTCGTTGTGCTGGCCACATGACACCCTCGTTAACCGTAGGCCACAGAAACAGATGATTTTTACATCATCTGCCCTATAGACCACAAGGTCTGAAAGGGGAACTTTACTTTATTATGAAGACAGGTAGGTACACGAACGGACATCCATCATATGGCACGGAAGGTGTTGGTCAATAGTAATACCAATGCCATTTGTAGCACCCAGTCTGCGTCTGTGCCGAAACATTTTCTGATATACTTGACCAAATCTAAGTTTCAATTTATTAAATAAAAACATGTTTCTAAATTTTTGTCCTAATTCATTACTAGTAAATCTATCAAGAGTGTGTGATTTCTTAAATTTTATTTATTTATAAAAATATTTTTTTTTCAGGGAAGTCTGAACTACGATGCTTCCATTACTTCCGGATGTCTGAGTCTCTGCTGCTACACATGCGCACTTGCTCAGTTGGCGCGCGAGGTGAAGTTTGTCAAAAGCACGAGAATGTTTTTCTGATACCAATCACAGAAATATGAAATGTATATGCCTAGAAAAAAACAACAACAACAATGCCAGTTTTAAGCATTTAGGATTCCACATGACTACAAACTAATGACCGCCTATCAAATACTTATAATAGTGACTAGTGACACGTGGAAAGAATGCGTTTTTCCCTAGAGATATATTTAGGCCTTGTCACAATTCTGTTAAGCTTCCTTTAATAAAATGTAAGAGGTACCGTTTTACATATATTGTTGCTCATCTAAAATGTTTCTATTTAAGATATAGATCTAGATCTTGGACGGAGCTCATTATTTAGTCACCATTTAGTCATTTTAGTGGCATACTTAGACAAAAGTAAAAACAAAATTGTGGGGAAAAAAAAAGATACAGGGGAAGTAATTTAAACATACAATTACTCGGTGCATAAGATTTTAATATACAACAAATTTAACCAACACACACGGTCCACTGGCATACAAAAATAATAATAATAAAAAAAAAGAAGCTCTTGTCACAACAAATTGTGTATATTTAAGGTTACATCCAGGAACTTGAATGAAATATATGAATTTTATAGATAAGTCTATTTGCTTTCGAAGAAGATAGCTGATAAAATTTAAAGTGTCCGTACATGTGTCTACAACAGAGGACAATAGACAACCTAATGATCGTGAAGTTTGAACAATTTCTGAATGATGTTAAAATTAATTGTTGTGTACATATGGAACTTACGTTTTTGTCGTATTTTGTTTTTGGCAATGTAATCTACTAAAAAATAAAATTAATTCATATTTGTGTGTAACTATAAATAGTTTATTAGTATGTAATGTATGATTGTAGCATTATGCCCCCTACAGCGCTAATGTCCAGTGAATAGCTTGATTGGGGGGGGGGAGGGATAAAGTATCCATATAAAATAAACATTGAACAGAGACTGAATGTATGTTCCTTCTGGTCTATAAAAGGAACAATTTTACCAGAGTTTACAAGGTTTGGTCAACAAACATTTTAAATATCCAAACAATATTTATTTATGTGTTTATAAAACTGCGCGGTCCATGTCTACTTGGGCTCAGATCACTAGTTCAATATCTGAGATATAGAGTCAGTCCTATAGAGGGGTATTTTGGGGGCTTCTTGACGGTTGAACACAGCCTCAAGGAATTGGTCGGCATTCTCTGGTGACACTCTTCTTTTGATATTCTTTGAATTTTGCGCTGAAATTAAATTCATTTTAGCCACCCTCTAAAGTCGCTCTTTAAAAACTTTGTAAAAGATGTGGCTCGTCTGCAGTAGAACCATCCGAGACTAGTAAAAATATCAATGTTATCAAAGACTTTTTTTTATGATTACTTGTAAATTTGCAGTAATAGCAACAAATTCAATTAAAAAACATGACTATAGCAGTGCTAGCTTTTAACAAAAGCTTGAAATGGTTAATTTTTTAGCGGTTTCCGAAAGGGGAAAAGACGCTATTAGTTTTGTGTAGCCTGTTTGTCCGTCTGTTCGTCCGTCTGTCCTGTTTAGATATCAGAAACTAGAAGAGAAAATAAAAATCGGACATCATGATATTTTAGATCATTCAAAGTTCTGATGCAACGGCTACTTTTTTCTTTTCTGAAAGCAAAAAAATCTAATTTTTTAAAATCAATTATGCAAGCAGTTTTTTGTTCTTATAAAAATACACCATTTTACAACTATTCACTTTTAATAGTTACAAACACTGACTGATTTATTTAGCAAGTACAATGACTATTTACCATTTTTTAAAGACATTTATGCAAATGGTTTTAGATTTTTGATAAAAAATTATTATTTTTTAAAATTATGTTGCTAAGTTATGTAAGTTATGTCATACTAAATGAAAAATTTACAAAAAAAAATTTTTTTTTCAAAGGGAAAAAATCTATTTACTACGCAAATAAGTTAAACATAATTTAAAACAACTATTAATAAGTAGTTTTTCATATTATTGCGTGAACAGCAGGGCACACATTTAGACACTGAACACAAAACTAAAGGATTTTTTTTTTTTACGGAAATGATTTTTTCTTGAGGCTTTGAATAAGAGATTGACCCTTTACAAAACAATTAGATAAATTAGATAATCATTATAAGACATCAGTTAGACCAGGTTCACATCTAACTTCCCATTCATATATCACTTGGTCTGCTGGACCTTTGGGGCACCACACAGGATCTGTCAACCTTATTTCTCCATTCTTCTCAGTCATTTGTCTTTAAAAGAATTTCATTATGATATTCTTTCTAAAAATATTGAAATCTGCCTTTTTACCTGCCTGGGCGGACCACTTCAGGGGCCGATTTTGAGTTTGTGTTTGCACACAAACTGTCTTTGTAACCTAGTTTTATTGGTTTTGGAGAATTATAGCCGAAACACTATTGATAAAATAGAAAATAAAAATTAGGATAGAGTTGATACGTTATACTTCTTTTTTTTTAAAAAGGTATCTGTTAAGTGCACCTATTTAATGCATTGACTTGATTTACTTGATTTAGCCCTTGAGAGTCTAAGTGAAGTATAGGGACGCTACAGTACTTCGCCATCGTACACAGTTCACAGGCAATGTCTCTCGGGTCCATGTCCACCTTGCTTTCATTTCTTTTAATTATGAAGCTCTCTTCCATGTTGACTTTGGTCTCACAGCCTTTATCTTCTTATGTGGGTTCCAGTTTAGAGCCTTGCAACATTTTCCCTTATCCTCCAACATGGTCTGCCCAATCCAGTTTCATTTGCATCATTTGATTTCCTGCTCTATTGGTGTTTGCTGGGCTTTTACCAACAGATTGTAGTTTAACAATTTTTTTGGCCATTTAGCACCCATTATATGTTGTAAGCCTGTAAATTGGTAAATGCCTGAAGCTTGTCTGCATTGCTATTTGATACTCTCCATGTCTCTGCGCGAAGCCCCACAAACCGTGGGTGGTTTCTCACGTGGTCTACGCGTTGCGCCGCCAATGCACTTGCGAAATATTTCTACAAGTCACAGATTTCTAGGATTTAATTCCAAATTTGTATGTGCGATATGCTCCGAAAATCTCAGGAAGGGCGCTTCTACTTTTTAATATGGCGAGGTTAATTAAATAAATCTCCAAATGCCCTGTTCGTAAGCTGTCTGCATCTATGGATTTCTCATCCATGTAAGTTCTGGTCTTTCAACGATATTGGGAGTCACCTTTGTTACGCCTATTAACTTTCAGCTTGCCAAAGTAATTACCCTTGCGCAAGGTCGTTCCTATTGCTGGATATATGCTCTGCCTAGAGTAACCATCGAACTGTAAGCATCTTTGTACGCCACTGACAAGGAAAGAATGCAATGGATATTTTCTATAAGTCTATCTAAAAAAAAAGGTTTAACTTAGATAAGATAAGATGATATATTTTTACTGACCAAGCAAATGGAAAATCAGTTTGGCTATAATTGAAACCTCAACGTAAATACATTAACAATAACAATATCTATGAAAATACGAACAACAATAACATACAGAATTCATGCGCACTCATAACCAGTGCTTTATGAATTAGACTTCTATGTACTTCTAGAGACGACAAATGACCTTGTAACACTCTGACCGCCGAAAGTGGGATGAAGGAGTTTTTAAATCTTTCTGTTTTAGTCATAATGGAAAGGAGACGACCACTTCGTTCAGATCTGATGTGACAGTGATTTAATGGGTGCAGGTTGTCTTTAAGAATCGTGTTTTGGAAAGGCATCTTTCATGAAAAAGCTCCTCAAGAGATTGGAGCTGTGTTCGAGTGATATGCGATGCTTTTTTAATTAGCCTAAGTAGTCTAAGTGTTTTGCCAGTAAAGTAGTACCATACCAGCATGGTAATGGCAAAGCTAATTAGACTGCTGATAGTTGCTGTATAGATGAAGCTAATCGTTGGCAAGTGTACATAATTCCCTTTCTTATTAACCAAAAATGTTACAATACATATGAAGAGGATAATTATAATTACGAGTCACCTTTCAACTTGTTTTTTTTTTAAATATAACTTTTTATAGATTTCAGTGTTTGTTTCCTAATCAAATATCGATTATCATTTCTTTGTTGTTGTTTTTGACTTTTAATAATAGAAAAATTATTTTTCAATGTGTTCTATATCTCTGAAATACTCATTCACGTCTGAGCTCTCTGAGAGCAGAGCAAGAAGAGTCGCATCATCAGCGAATTTTGTGAAGGATCAAAAAGAACTATTGGATTGAAAATCATTGGTGTTTAAAATGAGCCACGATGGCGATGTAACAACCCCCCCCCCCTCCGGTGCTGTCCTGTGTTAACTATGCGTGCATTTGATATTAATTTTTTTTACCACCTCTAAGGTCGTTGGAAAAAATTATTAGCCCATAGTACTATATATATGGGCTAATCTCCAACGCTTTCATTTTTTCAATAAGTAAATGAAGTTGTATGGTATTAAAAGCTGATGAGAAATCAATAAAGTGTTAAATAAGTGTTAGGTAAGTCCAGATGTTTGTAGACACAATTTAAAATATTTAGGATGGCATCGACTACACCTTTGCCCTTTTGGTAAGAAAATTGTAAAGGGTCCAACTTACAGCAAAGAGCATTCAGAAGAAACATTTTTAACCGTTTTTCTAAACATTTAGACACAATGGAAGTAAGTGAGTCTAAAGTCATTCATTTCTTTTGGTTTGGAAACATTTGGCACAGGTACAAATATGGACGACTTTCACACAGATGTAAGGAAGTGGAAAAAATCTCTAGGAAAGGTTCAGCTAGTTGTTCAGCACATAAGCACATTCATCTTATCTTATCTTATTTTATCTTATCTTATCTTATATAATACAGACGTTACTTCAAAAAAGAAGATGATTACGTCCTACGCGTTATGCATTTAGTCATGCATATTAACCAATGACTTAAATTCTGCCAAGTCACTGGTTTTCCTGGCTAGCTCAGGCAACCCATTCCATGCTCTAATAGCACTAGGGAAGAAGGAGATTCGCCTTTTATTCCATCAGCTTTCATCGGGTTGACTCTGAAAATGTTGCAGACGCTCTTTCTAAACAGTTGATAACTTTCACATCTTCAAGGGTTTTAAGTCTTAGATAATTAAAATCCTTAGTGTCGAAACCACAAAAGAAGTCATTTAACTCGTTGGATAATGTTTTGTCGTGTCTTGTAGAAAGATTACTTTTACTTTTGACTTGTGCTCCTGACATTTTGTTCAGAATACCCCACGCCTGTCTCATGTCACTTGTCGAGTCTTCCAGCTTGGTGCGGTAGTTTCTCCTCCCTTCCTCCACAACGACGTTGAGATTTCGTTGAGCTCCTTTCCTTTCCTGTCTGTCGCCCTTTTCTTTTGGATGATTTCTCGTTTTATTTTTGTAGTGACCCATGGTTTGTTGTTGGGGTATATCTTGATACTCTTAGTACTGATACACATGTTTTCACAGAATTTAATGTAATTCTTCGACCTATTCTTCCAGATTTGAAGTGGTCTCTTTAAATAAATTCCAGTCGGTGCAGTCTAGACAACCATGTAGTTTGAGAATGTTGTCTTGAGTCCATTCTTGCACGGTTTTTTGAATGACCTTGCCTTCTTTAAGTTTCGTGCGGTAATTAGGCAGCAGTGTACTGTTTTGTGGTCCGATGATCCTAGTGGTGGCTTTTCACGAGATGTGAACGCCCCCTTTGAAGTAACAGTAACATAAGTCCAGAGCTCTGTTCTCTCTTGTTGGGCATGAGATGTATTGGTAGAAGGTGGGTAGGTCAACCTTCAAGGTGCGTTTATTAAAATCATCTAGTATAATTACTGGTGCGTCCGGTGACCTTGTCTGAAACTCATGCACTACGTCAGCGATGATTGCAGCTGCAACTTCCGTCTTGGCTGTAGGCGAAACATAAACCAGGACTATGTAAATAACACCAAAGTCTCGTCGCAAATAAAAAGGTCTCAATAAGAGCGCCAGTAGTTCTCGATCCAGGACAGCACATTTTCTTTTTTACCGTGTAGTTGTTACAGTACTTGATGTTGATGCACACACACAGCCACTCGTCTTTCTTCTTCTTAGACTCAGCCGTCCTGTCAGATCTAATGCAAGGGAATATTAATAGCACACACTGCTTGACAGTTATTTTAAACCGTTACGCACTGGTGAGATTGAAACGAAAGATACTTAGTTGTGTTGCTTTCTATTGGACAGCAACAAGGCTAATGGTTTGACACAACAAATCCATCACATTTTGGTAAGTAAAACAAATGGCAATTAGATTTAATAATCCAGTTTATATACCTTTGAAATGGATAAGTCAGATACACTCTAAGTATAAAGTAAAACGCATTGATGTTGTAGGATTATTAAAAATATTTTAATTAATTTTGTTTTTCGTTTGCGTTGCATAAAAATGTATGTCCTTCATATATAGGTCAGACGGTATTTTTAAAAAATATAAATTGATTTCTTTTTAATGGACCTCATTTACCAAAATGAACGGCCTCGTGATAACCATTGATAACACTACGACGAATACTGTCACGTGATATTCATTGTTGATTTAAATTAGGTCGTAAGTTGTATTGATGAGATAGGGAAGCACGTGGCTCAATGTTGTTTGTTTAAGATTGGTAAATAAGGTCCGTTAGACATGGATACAAATCTTTGTATTCCCCCCCCCCTTTTAAAAAAAATTGGGCGTTGAAAAAAATATCTTTATATACGTTAAGCTCCTCACTTTTTAGCGGCTCCCGAAAGGGAAAAAGACGCTATTAGTTTTGTGTGGAATGTCTCTCCGTCCGTCCCGTTTAGATCTCGTAAACTAAAAAAGATATTGAAAATCCGACATCATGATATTTTAAACCATTCAAAGTGTGATGCAACGGCTACATTTTTCTTATCATTAAACGAAAAATTTAATTTTTAAAATGAACTCTGCAATCAGTTTTTCCATAAAAATGCACAATTTTTACAACTATCCACTATTAATAGTAACAAACACGGGAGGCTATTTTATGACTATTTACCATATTTTTTAACACATTTATGCAAACGGCTTTAGAATAGCTTATAGCACGTCCAGGGCGCTTTGGTCCAATCTCAGTTGTGGTCCAGTGGGGTGGGGTGGGGTGAGGGGGTTATCTAGGAGAAGGTTTGCTGCCTTCAGGCGCTCAGTAAACATAACTCTGCAGGACATAAGTCTGCCCGAGGCGGGTGTCGAACCTCATACATAGGTAGCCAAGCCAAGCCAAGTTCAAGCGCACTTAGCCTCTCGACCACGCTTCCCACCCTGATACCATGACCTTTAACATTTGTACTTTTATGAAATGGGACTCTGAATGTAGAAAAAAAAAAAAAGAAAGGAAAAGTGTGTGTGGAACATGATAATAAGCGAACATGTTTATTTTATAAAAACAAAGTTTGGCTTTTAAAAAACAACAACATATAAGCGGCATTATGAAGCAAATATGGCGGAATTCTAGCAAAAATCAGACAGAGAAAGCGATGGAAAGACAACATAAAAGGAAAGGCCTGTCAATGAAAGAAATCCTTTGCAAGGCCAAAGACAGAGAAATGGAGAACGACGGTCAACAGATCTTGTGTGGTTCCCAACGGTTCAACAGAGCTGAGGGATAGATGAAGATGAAAGGAGATTTAAGGTATCATATCCAATTCCTATGGAGTCAACATAAAGAATAAATAAGATTATATCATTTAAAGATGGAGCCACCTGTTTTATATCACTGAAAAAATCTCTAAATACAGTATGTTACTGCCTACACATAGGTGCATTGGATTGATAATATTCAAAAAAGCTCTGTCAATTTGTCGGAAGTAGACGGTAGTGCGTTTGTTCTGTAAGCACAAGGCGCTAGTTTGTGATCTCTGTTGCATTGATGATTTGTTATTGCTTTCAAGCATCGTTTTGAAGCAAGGAATTCAATGCTTTATTTTTACCTCCCTCATATCACCTCACTCTGTCTGTCTGTCCGTCTGTCTGTCTGGCTTTGAGTTCTGCGACATTATATAGACCCATGTAATAAAGAATGATACATATATATTTTTTTTAAAATATGTGTTTGTATTCAATTTTAATTTAAAGAATAATAATTATTTTTGTCTATTACATTTAGGATTTAAGTTTGTTGAGTAAATATTGTTGTAACAATAATATTATAATGTGAACGTGAGTGTGTGCTTTAATAGTGTCCAAAACTAAATAAATAGCGGCTATTTTCTTTCCGGTGCTCTAAAAATTATTGAAAAAAAAAATCGATGAAATTCTTTGTTCACACGAAAATGATTTAGTTAATTGAAGCATCAATGGCCAACCACTAGAAATTGTTGATCACTTTTGTTAACTTGGCTAAATCATATCCAATAACACTTTACTGGATAAAGACATTAACAACAGGATAGCCAACAGGATAGCCAAGGCAATGGCCACCCAGAAAAGAGTCTGGAATAACATATTGCTGACTAACAGTACTAAAGCCCTAGTCTACCGGACCTGTGTGTTGAGCACCTTGTATACGGAAGTGAAACTTGGTCAACCTACTCATGGCAGGAAAAAAAAGCTGAATGTCTTCCACCTCCGATGGATCTTTAAAATAAGGTGGCAAGATAAGATAACCAATGAGGAAGTGATACGAAGAGCAAGGTGCCAGGACATCCGCTCTGTTATCAGCAGCAGACGCCTTGGCTGGCTTGGCAGCTGGGAAGAGGTGGCACTGGATAGATCTACATGGAGAGATAGCATAAAGGAAGGGTCACGGATTGCAGATGTCATACACAACAGAAGCAGAAAGAAGTGTGAAAATGCAACGGCGCCTGGTGATTGCATATGCCCAACCTGCGATCGCAGCTGTGTATCAAGGATTGGCCTCTTTAGTCACACAAGAAGTTGCAAAGGGAAAAGACAGTCTCTCGAGACGTAAAATGCAACAGATAAAACAAATCAAAAAAAAAAAAAACATTGACATCAATTGCGTTGCGCACACCTTGTCTATTATTTATGGGGGTGGGTCTCAGGTAGGAATCTAACCTTTAATAGTTTGCATTTTTTACATGTTTTGAGTGTTCCCTCAGAATTGAAGATTATTACATCCTAATCTAAACCTCCCACAAGATGGTTGGGGATTGCAGCGGGTAGAGTTCGAACCCGGGGCCATTGAGATGACATGTCTGGATAACACATCTCATGACCAGAGTTATGGTGTGTGTGTGTGTGTGTTTCTATGGTGATGGTGAGAAGAAGTTAACGATTGGTTGGTGGCTATGCAGGTTGGGTACGCCAGACGATTCCAGGATGCCAGAGTGAGAAGACGTGTTTTTTTCTTTGTGAGTTTATAGTTTGTGAGTAAGCGACTAACAACAGTGATCACTAAGCCATCAATAGTTAGCAACATTCTTCCGTGAAATAGTCAAACCAATTAAAATATATATCTACAAATAGCCGGATATGATCCGCGGCCGGTGTGCCTTAATCTGAGTATTACTGATCTAGTGAATTGAATTTAGATCTATGTCAAACATGGATAGTGTTCCCTTCACATTTTTAAAAATACTTTGCCACGAAAATAAAAGTAGACTGTGAAAATGGGTTTACTTGTTCAGCCGACATATTCATATCCAAATATAAAATTCTGTGAAAACGGTTTTACCCGATTTGTTAAAAAGTTTCTTTCTTTAATAAAGATACAATTAGATACTTTTTTGTCTCTTTTTTATGGCCCTCTGGTTGTGGGAGGGACATTTAACATACACTACGGTCTCCGCCATGATATATGGAGCATTTATGCCAATTTATATCAAGATTGGTCAAAGTGTTTTGATTTTTTCTGGAAATACATACATACATACATACATACACATAAATCTTACTTTCTGCTTTATACTATAGATAGTATAGTGAAAAAATCGTTATTATAAAAAAAATCACAAGAAACTTTCGCGCCAA
The DNA here is from genome assembly GCF_947242115.1 of Biomphalaria glabrata. Lineage (NCBI taxonomy): Eukaryota > Metazoa > Mollusca > Gastropoda > Planorbidae > Biomphalaria > Biomphalaria glabrata. The sequence continues at coordinate 8,485,681 of NC_074727.1, forward strand.
AATGGTAGAGCCAAAACTTAATTTGTGCCTTTTTATCAGACAGCTTATATACAATGGATCAGTTCGAGTTTATGAACTTGCAGCAGCCAGCTAACGAGTCGACAGCGGCAACTAGTACCACTACCAACATCATCGTCACCACCCAACCACAAATCGTAGGTCAAGGAAGAACGATTCCTCCTCCCAGAAACTGGATTAGTGGATTGTGTGCCTGTTTTGACGACTGCACTAGCTGTGAGTATCTCTGAAGTATATGATGCCACAACATGTATCTCTGCTGCAGTACTTATGCTGTGAATATCTCTGCGGTGCTTTTGATGTGATTATTACTGCAGTTTATGCTGTGAGTAGGTGTGCAGTGTAAGCTCTGGCGATTGAAGACAATAAAAAACATAAACAACATAAGATAAAATGGCAAATCAATCTAACTAAGTTTTAAAAAAATAGGCTCTAATGCTATTATTGAATATTGCAAGTGTTTATTCTATATGGTCTCTCAAAAACAGGGGCGTCACAGTCACATGTTCTTCGACATGATCGTTCTACGACTGCAGGAGGCTTAATAATGAGAAGCGATTTCCAGATTTCTAAACCTTTGGTCCGTGCACCAAAAAAAAAACAAAAAAAAAAAAACAACTAAAACCCCCCACAGAACGTAACTTTTGAGGGACAAATGCGACACTACTAGAATTGTTGAAATTATTATAAATATACCTCGGTCTTTCAAATGATCGTTCTACGACTGCAGGAGGCTAACTAATGGGAAGCGATTTCCAAACCCTTGGTCCTTGCACATTATTGATGAGCGATGATAAACTTTTGAGTTATTTTTGATCTAACTCGCTCTTACAACGTTAAGAGTTTCTTTTCGTAGTCCTGTCTATTGAAAGTTTAATTTGGTACACAATAACGCCTTAAGGGCAACATTATTTTACTGAAAAATAACTATCTGGATGAAAAAGTTCTCACATATTACAGATATAATGTAAATAAAATCTGTCTCTTATTTATGTCACTAGCAGGTCACGTAGTAAATACCTGGTGTACTGTAATGGTGTTTTATCCGATAAAGCTATTAATCCACAGTTTCAACTCTTTTAGGATGTATCACTTAAACATCCAGCCTCTGTTGCTCTTGTTGAAATACACACCTAAAGTAATCTCATATAGACTAGCTTGCATATTTCAAATTACATTTAGGATTTCAATTTTTTCACTATTCACTCCCTTTAGATTTCAAATTATGTCCCTTTAAAATTTTGCCCCCCCCCCCCCCCCCCCCCCCAACTACAGGTCTCCTCGCATGCTTCTGTCCCTGTTTGCTTCAGTGTATGATCGCCCAGGACATGGGAGAATCCTGCTGCAACGCTTTCTGTTACGTTTGCTGCAATACTGCCTCGCACTTTGGTCTCCGAGTTTTCATGAAGGGAAGAGAGAACATACAGGTCAGTGATTAGATGTGTCTCCAATTTATTAATGAAACTATATCTGTTATGCTAGCGTTATTAAATTGAGTTCAAATGGAATTACTTATGTTAAAAAAATTGATTTTAAATTGAGTTGAATGACACTATTTTTGGTAAGAAGTCGTTATTAAATTGAGTTCTAGTACAATAAGTCGTTAATGAATTGAGTTTAATGACGCTATTATTTTTTAAAGAAAACGCATTCAATGAAGTGTCTTTTTTTGTGTGTAATTACATACTGTAGATTTGTTTTCACACTTTCGGATTTCACATAGCCTCTAAGATTATCTCCCTGTTGAAGCGAAATACATTAGGTACACCAGTCTACAAACGGACGTTCATCATATGGCACGCAAGATGTGGGTCAATAGTAAGTAATGCCAGGGCCGGCATTAGCACCCAGTATGCCTATGTTCCGAAACATTTTCTGATATACTTGACCAATTCTGAGTTTCAATTTATTAAATAAAAACATGCTTCTAAATTTTTGTCCCAATACCGTACTAATAGATCTATCAAGAGTGTGTGATTTCTTAAATTTTATTTATTTATAAAAATTTTTTTTTTTCAGGGAAGTCTGAGCTACGATGCTTCCATTACTTCCGGATGTCTGAGTCTCTGCTGCTACACATGCGCACTTGCTCAGTTGGCGCGTGAGATGAAGTTTGTCAAAAGCACGAGAATGTTTTTCTGATGCCTGTCACAGGAATATGAAATATATAGGCTTATAATTACTCATAAAAATGCAGTGCCGGGTTTAAGTATTTAGGAATTCATATGCCTACATACTAATGACCTCCTTTCAAATACATTTAATAGTGATACGCGATACGTCGAAAGAATGCGTTTTCCCCTAGAGACATATTTAGGCCTAGTCACAATTCAGTTTAGCTTCCTTTAATAAAATTTAAGAGGTACCGTTTTGCATATCTTTTTGCTCATATAAAAGGTTCCTCTTTAAGACATAGATCTAGATCTAGGACCGAGGTCATTATTTAGGCATACTTAGACAAAAGTTAAAAAAAATTGTGGAGGTAATGTAAATATACAATTACTCGGCGCGGATTAATGACAAGTAGATTTTAACATACAACAAATACAACCATCACTCACGGTCCACTGGCATACAAAAATAATAATTAAAAAAAAAAGCTCGTCACAACAAATTGTGTATATTGAATATAGCGATTTAAGGTGACACCCAGGAACTTAAATGAAATATATGAATTTTATTAATAAACTATACATTTATTTGAATCTATCTGTTTTCCAATAAAAAAATTAACTGATAAAATTTCAAGTGAGCGTACCTGTGTCTGCAACAGAGGACAAGTTTGAACAATTTCTGAATGATGTTAACATTAATTGTTGTGTACATATGGAACTTACGGTTTTGTCTTATGTGTTTTTGGCAATGTAATCTTGTACTGAATAATAAAAAAAGTATTTTATGTTTGTGCGCAGTTCTAAATAATTTATTAGTATCTAAAGTATGACTGTGCATTGTGGCAGTATGCCCATACAACGCTAATGTCTAGTGTATAGTTTGATTGGGGGGGGGGGGAAGTATCTATATAAAATTAACATTTAACGGTGGCTGAATGTACGTCTATAAAAGGTACAATTTTACGAGAGTTTACATGGTTTGGTCAACAGTTATTTAAAATTTCCAAACAATATTTATTAATGTGTTTATTACACTGCGCTGTCCATGTCTTCTTGGGCTCAGATCACTAGTTCAATATCTGAGTTATAGAGTCAGTCCTATTAGAGGCATTTTGGGGCCTCTTGACGGATGAACACAGTCTCGAGGAATTGGTCGGCATTCTCTGGTGACACTCCACAAGGTCAAATGCCAATATGCTTTTTGTTTGTCCTCGCATTTAAATTTGACGCTAAAATCTTTGTTTTTAGACTTAAGGTTTTCGCAGTCTATTTTCATTACTTAGACAAATGTTTTATTAAAATGGATTTTCTCTGATGAATACTTTTGTTTCCAAACTAGTTACTGCAACAATTCAATCGACCCTCGCTGAAAACCTGAAATTTAAAACCATGAAAAAAAACTAAACATTATGATATAAATGCAGATAGAAAATGGGTGTGTCCTTTTGCCTCTATATATTATTGTTGTAACCCTGCCTTGCACCAGTGCTTGTGGTGCGTACGAGCGCACTATTGAACAATGACAGGAAGACTCTGGGATAGAAGAGAGAACAGTGTTTACATTGGTATCAAGAGATTAGAGTAGAAATTGTTGGGATATAAGATGCCGTCCTTTGTGCTGCTTGAGGACTATAGTAGGGACCTGGAGCGAAGGCTGCCGTTGGTCCGTATTCAAGTTTACTGGTTAAAGGACTGCTAGAATTAGGAACAAGACTCTTGGAATATATAAAGCTGTTATGTGTTTGTCCTGGTAAATAAACGCACTTATTTATTTAGTGTTGAACTTGGTTGAGTTGTTTGCCTTAGATTTACTGCACTCAAAAACATTGACCTAAGTGGACTTGTACAGATTGGCACGTTTTGACATGCGATAACACCCCATACCACAGATGGGATCAATTTTAAACTGAAATTTTGTGTAAAAGTGAATCGCAATCACCGAGTATGGCTAAATGTGCCGCGTGATTTCAAAAAACAAAACAACTATTTCATGCATTCACTTGATTTACATGATTTAGACCTTTAGAGCCCAAGTGAAGCTTAGGGCCGCATCAGTACTTTGCCATAATATACTGCTCACTGGCAATGTCTCTCGGGTCCATGTCCACCTTGCTTTCTTTTCTTGTATTTATGTTGCTCTCTTCCATGTTTACTTTGGTCTCACAGACTTTATCTTCTTATGTGGGTTCCAGTTCAGAGCATGCCTTGCAACATTTTCCCTTATCCTTCAACATGATCTGCCCAATCCAGTTTCATTTGCATCATTTGATTTCCTGCTCTATAGATGTTTGCTGGGCTGTTTCGAACAGATTGTAGTTTGACAATTAAGCATTTGTTGGTGTATGCCTACAGCCTGCTTCTCTACAAATTCTCCCAAACATTATAAAGTAGATATTCAATGTACAATTAGTTTTTATTAAAAAATACAAGTTTAAACATGTTATTATTGTGTTTTAAATAGATAAATAATATTTATTTATTTTTGTAAATAAATTTATAATATAAAAGGCAATAATAGAATTGATATATGTTATGATAATTAGTCTACTTTCTTTCAATGAGATTTTTTTAGACAAAATATGCAAATTGTTTCTAATAAAATGTCCATAGAGTTCTCTATATCATTATACTACGAAAATAATCTATCAAAAGGTCAACGTCAAAGGCTGATAACTGTTGTCAAAAGATGTCATCTATTTTTAATTTATATAAAAATGACTAGTTTTTCAAAATTTAAATGTCAACTACATAAAACATTATCTTTTCATTTACTAAACTGTTTTAAATCAAATCTAATGTTTCAATTTTTAATAAATTCATCATTTTGAAGAAATATTGAAGTAATATTTTGTAAAATAGTATGGATGAAAATTGTAGATTTACCTTTCGAAATGAAAATGTACTTTAAAGTATGTTTATATAACCTAAATTTGTAAAATATGCATCGTTCTTGGGTATTCACGTTGAATGTTGGCTTTTAAAGCCAAAGGTACGTGGTTCGAAGACTCATGGCCGCATTTTTATTATTATTATTTTTTTGTTGTAAAAACTGAGAATCTGTACTACAATTAACTTAAAATGATTAATTTGGTCTGAATAAATATATATTCTTAGCTTAAAGTGAAAAAGAAAGGTAGACTTATTACTTTCTAACTTTCTTTTTGTAATTTTATTACTTCTGTACGGTGAATGATGATTTTGACAGCTAGTCTTGTCTAACAATATGATCAAACCAGTTCTTTAAAGAAAAGATCAACATATAAACGGCATTACACAACAAATATGACGTCATTCTTGATTTTAACAGCGAATAAAATATTGTTAAACTACGACTAAAGATTGGAGAATAGATTTGAATATTTACCAAAAAGGAAACAAGAGAAGGTTACAAAGACAGTTTGTGTGGAAACACAAACTCGAATTCGGCCCCCGACGTGGTCCAGCCAGGCATGTAAAGAGGCAGGTTTTAACATTTTCAGAAAGAACATAAGATGACGATAAAAGACCATGTAACACTATGACCGAAAGTGTGATGAAGGAGTTTTTAAATGTCTGTTTTAGTAGTAATGGAAAGGAGACGACCACTTCGTTCAGATCTGATGTAACAGTGGCTTAATGGGTGGAGGTTATCTTTAAGAATCGTGAGTGTCCTGGAAATGCATCTTTCATGAAAATGTTCTTCAAGAGATGGGAGCTGTGTTTGAGTAATATACTGTTATAAACCTGGTGGTGGCAAGATGTGGGTGGTGTGTGTGTGTGTAGTCAGCCAACGCCAATCGCCCCAGGCCAGCGCTAGATGAGCGGTCGAGCGTGACGAGTTTCAACATGACGGTTCGGGAAGGATCGGCGTCGTGAACACAGCTCAGGAGCGTCACGAGAATTGTAGTCATCTGACCACCCAGAATGGTCGAGCGACGTTCTGTCCGGTTCTAGAAGGCCAGCAGGGACCCTATATAAAGAGCGAGGGTATCAGAGAGAGTCAGACACAACTTCCTGATCTACAGTTCGTTACAACGGCTCAGTACAAGTCCGAGACGAGACAGAGAGAGACCAGTGCAAGAGTTGATACGGCGGAGAGATATTTGTACAGTCTTGTGTTACGTGCTGCCAATTGTACAGTGTTGGCTGTTATTTTTGACATTAAACTATTACGTTACTTTGAAGCCCAGAGTTGTCAAGTTCTTTAAGTTGGTGGTGTCGTTTGGTGCCATTTGCAGCGAGCCTGGATAGGGAGATTCGTAACACTGGTGTCAGAAGTGGGATCTGCAATGGCTACTACGAAAACGCTAGACCAACTCCTTGTGAAGGAACTGAGGCAAGAGCTCCGTAATCGAGATCTGAAGACGAGCGGAAACAAAGAAACCTTACAAGCACGCCTTCGGGAAGAACTGGTGAAGGAAAAAGAAGATCCGGACACATATCTTTTTGAAGTCGAACCGGACTTGCTGGAACAGCTCACCAGTAGCATGCAGCAACAGAGAACCAGTTCCAGTATCATGCAGGAACAGATGGCAGCTGTTCGTGAGGAGATCGGTTCTATGCGAGAACAGATGAACTCGGGGCTAGAAAACACCAATTACAAGATAGATGCCATGGACACCAAGATAGACACGATGGACTCGGGAATCAAAACGGAGTTATTGGCGATGAACCAACGCATACATGCTGTGGAGGAGAGAATCACCAACATTGACGAGCAGATGAATCAGAGGGTCGACGCAGTGGAGAAGGCCATCGACGAAATGAAGATACAAGCCCAACGCAAGCACACCAATGTACCAGAAGCAGATATGACATCATTTGTAACTGAAGTCTCTGGGAAAATGAAGCCCCCCGTATTTGATGGTTCCGTGTCCTGGTCAGTATACAAGAAGCAATTTGACGCAGCAGCCAAAGTTAACAAATGGAACAGTGAGGAGGAGAAAGCAACAGCCCTCGTGTTATCCCTAAGAGGAAAAGCCTCCGAATTGCTACAGTCTCTACCGAACCAGCAAGACTTCGCCGCCCTTGTCCAGGCTATGGAACTCCGATACGGGGATGAACATCTGCAAGAAGTATATCGTGTGCAACTAAAGACCAGACAACAGCGCCCCGATGAAACACTACAGGAGCTAGAGACAGACATCGAACGTCTCGCACATTTGGCCTACCCAACAGCCGCACAAGATTTTCTGGAAGTCATTATCACAGACTCCTTCATTGATGCGCTTCGAGACCCCGAGTTGAAGAAAGCCACCAGAGTTAGTGGTAGACGTAAGGCCAGTGAAGCCCTCGTATACGCTCTCTCATATGAAGCCGCCAAAGACGCATCAGGGAGCAATCATCAAGGCCGAAAGTTGGAAGTCAAAGAGGAAGAATTTGCACAACTTGTGAGAAGGGTGACAGAGGCACTAGATGAACGACGAACAAACCAGATACCAGAAAATCAACCTAGGGCTCCTGTACGATGCTGGAATTGTGGTGAACTCGGTCATATACAAAGAAGCTGCATTAGAAGATTCCCACAAACTGGAACCCATTACAGATCAGAAAGGTATGCACGACCAAGTTCCCGGGGCTACCAGGGAAACTAGCACGCGCCGGCTTCAAGGGGCAGAACCCGGCGACACAGACAATGAGAGCCCCTGCAACCATCATCCCGGTCACCGTGCTAGGGCAGAGTAAGAGTCTGAAAATTAATGGAAAATATGGATGTCAAAATTATCACTTCCTCCTAGATACTGGTGCTTCACGATCAGTCATACGGACGGATAAAGTGGACAGTAGCAAGAAAACGCCAGTCAGGGCCTACTCGTTGAAAACAGCTAGTGGAGAACTGATGCCCATAAAAGGCCTGATCGACATAACAGTCAAGATCGGGAATCAGTCATTCAAACACGAATTCCTGATTGCTGACGTCACAGATGACTGCATCATAGGGCTCGACTTCATGCTGAAATATGGCATTTCCTTAAATATCGGCGGAGGCACTTTACAATGTGGGGACCTCGAAGTACCCTTGCTTGGCGACGAGAATGAAGAAGATGGCCGAGTCAGAAGGATTAAGTTGGTAGAAAACACAACCTTGCCTGCTAAGTCAGAAACGATCATTTGGGGGAAAATTGAGGACGGCTATCCCACGACAGGAACAGCGCTGGTAGAAAGCTTGGACACCAACCTAAACGGGATAGCAGTAGGAAAGACACTAGTCATGATTGGGAAAGACCTAATGGTGCCCGTAAGAATTATGAACCTCGGTACAGTAGAGAAACATTTGCGGGAAGGTAGCACCATCGCTGGCTGCCATGCTCTTGAGATGATAAGAAACTGTAGCAGTGAAAACCCCGACGAAAGACTCGAGTCCAGTGAACCGCACGTTACTAAGCTTCTGACAGAAGTCAAAACGATCTTGTCGAAAGAACAGTACACCAAAGCAGAACAATTCCTCAGAGAGTTTTCTGACATATTGCCATCTGATGAAATGGACTTTGGGCGAACAAATCTAATCCAGCATCGAATAGACACAGGAAACACTAGGCCTATACGACAGCAACCACGTCGCCTGCCGCTAGCAAAACACCAAGAAGCTATGGACATCATAGAACGAATGAGGCAGCAAGGGGTTGTTGAACCATCCAACAGTCCATGGTGTTCACCCATCGTCTTGGTAAAGAAGAAAGATGGATCCACGAGATTTTGTGTCGACTATAGATTATTAAACGACGCCACACACAAGGACAGCTACCCGCTTCCTAGGATCGACGACACATTGGACAAACTTGCTGGGTCACAGATCTTTTCCACCCTTAACTTGAAGAGCGGTTACTGGCAGGTGGGACTACACCCCGAGGACAGAGATAAAACAGCCTTCTCTGCTGGTAATGGTCTCTGGCAATTTACCGTTATGCCTTTTGGACTCTGCAACGCCCCAGCAACCTTTGAAAGACTAATGGAGCATGTGCTAAGAGGACTTAACTGGACCACGTGTCTTGTGTACTTAGATGACATTATCGTCATAGGCAGAACCTTCGAGGAACATATCGCAAACCTGAAGGAAGTATTCGAACGAATCAGAAACGCTGGAATGAAATTGAATCCAAAGAAGTGCTTCTTGTTCAGAAGGAGCGTCAAGTACCTTGGGCACATCGTGTCGAAGGAAGGAGTCAGCACAGACCCGGATAAAGTTGAAGCTGTAAATGGATGGCCGATCCCCGCTAATATCCAGGAGTTAAGAAGCTTTCTTGGACTCTGCACGTACTACAGACGTTTCGTACCAAACTTCTCCAGCCTCTGTAGCGCCCTTCATCAATTGACAGAACCGAAGCGGCCGTTTATTTGGACAACGGAATGTCAGGAGGCCTTTGAGCGACTTAAAAAGGCTCTTGTTTCATCACCCATTCTGGCCTACCCGATACCAGGCGAGACGTTCATACTTGACACCGATGCGAGCAATACTGGAATAGGTGCTGTCTTATCCCAAAAGATAGATGGAACTGAGAGAGTCATAGCTTACTTTAGTCGGAGATTGTCCAAAGCCGAAAGAAACTACTGTGTCACCAGACGTGAGCTACTGGCAGTTGTGGATGCCATACAACATTTCCACAAATACTTATATGGGCAAAAATTTATCCTTAGGACAGACCACGCTGCTCTTCAATGGCTGTTGTCATTTAAAAATCCTGAAGGTCAAGTCGCCAGGTGGATTGAACGTTTGCAAACCTATGACTTCGAGACACAGCACCGAAAAGGACAAACTCACCAGAATGCTGACGCGCTGTCTCGACGACCTTGCAGAATGGAATGTAAACACTGCAGCAAGGTTGAAGAGAAGGGATTTATTATTGACTGCCAACGTCTTGGGGTACAAGCTTCCGAGTCATGGTCCGACGAAAGAATTCGAGAAGACCAGTTAAAAGATGAAGATCTGGCTCCCATTCTGCTTATGAAGGAAGACGGGCAAAGACCGGAATGGCATCACCTTTCTGATAAGGGAACTGCAACCAAGGCATATTGGGCGCAATGGGACTCACTGACAATCGACAATGGAGTTCTCAAGAGAGTCTGGGAAACGGCAGATGGAACATGCAATCGCTTACAGATGTTGCTGCCCAAAGTGAGAGTTGCTGAGGTGCTGCAAGAAATCCATAATAATTCCAGTGGGTCACATTTAGGCGTCAACAAGACCTTTGAAAAAGTACGCCAGCGGTTTTACTGGTTCGGCTACCGAGATGATGTAGAAGAATGGTGCCAAAGGTGCGACACATGTGCAGCAGCAAAAGGCCCACACAGGAGAACGAGGGGACGTATGCAGCAATACAACGTCGGTAATCCCTTTGAAAGAATAGCGATCGATGTAGCCGGACCATTTCCTGAGTCCCAGAAAGGAAACAAGTACATTCTAGTAGTGATAGATTATTTTACTAAGTGGCCCGAAGCATATACAATACAAAACCAAGAAGCCACCACCATAGCGGAAACACTCGTGGAGAATTGGATTAGCCGTTTTGGTGCTCCTAGGGAATTACACTCTGACCAAGGCCGAAACTTCGAATCCAAGATATTCCAAGAGATGTGCCAGGTACTCGGCATCGAAAAGACACGCACAACTCCTCTTCACCCCCAGTCAGACGGAATGGTAGAACGATTTAACCGAACACTGGAACAACACCTGTCGAAAGTCGTCGATGAACATCAACATGACTGGGACACCTATATCCCAATGTTCCTTATGGCATATAGAGGATCGATTCACAACACCACTGGTTACACTCCAGCAAAGATGTTGTTCGGCCGAGAGCTGCAACTACCCTGTGATTTGCTATTCGGGATCCCGGGAGATGTGCCGGCCTCTTCGACAGACTATGTCGCAAATCTCCGAAAACGGGTGGAGAAAACTCACGCTCTAGCCCGCAGAAACATCAAGATCAACAGTGACCAGGTGAAGACAAGGTACGACAAACGGGCCAATGCCGCTGGGTTTCATGAGAACGATCTAGTTTGGCTGTACAACCCACAAAGACGAAAAGGCAAGTCCCCAAAACTTCAAACAGACTGGGAAGGACCCTACCGCGTGGTAAAAAGAATCAACGATGTCGTGTATCGAATACAAAAGAGCCCAAGGTCCAAACTGAAGGTCGTCCACATCGACAGACTCCACAAGTACCATGGTGAAGCCGGATCTGCCCGGGACGGACAGATCTAAGGAGGGGGCAGTGTTATAAACCTGGTGGTGTGCAAGATGTGGGTGGTGTGTGTGTGTGTAGTCAGCCAACGCCAATCGCCCCAGGCCAGCGCTAGATGAGCGGTCGAGCGTGACGAGTTTCAACATGACGGTTCGGGAAGGATCGGCGTCGTGAACACAGCTCAGGAGCGTCACGAGAATTGTAGTCATCTGACCACCCAGAATGGTCGAGCGACGTTCTGTCCGGTTCTAGAAGGCCAGCAGGGACCCTATATAAAGAGCGAGGGTATCAGAGAGAGTCAGACACAACTTCCTGATCTACAGTTCGTTACAACGGCTCAGTACAAGTCCGAGACGAGACAGAGAGAGACCAGTGCAAGAGTTGATACGGCGGAGGGATATTTGTACAGTCTTGTGTTACGTGCTGCCAATTGTACAGTGTTAGCTGTTATTTTTGACATTAAACTATTACGTTACTTTGAAGCCCAGAGTTGTCAAGTTCTTTAAGTTGGTGGTGTCGTTTGGTGCCATTTGCAGCGAGCCTGGATAGGGAGATTCGTAACAATACGATGCTTTTTAAATTAGTCTAATTAGTCTATGTGTTTGTTCCACTGAAGTATTACCATACCAGCAGGTGATGGCAAAGCTAATTAGACTGGTGATAGTTGCTGTATAGATGAATGTGATAGTTTGCAAGTGTACATAATTCCTTTTCTTATTAAACAAAAATGTTACAATACATATACGGAGGACTATTTTAATTATGAATCGCTTTTTGACTTGTTTTTTTTTACTACATCTTCTTATAGATTTTATTGGTTTGTTTTGTAATCAAATATGTTTTTTTCCCTGTTCACGTGGAGTAAATGTTTAAGAATGGTTGTACATTCCAATTATTTCTATGTAGTGCGAATAAAGGAATACAAATTCTCCCAAACATTATAAAGTAGATATTCAATGTACAATTGGTTTTTATTAAAAAAAATACAAGTTTAAACATTTTATTATTGTGTTTTAAATAGATAAATAATATTTATTTATTTTTGTAAATAAATTTATAATATAAAAGGCAAAAATAGAATTGATATATGTTATGATAATTTGTCTACTTTCTTTCAATGACATTTTTTTAGACGAAATATGCAAATTGTTTCTAATAAAATGTCCATAGAGTTCTCTATATCATTCTACTACGTAAATAATCTATCAAAAGGTCAACGTCAAAGGCTGATAACTGTTGTCAAAAGATGTCATCTATTTTTAATTTATATAAAAATGACTAGTTTTTCAAAATTTAAATGTCAACTACATAAAACATTATCTTTTCATTTACTAAACTGTTTTAAATCAAATCTAATGTTTCAATTTTTAATAAATTCATCATTTTGAAGAAATATTGAAGTAATATTTTGTAAAATAGTATGGATGAAAATTGTAGATTTACTTACAATGTACTTTAAAGTATGTTTATATAACCTAAATTTCTAAAATATGCATCGTTCCTGTGGTGTTCACGTCTTTTAAAGCCAAAGGTACGTGGTTCGATGACTCATGGCGGCATTTTTATTATTATTATTATTTTGTTGTAAAAACTGAGAATCTGTACTACAATTGACTTACAATGATTAATTTGGTGTGAAGAAATATATATTCTTAGCTTAAAGTGAAAAGAAAGGTAGACTTATTACTTTCTTTCTTTTTGTAATTTTATTACTTCTGTATGGTGAATGATGATTTTGACAGCTAGTATTGTCTAACAATATGATCAAACCAGTTCTTTAAAGAAAAACTGAGAATCTGTACTACACTTAACTTTAAATGATTAATTTGGTTTGAATAAATATATGTTCTTAGCTTAAAGTGAAGAGAAACGTATTGCCTACCAAGAGTGCTCCAGTTTGAGCCCTTCTCCTGGATACTTACTTCCCCGCAGGTCAAAGAAAGAGAATCACCACAACGCATTGAGCGAGCTATAGCACGAGATGCGTTAAACAAAGATACTTTATTTGCAGTCTATAAAAAACAAATGTTAAAACTAATTTAATAACATATTTTCTATTATTTGCATAAGCTATCTAAAAACTGGAATAAAATAATTTGATTTTGAGAAAAGTTTTCAATGTATGTATTTTGTAGATTAGTTACGTTACTTTAAATATATAATTAAGACCTACGCAATTCATGTGTCAACAAAGTCTTGATCTGACACGCTTACACATGATTATGCCTAGTCGATAACAATACATGAATCAATCCAAAAATTAACCAATTAAGAAACTATTTAGTTCTAATTCATTAATTCATCAATTTTGTTTTATATAGCAGAAAGGAAACTAAGCCCTGTATTTTTCAGATAAATGGTAGTAATTAGCGGTTATTTCCCCTTCATAAGCCTTGGGTTTAAAAAGTATTATTTTCAATTGCATGTTTATTTTAACTTTTTTTTTTTTTTACTCGCGCTCTTAGTACTAAAACAAAAAGTTAATCGCTTGGCACAGGGACCCCGCTGAGGAAACTTACAGCTCTCCCCCATACCTCTTTGTTGGATGGAATCGAACCTGCTTCCTCTCGAATACTATCTCCAGAAAGAACTTTTTCTAGTATCCAAACACTTGAAAGAGTTGTCTACGAAACACTATATCCGAAGCAGAAGAACTAATTGAACTATCTATATAAACGTAAATTAAGATACCGTGAAAATGGTTACTAAATGATTTACATGTATTAATAATAATAATAATAATAATAATCTTTATTGTCCGTACGGAAATTTGTTTTACAATTTGTGCATTACATCAAACAAAACATTGTAACTAGAAAAAAACAAAATGTACATTCACACCAGACTCACTCATAATTTACATGTGACAAAGTTTATATCAAATTGTTTCTATTTGATATGATATGATGGCCAGGGGAACAAAACATAAAATCCTGACCCAAAGGGTGATTTTTATTTATAGAATCTTTTTAGATTTTTTTATAGATGTTTGTCTCAAATAGCTGCCCCGATGGGATTTGTTTTTTGCCAATGACTTTACCAGCAACATTTAGGATTCTATGGAGTTTATTTTTATTTTTAATGCTCAGATTGCCATACCACGTCCAAACCTTCCGCAGGACGACGGGAGATAGCAGAGGGCAAGGTTCGAACCCAGGACCATCGAGACCTCCAAACGAAGGTTCAGAGCGCATATCGCACGATCAGGCAGCAATTCTAAGCGTATTGTAAATATTTATGCAAAAAATAAAATCACAAAATTGTGTTAAAATTATATTTTTTTCCGGCAGTGTTGAACAACTGAAGAAAACAGCACACTTTTTTTCCTTGGCACAGTCTGCAAAAGAGCTCACAGCTCAGCAGCATTAAAGCTGGCTAGAAGAAGAAGAAGAATGTTTCTTTTTCATTACATTCTTAAAGCCCTCCCGGACCCTCACTGACTAAGCCTACATTGCGCCTAAAGGTCGACAACTAGCACAAGGGGATGGGGAGCGAACACAATTCTTCTCCTTTAGGGGGAAGTGGGGCGCCACCGGCAAAGTTGGATAAATCCTAGTTTCGACTGTATTTTTCTTTTTCACCTGTGAATTTGTTTTGGAAATTATACTTCCTTTTAGTCAGCCTCGGCTTCCATGGTTGGCTGGAGATCGCAACGATTTAAAAACACAACAAATTGATGAATAAGTCTATCACATTTGACTGACTGCTTTCAAACACCAGCATGTTATATTATTCAAGTGTTCTCAAATTGTTTCTTTATCATATTTCCCACTCGATTCTGAAAATGTGATTTTTTTTTCTTTGTTTATATGGCTAGAAACGTCAAACTTGTGGTGAATTCAAAGCTTCCACGAGATTTCCGTTTTATCAAAAACTGAATGCCTCTCTAATTCTTAACCGTAAATGAGTAATCATTAATTCTACTGTATTTATTTACGTTTACCAAATCAGGTCAGTGGGATGCTTACATGGTAATACAAACTTGTTAGCCAATTTAGTTTTAAGTCAAGATTTTTCATGGATTCTATTTTCGTTAACAATTGAAGACAAAGCTGTATCTATCTCTTATATTTACAAAATGAAGTCAAGTAGGATTCTGGATGCTACAAAAAAAGACTCCAAATCTAAGGTCAAGGGGTTAGCGAATTCAAATCTTAAGTCAAGGGTTTAACGAGTATGTTTGAAATGTAATTACTAGAAATCAACTAATCCCGTCATGAAGAGCTTGTTTTGTTTGTATCGCATGGTGGGTGGCTAGAATGTCTAGGTACATTAAACCATCATAGACCGTTCAAGTTGAATTGATTTAACGTGATTTTGTTTAGCTTCATATTTCTAAGTTTACCACAACAATGGTAATCACGTGACGAGGTCAAGCGGCAGATAACGATTAGATGAACTGAACGAGATTCAACATTGAATAAGTTGAGAGAATATTCAAAGTCCATCCATGACAAGGAATCTTTTCAAGACCATTTTTACATGGTGGAAACATGTGATGGGTTGAGGTGTTTGTTTGGTTGAGCTGGTTACAAACTTGCGTTTGTTTGTTCTAGTTGTTTCGAATGTTTCTTAAGAAATGAAGATTAGTACGTCCTAGTTAGGGGAGAACGGGCGATCATGGTTCAGATCCGTAGAGCCTTCACTTGTCCAAGTAGCCAAGTATCAAATTAGAGACTGATTAAAAAGCTGTCTTGATCTTCAGTCTTTCCTTCTTCATGTGCCCTAAACCATAAACAGATAACAAGCAAAACATTAAAAAATCCTTAAAAATAACAACAACAAAATACAACAATAATAACAAGAAAGCTTATCTAAAACTACATCTACTAATAATATACAAGCTATTTCCCTTATTCGATATAAAACAAAATTACCAATAATTAATTGACTAATTGAGTATTGCTGTTTATAGATTTATGTTTTGTTATAAATAATTGTTTAAAGTATCAACTTGATCGGAGAATGCTTGATGGAAAAATAGCGTGAACTAATTTATATATATATATATAGTTCGTCCATCGTGGTTCGATGATGACCACTTTGTCATCCAGGGGGCTGAGGGCTATGCACTGGGGTTTTATGCCTCCTCATGTGGCTGGTGAGACCTATGTGAGCCCGGAATGTTCGGCCGCACATTGGGCAGGTTATTCCAGCTGGAGCTGGGACAAAACCCAACAATTTTAACCATATTTGTGATTACTGAAGTATTAGTTTCCTTTGTTTACTATTAAACAAAATGATATTATCTTGTCTTTGTCAATGTATAATTATGCTAAATATGATATGATCACAGCGTAATGAGAAAGCTATGGGCATGAAATAGCGCTAAAAAAAAACAATTAGTAAAAATATTTCTAATAGCACAGATTTATTGTTTTCGGTCTAGATCTATTACAAATTTAATTACATAACTAATCAAACTAATTGATACAATTACACTTAGTATAATTTGTTTCCAAATTATTTTTTTAATGTTTTGCCTGTTTGGACAGAATTTAATAAATATCTTAGGAATTTGAAAGTAAATTATTTTTGATAACTCTACGCGGTGACAGAGTGGTAAAGCGCTTGGACTCTGAACCGAGGGGGGCCCGCGTTCGAATCTAGATGTAAACTGCAATTTTTAACTTCGATATTTTTAGGGCGCCTAATCCCAAACCCCGCTCTAAAGCAGTTGGTCAATGTACTGACCACATAACATCCTTGTTAACGACGGTCGGAGAAACAGATGAACTTAATATAAGTTGCCCTATAGATCGCAAGGTCTGACAGTGAAACGTCCTTTTTTTACTTTTAAAGAAGGTGTGAAATTAAAGGACATTACACTAATGTAATGGAGAGCTAGGATGTGTGTTAGCTGTTAGCAGTGAGTGTATTTGTGTCAAAACTATGAGATCTATAATATCTTTCATTTATATCAGTGAATGTAGAATTTGTCAAAACTATGAGATCTATAATATCTTTCATTTATAGCAGTGAATGTAGAATGTGTCAAAACTATGAGATCTATAATATCTTTCATTTATAGCAGTGAATGTAGAATGTGTCAAAACTATGAGATCTATAATATGTTTCAGTTGTTAGCAGTGAATGTAGAATGTGTCAAAACTATGAGATCTATAATATCTTTCATTTATATCAGTGAATGTAGAATGTGTCAAAACTATGAGATCTATAATATGTTTCAGTTGTTAGTAGTGAATGTAGAATGTGTCAAAACTATGAGATCTATAATATGTTTCAGTTGTTAGTAGTGAATGTAGAATGTGTCAAAACTATGAGATCTATAATATGTTTCAGTTATTAGTAGTGAATGTAGAATGTGTCAAAACTATGAGATCTATAATATGTTTCAGTTGTTAGCAATGAATGTAGAATGTAGGTCAGAGTTTAAAGTGCGGCGTTCTCGCACCATGAGCTTTAAAGCCCAGCTGTGCACCCGTTGCTTAAGCATATAAGCTGAGTGGCGGACTTGTGTAATATATGTGCAAATCTCCTGCTCCATCAACGTAATTGCACCTACACCTGTTACATAAGCCTACAAGCTACCTGGTGCACATGCTTGATAAACCTACACGCAAAGTGCTGCACCTGTTCCATTATTCTACAAGCTACCTGGTGCATATGCATAATAAACCTACATTAAAAGTGCTGCACCTGTTCCATTATTCTACAAGCTACCTGGTGCACATGCTTGTTGAGCCTGTATGTTGAACCTAGTGGCTCACCTACGAAGAATCTATCATGTTAAATGGTGCCCGTTCTCCTGGAAACTACACGCCGACTCGTCACCTGTGTCGGTAACTTTACACTCACTATGTCTTTACTCTCCAAGCCTAATGGCTCTCCAGCAGGCCACATCTCTACCTAGAGAAGACATGCACAGAGTTTGTCTGATAAAAAGGCCACTAATGTGATCCAGTCGGTGCCTTTGAAAGTTACTTTGCAAAAGGGGGCGCCACAAACCGCCACTATGTACTTTTGGTTGTCTGCACCGGTACGTTGTCTAAGAGGTTGTATCACGGGCGAGCTATTTCAAACCCTAGTCCAGTTAATTTCCGACAGGAAGGCAAGAACATCAATGAGTCTAGGTACTTAGTTCACAAGGCACTATCAGACACATGGTAAAGAATCAACTCTTGCAGATAGTCGATTATATATGATGTTTTATTGAACTAATTAACATATTTGTGTCTAATTTGCTACAAGATATTTCAATTAGATTCTCGTATACCGCACAATTCAAACTATCTCACTCTCAGGGAAGAATCACTTCTTCTATAATGAAAAATAAAAACAACCTTCACTTTAAATAAATAAATACAAAAAAAACAACAACAACGAACTCTCCCACTCCAACTGAATTAAAAACCATCCAGACACCTAATATACCCAATTACTATTCACGTGAACCTGCTGACCTTACCCCCCCCCCTTTAGTGATACCCATGGTCAGCAGCTCATCAAATGGGCGCCACAGCAAAACTCCTAAAATGTATCCCTAACTCTATAATTGCAGAACCTTAATTCAACTCAATCTGCCTGTCAGTCTGGTACACAGTTTGTACACTTTTTGTTCTCCCAAACCCATTCCAAGACTCCAAGATCAAGCTGTAACTTTCCACAATTATTTATTCTACAAACGAAAACATTAATCAATCAAAAACAAACAAACTGGTAATTATTACTGTCTTTGTTATTGAAAAAAAATGCAATAAATGCTACTCATTGAGAGATGTGACTGTATATATATATATATATATATATATATATATATATATATATATATATATATATATATATATATATATATATATATATATATATATATATATATACATACATATATATGTATATATATATATATATATATATATATATATATATATATATATAGATATATATATATATAGAGAGAGAGAGAGATAGAGAGAGAGAGAGAGAACCAAAATGCGTCAATTTTTTTATTCCTATTAGTCCATTTTTTACTTGTTATTTCCCTTACTTCCCATTCTACAATCAAGTTAAAAACTTTGCATAACTATTCATGAAAAATGACAAAACATTAATCAATACACAAATTACCAATTAGTTAATCAATCAATAGTGGTAATTAACTATTTTTAAATTATAAAAAGTATTGAAAAAATATGAAGTGATTGTGCGGTTATTCCCATTAGATAAACTTTTTGCTTTTTTTTTTTTTTTTTTTTTTTAAAAGATTTTAAAAAAATATTTTGCTTGTTCAAATATAGCTTGTGACAAGGTAAAATCTCATTGCGACTTCTGTATTTCGTTGGCACCTCCATCATAGATAGCACTTGAGACCGAGAGAGCGTAACTTAGGGAACAGAGAGAGAGAGAGTGAGAGAGAGAGAGAGAGAAGAGAGAAAGAGAAAGAGAGAGAGAGAGAGAGAAAGAACCAAAATGCGTCAATTTTTTTCTTGGCACAGCTTGGTACATTAACCCTAATGTCTCACTTTTTCACTTTCTGATTTGGCGGACGCAAGAAGCGTCTTTGTCGATGGGAGGATAAAAGAACAACATTCGGCGACAAATATAACCGCATATGTAACCCTTTAAAAAATAATAACCTATCATTTAAGATAGATAAAATAAGATAATTTCAATTGATCCAATCAAATACACACTCATAACCAGCGCTTTATAAATTAGACTTCTATGTACTTCTCGATGACGGCAGATGACCTACTAACTTTCTGACCGAAAGTGGGATAAAGGAGTTTTTAAATCTTTCTGTTTTAGTACTAATGGAAAGGAGACGACCACTTCGTTCAGATCTTATGTAACAGCGGTTTAATGGGTGCAGGTTGTCTTTAAGAATCGTGAGTGTTTTGGAAAGACATCTTTCATGAAAAAGCTTTTCAAGAGATGGTAGCTCTGTTCGAGTGATATACGATGCTTTTTTTAATTTGTATCAAGAAAGAACCTTTTAGTGTACAAAGCATGTTTCCGCTAAAAGGGCCTTCTCCCTCATGTAAGAGCAGGACCTAACGAAGATCATTGAATTCATGATGATTTGTCCTACAATACCTATTTGCTCAGGCCGCCAACATATATGCCTAAAGATAGTTTGCACGTAATTGTACTTTATTTAAAACCATTTTCCGTTTGTTAACCTTTGAACTTGTAAGGGTTCGTGCACTTCTATCATATTTGTTATTCTTTTCATAACAAAGTTTGCGATCAATATCATAGAAAGTTAAAACCAGGGTTAATTCTCTCCCTTTTCAGTGAACCATTAGAGAAATGTTGTTCTTTTTTAGCTGCCTTTTTAATGCATTGGGAAGATATAGGGGCAGCATTCTGTATTAAATTATGCAGTAGATAAACAGAGTTATGTATTGGATAAAAAGGATTATGTAGTCGATAAACAGAGTTATGTATTGGATAAACAGGATTATGTAGTCAATAAACAGAGTTATGTATTGGATAAACAGGATTATGTAGTCGATAAACAGAGTTATGTATTGGATAAACAGGATTATGTAGTCGATAAACAGACCCCACACCGAACCTAACGTTCCTCGACGTTGTCAAGGTGATGCCTGCTAATCCAAGTAGGCCATTTGGGGCGACTTGAGAGCCATGTAGCCTCGTCTAGACTTCGCATTCCAGGAGATGGACAAAAACATAATTGACTAGAACTAGATGTGTGATAAAACCAACTCGTCGTGTCTTAAACAAGCTCTCAGCGAAATTCTTTTTACTTTTGGTTGTCATTGGAATGTTGCCAGTCACAAGCAGGGCCCACCTTAGGCATAGGACATCTAAGCCGCAGCATAGGGCCTCCGATTGATGGAGGCCTTGTACTGGACAAACCATTTTTTTTCAGAGAAGAAATAGCCCAATGTTATTGTTGGAGTCACTAGGGTGGAAATACATTACGTCATTTTATTGTTTCGCTGTTTATTATTTATTTTTTTAATTTCATTTGGGGCCACGAAATTCGCTTTGCCTAGGGCGTCCAATTATCTAAGGTCGGCCCTGTTACAAGTTATTAAAGATTATATTAAAAAAAAAATGTTTTCAACGTACGCCTTAATGTTATATTGACATTTGAAGGCTTATCAGAGCTATACGACGCGCATACTGATCATCCAGTCGAGACCATTCGAAATAGAAGGGCTCAACACTGGCGACAATAGGCCTCTATCCTGTAGGCCACAGACCAGCTCTAGTTATACCTTGTTTTGCCAGTAGACAGAATCGATACCCAGCTAGAGCAACGACCTCATTTTGAATACTAAAAGTGACCTACAACCCAAGACACACCTGGTTTGACCTGATTCATGAAAACATTTGGTGGTTGGTTTTCGAAATGTGCAACTCTCATCAAAAGTTACTTCCCTTTTTTTCAAATTTTTCATATGACCCTTCATTCAATGTCAAGGTTCGAAAACACTTAAGCGCATGAGGTCAATGCTAACAAAATGTCGCACAATAAGCCCACAGACATAGCGGACTGTTACGTAGAATCCAAATGTATTAATATTCATTACTAAACTTCTAGCAATACCTGTAAAGACAACCCCAAAGCAATTTATGGTGCAAATCAATAATTGGCATTTTCACATGTCACTAGATATCATTTCGATTTACTTGAAATAAAAAACAACGAAACAACAAGAACTACGGAGCAGCTACATAACACTTAAAAGTGACCCATATTTCTGGGTTTAACCTTAAAACGAATTTAGAATTCGGCGAAAGTAATTGATTAGAGTTTTGGGGTTAGGCTAAGCTGATAAACTACGTATCAGAAAAACATTCTTACTACGCCCTAGTCTCCACGCTACTAAGGCACGCTCGGTACGGCCTTGTATTTGTGCTTCTATAGCTTCCTCACTGTGCTCTGGTCTTCTCGATACTATAGCCGGCTCACTGCGCTCTGGTCTGCATACTATAGCTGGCTCGTTGCGCTCTGTTCTGCATGATACAATAGCTGGCTCACTGTGTTCTGGTCTTCGTGATATTATAGCTGGCTCACTCGGCTCTGTTCTTTTATGAAATGCCAGTAAAGGACAGTTTTAAACAAAGCGCACCGTTCTTTGAATCACCCGTTGCATTTTAACTTATAATAGTGCTACACTGCAGCTACACACATTTTGAACCCGTAAATTACAGAAGTACTGCTAATGAATCTCTCTTAACTCTTACAGTGGAACAGTTGGATAGAACAAATATCACGATTGAAAACCGTGTCAACTCTATACACCCTTTTAAAAAAGCGTCAGTCATAGACCTAGAGACGCATCGTATTTAGAATAACCCACCTCTACAAATTATACGTCACCTCTATCACACACACACGCACAGACATGCACACACTTTAAATAGTGCCTTGTTTTCATTGTGACGTATTTTAAATTTAAAAAAAAATATTAAGCCTACGTTTGTAGATCATCAAAAAGAGAGCAACATGGTTAACTCATGTAATAATAAGGCTTGTCTTCGAGTCCAAAGATTAGCGAGGAATGCAGTATTTCCTGTGGCCACGCAGCCCAAGCTGCGACATACACACTTTGCCATACCCATCGCATACATAACCATTGTCCGCCGGTGGTCGATTAATATTCAAATTTGCTCTGATACATGTCTCTATGTTGTAAATTTGCTCTGATACATGCCTCTATGTTGTAAATTTGCCCTGATACATGCCTCTATGTTGTAAATTTGCTCTGATACATGCCTCTATGTTGTAAATTTGCCCTGATACATGCCTCTATGTTGTAAATTTGCTCTGATACATGCCTCTATGTTGTAAATTTGCTCTGATACATGCCTCTATGTTGTAAATTTGCCCTGATACATGCCTCTATGTTGTAAATTTGCTTTGATACATGCCTCTATGTTGTAAATTTGCTATGATACATGCCTCTATGTTGTAAATTTGCTTTGATACATGCCTCTATGTTGTAAATTTGCTATGATACATGTCTCTATGTTGATAGTTGTTTCTCCTCCACAGATAGAAGTGGTGCCGCAACTTTTGTTGTTCCCCTGACAACCACTTTGTTGTGTTCAACTGTTGCACATTTCTTCATTTTATCAACATCTACATAAAGATCCCAGAATGCATTGCAATCTCTGTTTTAACTGAAATGTCAAGTAGACACGTATTTCCTAACGCAATGTGTTAAATGTAGTCTTAAGATGATTTACTTGGGATCTCTGTTTAACAATAGAAGATGGCTCAATAGTTGATATTCAAGATCACAGTTCTGTACATTGTCAGTTGTTTATTGCATTAAATAAAAAAAAAAACAAGACATTGTCAAGTTTTGGGGTTTTATTTTCTTTATTTGTTCACTTACATATAAATCTATTTAAAACCTAAAACCTAGAATACATGGAGCCCAGAGCGTACCGATACTGTTAAAATAACACAGAAAGCAAGGCGACCAGCAATACAAGAAAGAGACATTTGTTTGTCTCAAATACAGCTCATGGGTAAGACACGACTCATTATCATTGTCATTATGGATGGCTGCCTGGTCGTTCGGTTTGCGCGCTGGACTGTCGTTCGGATTTATCGATTGTCGAGGGTTCAAATCCTGCCCGCTCTCATCCCCCGTCGTCCTGCGGAAGGTTTGGACTAGGAAGTAAACTATCTTCAACTCTGAAGGAACATACGAAACATGTAAAACATTTTACAACAAACACAAACATTTTTATCAAAAGTCATTCTTCAAGGTACAGTTTAGGCCTCACGAAGAAAGCTGGCTGTAGAACATAAAAGAACGGACCAGCCTTTCTCTTGATTTCCTGTGAAGAAGAGCTGCTGACTGGGAAAAGTGGACGGAATTTGCTTACGCCAACTGTCACAGCTCTTGAACATCAAAACTCAAGGATGAGACTACCAATTTCAGTCTTAATTTGTGTAAAGGCCCGAAACAGTAATATGGGTCACTTTAAATATTTAGATTAAAATATATTAGAATTTCGTCGGGTCAGAAACTTTAATTTATTTTTCCTAAGTTTTTTTTTCTAATTTTTAAGGCTAACAAAAAAAAAAATGTCCAGATTAAGAAGTGTAGCATGCTTGGAATAAGTAAATACAGCTTTGGATTTATGACAGTGCGTCTACCAAGGGCCTTACCCTCCACAAACTAATAAATATGCACTTTTTTTAAAACTATAATATGCATATTAATTTTTTTTCAAAAGGAAAGTTAGTTTAAATTTACAACGGCCCAACTCTGCTCCATTAGATCCAAGTATTTTCATTCATAAGTGAGTGGATATTTATTAAAGCTTTTGAGATGTTGGAGGGGATTCCAGAAATATCCTGCTCGGAGCCTCCACATACCTAAATCCGGCCCTGGTAATAATCTTCATGTCAAATAATTTATTGATCATAATTTCTTGGCAGAATAAAACTTGAGGCATGTTCAGTGAAGTTTGAAATCATTCAACAGTTAGAAAATTTACCCTCAAGAAAGTTATTTTTTAAACTTGACCTTTTGAGACCAAAATCATCTGGCTTAGAAACAAACGCACACAAATTCTACCATTTCAGATAGGAAACAAAACGCTAAAAAATTATAGAGTTTGTATTCAAGATTTCCTTTTTTTTTTTTGTGGGAGGGGAAGGTGATAGTAGAATTTATGAAGTGCAGAGAGAGAGAGTGAGAGAGAGAGAGAGAGAGCGAGAGAGAGAGAGAGAGAGAGAGAGAGAGAGCGAGAGAGAGAGAGTGAGAGAGAGAGAGAGAGAGAGAGAGAGAGAGCGAGAGAGAGCGAGAGAGAGAGAGCGAGAGAGATAGATACAGTTCGTGTGTTGTTAGTGCCTAAAAGCAAAAAAGAGCCTATATAGAATTTACAGGGTGAGAGAGAAAGAAAGAGAAGGAAACAAAAGAGATAGAGGTTAAGAGCGAGAAAAAACAAACAGATACGGTTTCTTTCGATTTGGGCTGAAAAGCAGTATAGAGTCTATTAAGTATTTTGATTTTAAATTGAGAAGCCGTAGAAACACCCAGTTATGACCTAATTCTACTGATAGGAGACTTTAACGCCAAAATCAATCCCAACCGAACTTCCTTTGAATACGTAATAGGATCGTAGGTATCTGAAGAAAACATCAGTGATAATGGCGAGCGCTAGATATCTCCTTGCGCATCCAACAGCCTCTCAAATGGAAACACATATTTTAAGCACAGAAAAATACACAAAAAACAGGGCGATCACCAAATTGAGAAACCTTCAACGAGATAGATTACATTTGAATCTCCAAATGATGGAGGGCATCTCTGTTAGACGTGCGGACCTGCAGAGGAGAGGATATTAGGTCAGACCACTACCTTGTCAGTGGCAAATGTAAGCTTCGATTGAAACGCCAACCAAAACGAGCCACACGACCCCGCCCATTTAATGTAGAGAAGTTTAAAGACTGCAATATTGCAGCACAGTGTCAATTGAAACTAAAGAACCGCTTCTAGACTCTTGCAGATATACTGACCTTAGAAGAAGAGTGGGCCAACTTTAAAGAAACCACTATCGGAAGGAGGCGAGGTTCATACAAGGAACGGTGGATACAAGACAGAACATGGAAATTGATCGATGAGAGGAAAAATGCCAAACATAAACGAGACCAGAAAAATGAAACACAGCCTAGCTGAAGAAGCTTATAGGGAAGCAGATCTGAAAGTAAAGAGAAGCATTCGGAGATGTAAACGGTACCGCATTGAGCAGAAGGGACAAGAGGCACAGCAGCTGCATGCAGAAATGACACAAAAATTCTCCATCGTATTGTCCGAGATCTCACTGGAGCAAAGAGTGGACATGGAGCACAATAAAAGACAAGCAAGGCAAAACTTTGTTAACGAAAGAAGAACAGGATGCAAGATGGGTAGACCTGACTTACATATTCAAGGACCCCACTTCGGACAATGATCTCAAGGTTAAGACAGACCCAATAACTGCTGAGAAGGTTACCATGGCCATTGCAGTGCTAAAGAACAACAAAGCACCAGGGCTCGACATGATGTCAGCAGAAATGCTAAAACATGGCGGGCAGTGCATTGTTAACAGAATGACTGATCTCTTAAATCTCTGTTGGCGAACTTCTAAAGTCCTTGAGGACTAGGCAAAAAGGAGTGATTGTAAAGCTTCCAAAAGAAAGGGCAACTTGGCAGACTGCAATAACTGGAGGGGCATTATTCTCCTCTCTGTCCAGGGCAAAGATTTCAGCACTGTTTTGTTAAGACAGTTTCAAAAGTCTGTAGATGAGAGACTCAGAGAAGAACAAGCAGGCTTCCGAAGAAGCAGATCATGTGCAGAGCAGATCTTCGTTCTACGAAATATCATACAACAAAGTGTCGAGTACCAACAACGGATAACGATCAGTTTCGTATACTTTAAGAAAGCGTTTGATAGTCAATGAATGCATTTCCTAGCTACTCTGACAATCAACTGATTTGTCCATTTATTCGTGGAATCAGCTGTCTTTTTCATATTTTACTTTGGAAATGTGCACATTACACCTTCCTTTTCGTTACAATTGCGAAGTTAAACTTAAAAAACAGGAGTCTCTGTCTAGTTTTCATATTTTTATTCCATTTCAAAATGTAGGCGCTGATAAAAAAAATTGAGACGCCTTCCTGCTTAACCTATTTTTAGATCATAATGGAAGTATGGTAAATTAAGATGATAATATTTTCACTATGAACTAATTGATTAAAACATGTTTTTAAGCTACGCATGGCGATTGACAGAAATCACTTTCTGTAATTTATTTTGAATTTGGCTTCCTGCGTAAAACATTTGAAAACATTCAAAATGGAATGGAGCATTTAGATCCAGAATAAAACTAAAATGTCTCTAGTGTTAAATTGAGATTCAAATTGTGCGTTACCAAAATCCCCAACAAATGGGAGCATATCCTGCTAATATGTAGTCGTAAAATGATTACCTCCTATCCCAAACGTCCAATAATTTATGCCCCATTCTAAAAGTAACATTGGTCATTGGCATCCTCCACCGAAATCCAGATTTTTATTTTTAAATACGTTTGTATCGGAAAGATTGTTGGATAATATTTATTTATTATAGCTTTTATATAGCGCTGCTTTCATGCTTATATCATGCTCATAGCGCTTTTGGTCCAATCTCATTTGTGGACCAGTGGGGGGGGGGTATCTAGGAGTTGGTTTTCCGTGCTGCCTTTAGGCGCTCAGTAAACACAGCTCTGCCCGAGTCGAGTGTCGAACCTCGAGCCCCCTTCTAGGTAGCCATGCCAAGCCAAGTTCAAGCGTACTTGGCCTCTCGTAAGTAGCATAAAACAAACTACATCGGCAGGTGCACTATTTGGATTGTAGGTTTATGTAACACTTGCACCACTAGGTTTAGAGGCTTATTGAACATGTGCACCACTTGGATTGTAGACTTGTGGAACAGTTGCACCAATTGGCAGGTTTTTTGACATCAGCACCTTTTGGAAGGTAGCATGCCACGTAGACTGATCGCTCATAGAGAAAGGGCACCACCAAGTGTGTCTTTGTTCTCGCGCAGGTGCATCAAATGGTTTATGAAGCAGGTGCACCATTAGGATTAAGGAATAGGTATGAAAGGTATGCCATTTATCATGAACGTTTATAGAGCAGGTGCAGTGGCTAGCATGTAGGCTAATCAAGCAGATACACAGCTTGGATTGTATGTATACGAAATAAGTGCACCAAACGGTTTCACTGTTTATTGTGCATGTGCACCATTTGGATTGTAGGCTTCGGAAACAGTTACGCCATTTAGCTTGGACATTTATATAGCATTTGCGCCACCTTGCTTGTAAATTTATGGAGCAGGTGCGCCAATTAGCGTGTAGGCTTATGCTGCAGGTGCACCACTGGGCTTCAAAGTTTATGGTGTAGGTGCACCACTGGGCTTCAAAGTTTATGATGTAGGTGCACCACTGGGCTTCAAAGTTTATGGTGTAGGTGCACCACTGGGCTTCAAAGTTTATGATGTAGGTGCACCACTGGGCTTCAAAGTTTATGATGTAGGTGCACCACTGGGCTTCAAAGTTTATGATGTAGGTGCACCACTGGGCTTCAAAGTTTATGATGTAGGTGCACCACTGGGCTTCAAAGTTTATGATGTAGGTGCACCACTGGGCTTCAAAGTTTATGGTGTAGGTGCACCACTGGGCTTCAAAGTTTATGATGT
This sequence comes from Biomphalaria glabrata, assembly GCF_947242115.1. Lineage (NCBI taxonomy): Eukaryota > Metazoa > Mollusca > Gastropoda > Planorbidae > Biomphalaria > Biomphalaria glabrata. The sequence goes on from NC_074727.1 coordinate 8,514,158, forward strand.
AGGTGCACCACTGGGCTTCAAAGTTTATGATGTAGGTGCACCACTGGGCTTCAAAGTTTATGGTGTAGGTGCACCACTGGACTTCAAAGTTTATGATGTAGGTGCACCACTGGGCTTCAAAGTTTATGGTGTAGGTGCACCACTGGGCTTCAAAGTTTATGATGTAGGTGCACCACTGGGCTTGAAGATTTGTTTCGAATGTGCACCTGTCGATCTGTATGTTGATGGAGCAGGTGACTTGGACATATTTGGAGCAAGTGCACCACTGGGCTTGAAGATTTGTTTCGAATGTGCACCTGTCGATCTGTATGTTGATGGAGCAGGTGACTTGGACATATTTGGAGCAAGTGCACCACTGGGCTTTCAGACTCATGGCTCAAGTACATAACACAGTAAACTTTACCTTTTACATCTACAGGCTCGGTCTAATTTTATAGGTTATTTTTCCTGATAATGTGAATTTAGCTTCTTGCATAAGATTAGGGAAAGGCCATCAGCATACATTTTATCGGAATATAAAAAGAATTTTTTTTTTATTTACAAAGCTTACGATCAACCCATTCTATCTATCTATCTATCTATCTATCTATCTATCTATCTATCTATCTATCTATCTATCTATCTATCTATCTATCTATCTATCTATCTATCTATCTATCTATCTATCTATCTATCTATTCATCTGTCTGTCTGTCTGTCTGTCTGTCTGTCTGTCTGTCTGTCTATCTATCTATCTATCTATCTATCTATCTATCTATCTATCTATCTATCAATCTGGTCAAATGTTTGAATACGTTATTTCTCCCACCCCCATTCTCGATCAAGTTGAAACCTTGCACAATTATTCATGGCATAGACATGAATCAATTAAAAAAAAGCCAATTAGTCAATTAATTACTGGTAATTAATTATCTTGCTTGATACCAGCAAGGGAAATTGATCTTTTAGTATTCACAGATACGGCTAACTACGTAGGAGTTTGTCTACTTGGATTATTAAACGTGTTATACATTCCACTCCATTCTGGGATCAAGTTGAAACGTTTAAACAATTATTTATTAGTTATTTATTGCTTTATGAAAAACTGTAACTGAACCTATTAAAGACGTTTCCATATAATTTTAGCCTGAAATAATTAACAGTGTTCTACAGGTCACTACAAAGAGCTGACCCATGAGCAAGACGCAACACTTAAGATTGATTGGCAAAAGGTCGACGACTTGTTTCTTTTAGTAGAGTCGAGATGGTAAGAGTGAAGATCATAATCACTTTCCTAGAGGAACCAGGTATCGATCCACTGATCCAAATGCGACAAAATTTATAATTATATATAGACATATGCGATCTAAGATAGACAGTTAAAGAATGTGTCATTAACAAATACCTTTACTTTCCACAACTAATGTCAGTTACCCATTAGAGTTAGGTAGACTTGGGGGTGTCCTACGAAATTCAACATCTCAGTATTCTGAGGGGTTCCTCTCTGCTTGGAAACTATACCCTTTACCGCTCAGCCTCAATTCCCATATACAATAATATAGGTTTAAAATGATGAGCTTTCTCCTTTAGCTTACGTACACATTGGTTGGCAATATCCTTACAACTAAAAAAATGTTAGTATTAGCTAAGTATCCCATACTCTTATAAACAATGACGTTTGATTCTTCCAATCACAGTTAACTATTTCATCTCTTCACGTGCCTCGTATAGCAAACAGAAATTACGAATGCGTCGCTACAATTAAATACAAGGTCTGCTCATGATGGTACAAAGTATGTAAATTGTTCTAGACTAATCTAGACGCATCCCAATAAAGAGAACTAAAAGACGAGAGTGTATTGATTTCTAGTGATGACAGTTATTCACATAATCCTTGAGCTAAACTTTGGATTGGCTGACAAGTTTATCATAGAACGTAAGAGTGTCAGCACAATTACAGTATTGGATTGGAGGTATAGATAAAGTTCTTAGTCTGACTGTGTCTCTGAACATGGCTTTTAAAAGGGGGAGGTTTGAGGCTCTCAAGACCTCATTTTAAAAGATTATTGATTTTAACTTATAAACAAAAGAAGAAGACAATATCAAGAATCGAATGCAACATTTAGAGTAACATTAAGCTCTAGGTAGAATAACTCTTAAGGCAAGTGCAGAAAAGTCATGAATTTACCAGAAGTTAGACAATACTCCTACAAGAACTCCGGTAATTGCTTTCTAGTAGATGTTAAGAAATTGACGTTTAAGAAATGAGATCTTTCTGGCATAGAAAATCAATTCAACTCAAGTGGCAAATTCGAGACGAAATGAAACAATCTTGAGGACATCTCATTTTTGTATGAATAGCTGACGTCGTAAGTTATTTTAATTCAAGTTTTTTAATTTAAGCTCCAATCTCTTTTATTTATTGTGCAATCTTCAGAGAACTTAGAAAGAGATTACTTCAGAAAAGTCTGAGTTCACTAATATGTGAATTGGTGAGTAAAAAAAATATTCTAGACACTATTAGAATTTCTAACATGAAAAGTTATCGCCAGAGTTACAACTTTGGACTCTTGCAACTTTAACTAAGTTGTACCTCTAGGATAGTAGCAAGCAACTTAAACTACATTGTATCTCTGGAGTAGAAGCAACTTTAATTAAGTTGTATCTCTGGGAAAGAAGCAACTTTTACTAAGTTGTACTTCTTGGATAGTAGCAAGCAACTTCATCTACGTTCTATCTCTGGATAGAAACAACTTTAGCTAAATAAGTTGCATCTCTGGGATAGTAGTAACTTTAATTAAATTGCATCTCTGGGATAGTAATAACTTTAATTAAATTGCATCTCTGGGATAGTAGTAACTTTAATTAAGTTGTATCTCTGGGAAAGTAGTAACTTTAAATAAGTTGCATCTCTGGGATAGTAGTAACTTTAATTAAGTTGCATCTCTGGATAGAAACAACTTTAGCTACGTTGCATCTCTGGGATAGTAGCAACTTTAATTATGTTGTATCTCTGGGATAGTAGCAACTTTAATTAGGTTGTATCTCTGGGATAGAAGCAGCTTCTATTAAGCTGTACCTCTGGGATAGAAGCAGCTTTTATTAGGCTGTACCTCTGGGATAGAAGCAGCTTTTATTAAGCTTTACCTCTGGGATAGAAGCAGCTTTTATTTAGCTGTACCTCTGGGATAGAAGCAGCTTTTATTTAGCTGTACCTCTGGGATAGAAGCAGCTTTTATTAAGCTGTACCTCTGGGATAGAAGCAGCTTTTTATTAAGCTGTACCTCTGAGATAGAAGCAGCTTTTATTAAGCTGTACCTATGTGATAGAAGCAGCTTTTATTAAGCTGTACCTCTGGGATAGAAGCAGCTTTTATTAAGCTGTACCTCTGGGATAGAAGCAGCTTTTATTAAGCTGTACCTCTGGGATAGTAGCAACTTTAATTAAGTTGTATCTCTGGGATAGAAACAACTTTAGCTAAGTTGCATCTCTGGGCTAGTAGTAACTTTAATTAAATTGCATCTCTGGGATAGTAGTAACTTTAATTAAATTGCATCTCTGGGATAGTAGTAACTTTAATTAAGTTGTATCTCTGGGAAAGTAGTAACTTTAAATAAGTTGCATCTCTGGGATAGTAGTAACTTTAGCTACGTTGCATCTCTGGGATAGTAGTAACTTTAATTAAATTGTATCTCTGGGATAGTAGCAACTTTAATTATGTTGTATCTCTGGGATAGTAGAAACTTTAATTAGGTTGTATCTCTGGGATAGAAGCAGCTTTTATTAGGCTGTACCTCTGGGATAGAAGCAGCTTTTATTAAGCTGTACCTCTGGGATAGAAGCAGCTTTTATTAAGCTGTACCTCTGGGATAGTAGCAACTTTAATTAAGTTGTATCTCTGGGATAGAAACAACTTTAGCTAAGTTGCATCTCTGGGCTAGTAGTAATTTTAATTAAGTTGTATCTCTGGGATAGTAGCAACTTTAATTAAGCTGTATCTATGGGATAGAAACAACTTTAATTATGTTGTATCTCTGGGATAGTAGCAGCTTTTATTAAGCTGTACCTCTGGGATAGAAACAGCTTTTATTAAGCTGTACCTCTGGGATAGAAGCAGCTTTTATTAAGCTGTACCTCTGGGATAGAAGCAGCTTTTATTAAGCTTTACCTCTGGGATAGAAGCAGCTTTTATTTAGCTGTACCTCTGGGATAGAAGCAGCTTTTATTTAGCTGTACCGCTGGGATAGAAGCAGCTTTTTATTAAGCTGTACCTCTGGGATAGAAGCAGCTTTTATTAAGCTGTACCTCTGGGATAGAAGCAGCTTTTATTTAGCTGTACCTCTGGGATAGAAGCAGCTTTTATTAAGCTGTACCTATGTGATAGAAGCAGCTTTTATTAAGCTGTCCCTCTGGGATAGAAGCAGCTTTTATTAAGCTGTACCTCTGGGATAGAAGCAGCTTTTATTTAGCTGTACCTCTGGGATAGAAGAGAAAAGAAAATCAAATCATACTTACATCTTACATTTTAAAAGAAAAAAAAAAGGAAATGACGTTTCCTTTCAGAAAAACGTATCTATTTTTATGACTGACAGTTGACCAGCGGATCATGTAGGTAGCACAAGGAGCAATTTTCCCAACTAATGTCAGGTATCAATAAGGTGGTACGTGGATGTCATAAAACATCCCTAAGTGCAAAACGTCTTCACCAGGATTCAAGTCGTGATTGCTCTGTTCAGAAGCCAAGCGCTTACCACGCGTCTCATTTTTTAGAATGGTGATACCAAAATTAGTTGAAAAAATTTGCTGAAATAATATGCTGATACCCCGCCCCCCGCCTTCCACACACCTTTTTATTGTATTGATTAACTCTTTCTCTCCGTAATTATTTTCCACGTTGCGACGGAATTCTTCATTTTGCTAATTAGTACTTTCCCCCTGTTATGATTAAGTTTGAATAACTTTCTTGTTTGTTATCAGAAAGTGTTTTATTTGGTCTAGAGTTAATAGGGAATGCATGCTCGTTTTTTATATAACACAAAGTAAAGTTTATAAAATCAAACTTTAATTTAATAAGGTCAAATCAACAATGGTATCGTCAATTAGGAGAGAAAGAGTTCGTCAGGCTTTATATTTAATACCTGGAATCTAAGTAACATTTTCATTAATTAATTTTTTTCCCCAGAAATATATCGATCATTGTGCTGACCATCTTTTGAAAATGGACAATTCAACTCAAACTAGAGAACATGTAGCTGCAGATCTTCTTCGCAACGCCTCCTCAGCATCTGGCTACACTCTCTGTGGTGCCAAATTGGACAATGCCGAACAATATATGTCTGTCTTCATATTGATGTCCTTTGTGCTGCCTTCCATTTCCTTCATTGGTTTGTGCTGTAACGCCATGAGCTTTGCCATCCTTAAACGTAGTGGACTTCACAAACCTTCAAACATTCTTCTGTTCGGAACTGTCACCGCCGACAGCATGATTCTCATCAGCAAGTTAGACTTTCCAAGGATCCTGTTATACTTTGGTCCCGACAAGATCGTGTCCACGTTATGTTTCTTTGAGTATGGAGAGGCCTTAAACTACTTTCTAACAGTTTCTATGGCATTCCTCTATTTCTTTGCCGTGTGGGGGAGCTTATCAAGCTTGGTTTTAGCCATTTTAATTACTGGAGAAAGACTTTTAGCTATTTTTAGACCAATGACATTTAGAGCTGTCGTGAAACCAAAAAACGCCAAAATTGCGGTCATTTCAGCTTTTGCCGTTTGGTTACCATGGGCTTGTGGCTACTTTTCGTATTTTAGAATTGTGATACTTCACCCGTCAGAATCATTGACCTGGATGTCATTAACTATGGACTTCCCTTATTTCGTACATATTATGGAAACATATGTCATATGCGATTTCCAGGTATGTATCACCGTTTTATTTGTTACCGTAGGCTGTGTCGCAATATCGATCAAAGTGAGATTAACAATGATAAACAGGCAGAAGTTAACTTCATCCCAGAATAAACTTTCTTGGTCGCCGAGGACAACACGGACCCTGCTTCTGACAAGTGCCATCATAGCTGTGACCTACAGCGTGACCGCGGTGTTTTCAACAGTGTCCGAGTCGTTGACTGAAGGACTAAACCAGGTGATGATACTCATGAGGATACTCGTCTACCCTCTAGACGCCTCCAGTAACTTGTTTGTTTACATTCTGTGTGATAAGAAAATGTACCAGATCTTTAAGAAAATGATTCGCATTCAAAGCTAATGAGCGAAAAGAATAAGATTTGAATACATGAAGGCCTGTTAATTTCTTGGAGATAATGATACAAGTGTTGTAAGAACTAGCATAAACTCTTCGAGAGTTTACTTATGATTTTAAAAGTGGAGACATATATATATATATATATATATATATATATATATATATATATATATATATATATATATATATATATATATATATATATATGTGTGTGTGTGTGTGTGTGTGAATTAAATGTTTGATGAAATTGACAGCATAACTTCGTGTTTTTTAATGTAACTAAATGTTCATTGTTCGATTAGTACAGTACAAAAGAGACGTATATTTGCATGGGGGCTGTCATATATAGAAGAAGTATTACTGATACTCAATAAAAAGAAAATAAAATTAATTAATTGTTAGTTTCCCAGTGTGATATGGATGATAAACTGTAGTCAAGCATTACAAGTGCGAAATTTAGGAGTAACTGAATAGCTGCAACATTTGAGATTGTGAAAATGAGAGATAAATTAAGATTTTTTTTTTTAATTTTTGTTTTAAATTAAAAAATTCAATGTTTGTGTAAGTTGATACACTAAAATATGTTAGAATTGTCAACTGTTATAAAATGCTAGGTGTGTGGTAAAGTGAATCTTACCAGTTGGCGGCCTAACAGAGGGGAGTCGGTTCGAATCGTCATGTCGACTATGATTTGTAATTCTTGCTTTAAGATTAAAGGGAACTTTTCTCCAGGACACCCAGGATGCCCCATTATGCCAACAGAATAGACCAAAGCGCTAACACTAGTAGATGTCTGAATAACTTGAACAGATGTCTTTGAAAGTGTCTACAAGACGAATGTAATGTACCTGTTTCAGACCATTAGGTCAGGTAATGTTAAGTTTCTATGGCCGACGGTTAACGAGGATGTCATGTGGTCAGCACAATGACCAACCACCTTTACTTTCCCCAACTAATGTCAGGTACCCTATTAGAGCTACGTGGACTCGTCCTGAGAATCCCGAAACTAAAAAAAATCACAGTCTTCTGAGAGATTCGAACACTGGATCTTTCAGTTAGGAAGCCGATCCACCAGGCCCCTAGAAATTTCTTTATTAAATTACATCTCATTTTGTTATTTTAAAGAAAACAAAACAGTTAATAAAATAATTTGTTAATTTATGATTTATTTTACTTATTAGGAATTAGAAGGGCAATAACCAGTCATTGCACTTTGTCTTTCGGAAAAGGACACAAAGCTTGTTATGAATGAAATTAAATCCCTTAGCTTAAAAAAGGATTTGAACACAACCAGTACTTTAAGATTCGGTCGCAATTTCATAAAAACAACAACAAATATCTCAATCATTAGTTGAAATTTACATAATAACCCCTCAATATCAAAGAAAGTCCCGGATCCATTCCATATAATTAATACCAGATTAGCAGAAATCTATGACTATTCCATGAAATCCCAGGTCAGTCTCAGGTGAGTCCTGTAAACAAGTGTCAGTCACGTAGACCTTGTTTTTTTAAGTTTTAAGCAAACAATATCTTGAATTGGTGCAGACTTGTTTCAGCAATTGACAGGTATCCAGTACAGTGCAGTCTCTTTCTAAATATAAAAGAGAGCAGTTGATCTGGAACTCTTAGTTGGCTCTGATTCTCCAGACTCAGCTGTCACTTCAAATAGACTACAATGAAAGTAAGTTTTAAAGCTTTTATAGAAATGCTTTGATACTGTTCGTATATTTAGTAGGGTTTAACTTTCTATCGCTTGACACGGATTTCTTTTTAATATAATGAGTATATAGGGTATACTATTTAATGTGAATTTAATGACACTTACACATCTGACGTATGACACTTCTACAGAAACTAAGAATTACGATAAAGCAATTTCCTCTTGTAGCTTTCATATTCACGTATCTAGGCAACCTGACAACCACTGGCCAGATTTATTTTTTTTGCATATGCAAGAAAGGTTCACAGTCTTGCTGTTCGTCTTAGGTTGTTAAGTTTGAATGCTTGCCAGGACTCGGTTTTTCAATAGCTACTACTCACTCTCACTATCGCCGTAGTAAATATAACATTGAAATAATTTATTTAGACAATTTCTCATTATCCTATCCAGCTGAAAGTTGGCACATAAACTCTAGCTGCGTGACATTGGATACAATTTCAGAAAGATCACCTCATTAATTATTGAGTTAATAGTTTTTTAGTTACAGTTAATGCCCAGTGCTCTATCAAACTTTTCCCCAACTAATGACAGGTACACATTTTAATTGGGCGGACTCAGGGGCGCCCTATAAAAAAAAACCTAGATTAAAAATTACAGTCTTCATCAGGATTTGAACCTGAGACACAACGGTTTACTACTTAGCCACCACATCTCTTTTATTTTTATTTAGAGACAACTGACAAATAAATACAGATTATTGTACAAGGCTGCCTACAGTAAATTAGTCAACCTCATGTACAGGCGCTTCGCACATCCATGCGCCTCATATCCGGGCTCCTCACTCTGATTTAAAGAATCCCGGGAAATCCCTTTCGACGAATAATGTCACATGATGAATTTGCATTGGGAAGCGTGGCCGAGAGGCTAAGTACGCTTGAAATTGGCTTGGCTTGGCTACCCAGAAGGGGGCTCGAGGTTCGACACCCGACTCGGTCAGAGTTACGTTTACTGAGCGCCTAGATACCCTCTCCCCCCCACTGGTCCTCAAATGAGATTGGATCAAAAACGCTCTGAGCATACTGATATGAAAGTAGCGCTATAAAAGCTATAATAATAATAATAATATCACATGATGAATTTACTAGTGTCTTGATTGTCTTTGACGTTATTGTCTTACCCACGTGTTAGAGCAGATTCCGGAAGTGATGACTGCCCATGTCTGTGCACTTCCGGACACTTCGCTATGTGCAAGAGGCGAGCTATTTTTCTGTGTGTCATCTTGTAGTTTATGAAGTCTTAGGGGTGTATTGATGTTGGCTTCCTTCAGTCTTAGAATCACTATGGTTCATCTCGTAGAGCAGTTGTCCATGTGAATGTAGAGCTGTGTTGAAGACATTCCCCTGCACCTGCAACGTATTTTTTGTATGGCTCACTTTTCTTCCAGAGCTCGGGCAAATGTTTTTTCACTGTCCGCTGGCTTTCTTTCTCACACACACACACTCTCTCCTCACAGTGCGGTCTAGGGTTGTCTTCTCTTTTCGTCAACATCGAGGTGCACTGCTTCAAGGTACAGTTTGATGACATCCACAAAGGTGGGATCATCGTTTTTGTGTTTCTATAGCCAAGGGGAGGCTCAGTAACATCAAAAGAAGGTAATGTAAAAGTTGTCTTGCGGTGAAGAGTAACGATTTTAACTCAATACATTTGTTGTATCAGGGTTTGTTGAATAACAAATTTTATTAGATGATGTCCATAGTCGCGTTATACTCGGACATTTTTTATGCATATGAAAATAATTGTACATCGTTAAAGTCTACAAACTCTTTGTAGTGTCAGATAAGAACAAAACTTTTTGAACAGAAAAGAAAAATCGAAAAAAATCTTGGAAGACAACGGCCACCCGCTCCATCAGAACTACTCCAGGTCGTCGCTAAGTGGGCGACTACTGTTAATCAAAACAAGAACGGAGCGGTACAAAAACTCGTTCGTACCTCACTCGGTCAGACTCTGTCACCGCCACTCATTGATCAGGGAACATGAAATACACCAAGATACCTGTGTGTAGTCGCTGAATGAACTCTTTATGTTGTGTCTGTTCTATTTATGTGTATTTTTCTGTTGTGTTGTCTTTATATGAGAATAGGGTCCTTGTAATCACAACAAATTTCCGTAAGGATCAATAAAGCAGTCTTAGTCTTAGTCTTAGTCTTAAATCTGGGGATGCTCTTGATAATAATAATAATAAACTTTATTCATAAAGAAATTTGTCTTGCAATTGATGCATGACACCAAGAAACATTATAACTATAGAAAGCAAAATATACATTCACACCAGGTAAATAAGGAAATAAATAAAAAAAATAGTGTTCTATAAATAGAGTTAATGTTCTTAATGATTTTGTATATACCCAACTAGTCCAATGTTTCTATTTCAGTTCGTCAACTTGTTCCTGTTGTGCTTTCTTGGTATGTAGTGTTAGGACTTAAGACTATTAAGTACATTTCATGCTTAAATGATTCTTATATTAGCCTAGCTGTTTTGTTTTTCAAAATCTGGCTAGTTAGTAGGATAAATGAGTGAGAGTCTGTAAAAAGGAGTCTTTATTTAATATAGTTATCTATATGTTTCTTTTTAATTGCCTTTATGTGTTTTTAGAATTACACACACATACAAAGAAGTATGATTTGCGTTAACATTAAAAACAATTTAAAAATAATTTTATTATATAATTGTGATACTTAATTTCTTTTAGCCGGATTATTAGAAGTATCACCGGCATTTCGGTTCGGAGGATTTCCTCGATTTATGCCCATTCCATTTCGACCACCAGTCAGAATTCCGGTGGGCCCACCCATTAAAGCCCCGATACCCCCTAAGCCCCCTGTTCCAGCTAAAGTACCTGTACCTGTACCTGGTAAAGTTCCAGTGCCCATCAAAGCACCCGTACCTGTACCTGGTAAAGTACCTCTACCTATTAAAAGACCAGAAAAACTTCCAGTTCCTACCAGACAGCCAGTGACAGCTAGAGTGACTCCTAAAGCTCCAGAAAAACTTCCAGTTCCTACCAGACAGCCAGTGACAGCTAGAATGACTCCTAATGCTCCAGTGACAGCTATAGTGACTCCTAAAGCTCCAGAAAAACTTCCAGTTCCTACCAGACAGCCAGTGACAGCTAGAGTGACTCCTAAGGCTCCAGTAACAGCTAGAGTGACTCCTAAGGATCCAGTGACACCCCGGAAGCCTGCAGACGGGTTCAAAGCAGAGGCGACTGTTCAGATTACATTCGAAGTGAAACTGGGACAAGCTAGTGCAGCGGAAAGCAGTAAGTAGTGAGCTTTTGCTTTCATTTGGTTTGGAAGGAATGTTTTTTTTTTAGATTGACAGTTGGAGGTAACAAATTCTTCTACTTCCCTAGTGCTATTAGAGCATGAAATGGTTTGCTAGGAAAACCAGTGACCTGGCAGAATTTAAGTCATTGGTTAACATGTATGACTAGATGCATGACGCATAGGACGTAACCATCTTCATTTTTGAAGTAACGTCTGTATTTTATAAGATAAGATAGAGGATAACTGGCCTTTAGATTGAGCTTGGCTTTGTCAAGTGTTATTTAAACGTCTAGATTGACCTTAGTTTGACCTTACCCTTGTTTTTTGTTATTTTAAACCATCTACCCTAATTAAGGTAAACTCACAGACAGCTACAAATGGTCCAGGAGGTAGCCCTCTGGAGTGCCACATTTTCAGAGTGATCTCTAGGGCTCCAAAAGCTGTCCTCACATAGATCAGTGTTTCTCAACCTTTGGCTTGTGACGTCTCCCTCCTTCAAAAAATATATGCCACGCCCCTTTTAGACAGCGGAGCCCCGGAGCCAAGCTTCATAAACGATTCTCAAATGGTATCGCAACACAAGAGTTTGACTTGATATTATGTGCAAAACTATTTATGTGTGTACAGAAAAAAATATTTACATATTTTTAAAAATACTTCATAAATTTATATATATATGTTTTGATACCATTAAGAAAATCTAACTTCTGAGTTGATATGTTTCAGTGGCAGGAATTAAGAAAGTGTTACCTGCGTTTGTCGCCTTGTGTAACTCGAGTTGGAATACAGATGAATGTGAAGCTGAGTATTCAGGAGTATTTCAAAGTGACGAGAAGACGTTTTGCTTGTAAGTAGTATTTCGATAAATAATTAAATAATGAAATAAATTTATATGTATACATATGTACCGTTATAAACACTAACATTCGCATACAAGAACTACACACCATCTATGTCCGTTGTCCTCTTTTATTTTGTGCACTTCCGCTCAGACGGCCCTATTTTTAACCCTCATCCTAACACGTGTAGACCGTAAATTCTAGTATCTGTTAAGTTGAATCAGAACAGCCCGCTTGATAACGCCGCCCCCCTCACATACATTCGTTTGGCCTGTGAATTCTAGTATCTATTAAGTTGAATCAGAACAGCCCGCTTGATAAGGGCTCACATACATTCGTTTGGCCTGTGAATTCTAGTGCTACATTTCTCCTCTACCAACATCGTACATTTGTAAGCCTCCATGCACTAAGGCTCCGTACTGGGATTAATCCCTTACAGCACGGTCCTGGTATCTGGCAGTGTTCTATAAGGTTCACTTGTCTCCTTACAAGGCGAGACACCCGCATGCACTAGTCCTATCTGCTTCAAGACTAGTCGTATCCTCGATTGTGTTTCTGAGCACTTTGTGATCGTAGAGGATGTCTTTTACTGTCTCGACTTCCGTGTGGCAGTGTCGACATCTGGGATCGTGGTTCTCTCGGAGCCTAGCAAAGTAGGCTCCTATCGGACAGTGTCCCGTGAGGATTCGTGCAAAGATTGCTTGATCCTTTCTGTCTAGCTGTCCTTCCTGTTTGGGCGTTTGAGAACTCTCCCGACTTCCCGTCCCGTTCTACAATGGTCGCAGCTTTCATACCACTTGGACTTAATCCATTCATCTGACATTCCATTTCTTAATTAAAAAAAACAAACATTGGATAGGCTTTAAGTTGTTTTTTGTGAGACACCCATCGCAACGTAAGTCTCTCCCGTCAATTTTAAAGTCAGCTTTTCTCTACCTGTGAAACATTCAAAAAGTGGCACCACTATTCGCAGTTTAGTCCAACCATTACATTATTACATTTGTATTTATTGTATTACATAGTGGGTCAAAATTGCGAATAAAGAATCACTATTGGCAAATTCAACCGCTGCGGTTTCGACCGTGATAGGTGCTTAGTTGTGTGATATGTCAGTCAAGGGCCTTGCGTTTCAATCAATCAATCAATCAATCAATCAATCAATCAATTTTCTATCTATCTATCTAAATATATATTCCCCAGTAAACTTTACCAGTTTATCCAATGCCTAAGTACAAATTGTACAGACATAGACAGTTTAAATTTCAACAAGGAGACTCTGAAATTGTTCTGCGTGGAACCTGGACCTGGTCCAGAACTGGTAAGCCACTAGATACTTAATACAATAACATAGATTTGTCTAGATCTAAGATACAAAAACACACAGAGATTCATAGAGTCCACATAAGGAACTCTTCATACAATTCAGTATAATAAATGCGATTGAAATGTAAGTTTGTACAAACAATACAAATACAATACAACAAAAATATAAAGTTTTATAAACGAAATTTTGTTTTGTTTTGTTTTTGCTTTCAATTTACAACTAGATAATACAAAGCACTTTGTCTTACAAAAGTTTAGAATCAAATTTTTACGTGTTAAAATGTGTACAAAACGTGTTAGATGATGTATTCAAAGGCTGAGCTTATTAATTCTACACACCGGATACACCAATTAGTTTGCTGTTTATTGATTTGCTTCTAAACTAACGAAATATGCCCTTGTGGAATGTCACCAGAGCATGCTGACCTTCAAAACTGCTTTCTTTATGAAGAGGCCCGAACAAGACACTTGTCCCCAAAACAGAAAGAAAACTATATGGAGAGCTCCCTAATTTAAAAACCACTGCGCAGTTCATCTCATGTATTGGTCTAGTCGTCTGAACACTTCAACTTAACAATGAGAAAGAGGAAAAAGAAGCTTTGCCCCAAGAGAACATCTCTACTGTACACTAATTATATTTTTATTTTTATTTTCAGGAGTCGTCCACGAGCAGCGTAGCACCTTAAGGCGAGAGAAATTGAGCATCAACTTTGAACTCTTCAAAGGAAGCATCAAAATCATTTTTCTTATTTCTTTATTTTTACTTTTCCTTTTTTATTATTGTCAATATGAATATGTACTTAATGAGACTTGAAACAAATGACGTGTCACTTGATGTGATAGCATTAACGGCTGTGGGTGTAGAAAACATCGCCTAAGTGTGAACACAGCGTAAAGCAAATGTATTGTAAATTTGTATATACAGCTTGTGCTTGCCCTGGATGTGGCAAAATATTTAGATCATAGCCGGGGCTGCGTTGCCACGGGAAATACTGCATTCCTCATTAATCTTCGGACTCGAAGACAAGCCTTATTTATTATATACAGTTTACAAGTTTAAAATAGGATCCATTTGATCCTGTACTCATTTTATGGCCTCTAAATGCGTTGACTAAGCATACTGTTGTTTGAAAAACTAAAAAAAAAAATGATTTAACACAAAAATTTATTAGCAAACAAACAGCATACTTTTACATTTTTGTAGTAAATATATATATATATATATATATATTGTTGAGATGTTCAGTAAAGTAAAGTTCCCCTTTCAGACATTGTGATGTAAAGGTCATCTGTTTCTGTGGCCTACGGTTAACGAGGATGTCATGTGGCCAGCACATATTTTGTTTTTTACGAATGTAAACTCTAGATTTTATGTTAAATAGATTTAGAGTCCCAAAATGGGAATTGTAGTCTACTTGTTTTGATATTTTCAATATTCACTTTTCAGAATTAAACTCATCTATATTGAACTATTTGTAAACTCTTTTTTTTCTCATAATATAGAATGCGACATATACGCGCCATGTTTTTTTTCCTTTAATTTTTTTATTTATTTATTTTGTGTTATTGAGTAATGGAACAGGTAGAGCTTAATTCTTTTTTATTGAGTTGGCAGAAACGAAGTTTAATTCAGCGTCCTTGACATTGTCTAGTTGGTCGTGAACATAGGTATAGACTACATCATGAAGTTAGAAAGTAAGTCACTATGGAAGACAAAAATAAAGAATGGACAGAGCTGTCCATTAAAGAGATTCTATACAAGGCAAAAGGCGGAGATGAATGGAAAAAGACGGTGGAGATCATGCGTGGTGCCCCACAAACTAAGGGACAGGTGAAGGTGAAATATGTGAAAAAAACAACACCCTATCTACCACATCTATTGATGCTGGGTCATTTATGCTACTAAACACAATAATTGTGCTTTGAGATTCCTCTTCACAGAAATTAGGGATATTTTGCGTTGTGAAAGTAGTAACATGAGAATATTATTAAAACAAATTGCTCGGGATTCCCAAGTGTGTTATACAAAAATCGCTATCCATTTTTGGATTCTGCATCGTCAGCCCAGTGTCAATTATAAGCAAATTCAAAGATCATTTCGAAACAAGAGACAAGAAATTAGTTACTATAAGAGCTCAGCATGGAAACCACATCTCCTTGTTCCCAACCACTTCTGTGATTTTGTATTTCCGAGAGGAGACAACTTATGAACATAAACGACGAAGTGGCATTACATGGATTATGCACCTTTGTACCTAACTCGCATATGTTTCCCCCTCCCCACCCCTTTTTTTCCACTTGCAATTGAATGAATAACAAGATGACTAGTGAAACTTTTTTTTAAAAAACTTAGATGAGATGTTCCTTACTCAATTTAATTTTATCTTACACTTTTTCAAAGAACAAAAATTGTGAGTGGGACGTTTGTTTATGTCTCATGCGAACTCATTAATAGATGCCACTGGAGATAGCTTACTTCTAGTTGTATTACCTATTGATGTATTTCTCACCGATGAGTGAATGTTAAGTAGACGAAATAATAAAAAAGTGAATGTCATTAAATTATCATCGAAACATTGGGTAACTTTCGGAAAGAGTCTCGCCTTTCTGGCATCTTTAATTCCCTTTTATTAAGGGTAACATTATGCAGTTGATTGTGTTATCTCTTAAAATGAAACCCTGGCGTGTCTTACCACTGGAGCTAACCTAAAGCCTTAGAGACTCCTGAGTCTCATGAGTTAATGAAACATAAACAGTAAGCATTATATATTTTCTATGTATTGTTTCAAAAAAATTGTGTATTTTTATGAAAAAATAAAAGGGCTTACATATTTATTTTTAGAACCAATACGCTTTGCTTTCAGACGAGAAAAAGAAGCCGATAAGCGTTGTGAACTGCTAAATGTCATACAATTGGAATCTCAATATTTTTTTTTCCATGTTTTTGAGATCTAAACTTAACGGTTGAATGAATGGACAACACATAACCAATAGCGGCTTTTCCTCTTTCGGAGGCTGCTATCAATTATTTCTTATAGTGTGTTGGTACTCTTTAATGGGATGAATGAGAAATGCTTCCGGTGTGTAAAAATATTCTGTATCAAAGTTGTGGGTCTGTAACATCGAAGGGTAAATACAGCAGGTTGAAAAGGGGACGTAAATGTTAGCTAGAGAGTCCTCCACTTCAGACGTCCATGTGTAAGTCTACTAATATAACACCTAGACATTTTGGAATGTACTATAACTGCCAAGACAAGAATCAGTATTTAGTACAAAACCTATTAATAACCTCATACTTGTATACATCTACCTAGACTTTTCATCATGTATTAAATATACTAGAATGACGCGAATGAGTTAAAACGGCACTCTCGGTTTCAGTACAACAAAGCAGAGCTATTTATATTGTGTCACAAAACCGATCCCACAGATGACTTTGTGTACAATAAGGTGAATCAAATAAAATGCTTTTTATATCAAAGTTATAGTACAACACGTTAGTCATTGCAGCTCGTACACATTAGTCATATTAAACATATAAGTCTACGGGGAAAAACAACAGGGGACTGTTTTCTTTTTAACGATTTTTTATCAAGTATGTCTGTCTCAGTCTGTCTGTATAGTACACAGTCTGTACACTCTATTTCTCAGACACCCAATCTCGGATCAAACTTACATTTTGCACAATTATTTCTATTACCTGATAACACAGGAATCAATAAAATGAATTTTAAAAAATAACCAATTAGCTAATTAACTGATGGTAATTAATTATTTTGTTTGGTATTTCGAACAAGGGAAAGAAATTGTACTTGACTGAAGTGGTGGTATAAGCTAAATTAGTAGCGGCTTAAAAGTAAGTTTAAAACAAATTATAGATAACTATAAAATTTTCTAGTTTCATAAGCCCCTCACTAGCAGAGTGGTATGTCGGCCTGAGGACGATTGAGCCGTGAGTTCGAATTCAGATCATTGCCCCACCTTTTTTTTTATTAATGCTTTTAAAAAGCTTTTACGATAAAATTACCCCAGACATCCTTACCCCAACTGGTCGTGACAAATTATAGAATCATTGCGTATTGAGCTAAAAGCATGGAATAGCGCTAAACAAAAACAATTGGTAAAAATAATTCTAATAACACAGATTTTTGTTGTTGAGTCTAGATCTATTACAAATTTTATTACATGACTGATTCAAACTAATTGATACAATCTCACGTCGTATAAGATGGGCTAGACATGGCCGAAGACCGAGTGCACCGGGGACCTCCGCCATTTTCCTAAGGTGTACCAAGCTAACCGTGGAGGACTCGCCATTAGTGTAAACGGTCCCTTGAGGAACGGCGCATGGATTATCGACAGGACCGTGAGGGCTCTCTTTCAACCCCGCTCCGTGCAATGGGTAAACTCTCCCCTACCCGTGGACACCCCCACGGGAGTTTTGTTTTGCTATTCATTTAGCCTAACCACTTCCTCTAATGGTCGTTTCCACACAAGCGCCACGATGAGGCAGAATAGCGTGCTCGCGAGATCTAGTTCCACGCCTTATTCTAGTTTCTCAGTATTTCCTTACTCTTTATCGCCCCAATAGGTTGATCCTTCTCACTGTTCAGGCACTCCTAAAATCAGGAACGCTATCTCAGTTTGTATAAAAGAAGGAAAGCGAGCAGAGGGAACAAAAGAAGGGGGAGGGGGGTAAGACAATGTGGAGGAGAGTTTGAACAAACAAACGAAAAACCCAGATTATTTTGATAGGACAATTAGTAATAAGCCACATGTTTAAGTCACATAATACAATAATGGAAAAAAATCATGGATCGTAGGAGTTGCGGTCCGCCAATGAACACACCTGCCCTGCCAATGACATCACCAGCCTGCCTGGTGTTATGTCCTACATTGTGCATCCAGTGCGAAACCCGCAGTTTAAGGAAAAATTGTGGAGCGGAGTTATTGGTGATGTGTGTGTGTGAGAGAGAGTGTGTGTGTGCGTGCAAGGGTGTGATGGCAACAACCTGAATGTTTTATGGGGGGGCTGCTATCTCAATAATGTTATGTAAAATTTATTGACTGTTCGATATAAAAACCCATGAGCTAGGATGGTTTCTACTTTCTTTCTGTGATTTTCCACCCCCGGGACTAGATCTAAGTATGTCTCAAAAAGTCATGTTTTATTTTTTTCTGTTGTATATAGGAATCATGTTATACACTAAATACACGAGTTAATAAAAGATTTGATTTTATAGTTACTATTTATTTACTTTGTGATTTACCGTGTGCGTGCATCAAAAAGTGCTTTTTTTTTGTACTTATTCATTTGAAATGTTCAGACACACTGTCGACAAGAAGCTACACTAGTTAGATTCGAAGAAAGGTTTAACTAATATATAATTTATTCTTTATATCGGTGTAAATAAAACCCCTAGCTCTATAAAAGCTAAAGAAATGTTTTAGGATTAGCTGTTCCCTAGTGCCAACGATGCTACTGTCAGATGAGGCACTAGGTCCCTCTAATATTGGAGCAAGAAGCAAACTTCTATGAAAATTTTATATGCTTGACACATTTCGGACACAAGAAATGAATATCATTAATAACCAGCTCGAATCTCCAACAGGAAGTCAAGGAGTGGTAGTGGGTAGGGTTAGAACTCGGGACATTCGGGATGACACGCTGAAGCAAACGTATCACACATCTGTAATAGTCAATATTCTCCAGTGACAGATTCCGTGCCTTTCACAAGGTTCAAATCCGATCGATTGGATCAGTGCCTGTGCGTGTACGCTTTAAACTATGAGCATGATTTTCCTTTTTTTGAAGCGAATCTTTGTTAAGTACTGAATACGAATTATTAGTACCAAATACATTATTGTAGACTGAACACTGTCGGTTAAATTTATACATGGTTAATAGTGTACAAAATATTGTTTTCTTTTCTGAAAACTTAAATGTCTTCCTTTGTGAAAACTTAAATGTCTTCCTTTGTGAAAACTTAAATGTCTTACTTTCTGAAAACTAAATGTCTTACTTTCTGAAAACTTAAATGTCTTACTTTCTGAAAACTTAAATGTCTTACTTTCTGAAAACTTAAATGTCTTACTTTCTGAAAACTTAAATGTCTTACTTTCTGAAAACTTAAATGTCTTACTTTCTGAAAACTTAAATGTCTTACTTTCTGAAAAATTAAATGTCTTACTTTCTGAAAACTTAAATGTCTTACTTTCTGAAAACTTAAATGTCTTACTTTCTGAAAACTTAAATTTCTTACTTTCTGAAAACTTAAATGTCTTACTTTCTGAAAACTTAAATGTCTTCCTTTCTGAAAATTTAAATGTCTTCCTTTGTGAAAACTTAAATGTCGGCTTTCCTGAAAGCTTAAATAACTTCCTTTCTAAAAACTTAAATGTTTTCCTCTCTGAAAATTTAAATGACTTCATCTCTGAAAATTTAAATGTCTTCCTTCCGGAAAATTTAAATGTCGGATTTCCTGAAAACTTAGATGTCTTCTTTTCTGTGAACGTAAAAGTTTCCATTCAGACTATTACGTAATAAAGGTGATTCTCAGATTTTCTTGGATTGGATAAGAAACGTTTAATTTCCTGTTTAAAATAAAAACGACCATATTGTACTATTTCTTGCGTACATGTGCACAGTTTGAGAATTAATTCTGTAAACAGTGACATACCGAGTTCCCTTCAGTTTCTAGTTCTCCAAATGTGATTGGTAGAGGTCTACAACAGACGCAACATCTTTTGAACTTCAGCCATAAACTATTGTTGTTTTTTTTTGTAGGTTTGTATATTTGTGTGTGTCTGTTGGTGTATGTATGTGCGTGCTTCAATGTTTGTGTGTGTGTGCGTGCCCAATGTAAAACGTGAAATAATCTCAAACCTCAAGATTATTTTGTTTGTTTTGTGAATGTTTAACTTTGCTTTTGGGCGTGTGTGTGTATGTGTGTGTGTATATGTGTGCGTGCGTGTAGGGGTGGGAATGCCTGGTGACGGGAAATGAGTAATATTGGTGGAAATTTATTGTATTGACTCTCTATAAAGAAAACGGGGCAGAGATTACAATAAAGATTTAGCCCCGGATAAATCTCGACATATAACTCAAGTCTAACACTCTTCCTATATACAAGCAATAGTTGTTTTCCTATTTAAAGAGACTCCTCACTATTTTAAGTATTCACTCATATTTATGCTAATTACTAATTATACACTCTCTTTCTCAGAATTTTATTTTTTCCCCTGGAGACTCAACACACAAACCTACACAATGTTCATTAAGATAGGTGAGTCTTGAGGTTTTAAAACTTATACAAAATATTAATTTGGTTATATTAACATGTGTTTAAGTAGTGAAGTAGTGAAGAAATTATTTTCTGATGTCTATCACATGGTCAGGAGTCGCGGCGTTCCCGGTTCAAATTCTGGTGAAGACTGGGATTTTTACTTTCGGGATCTTCAGGGCGCTTCTGAGCCTACCCAAATCTAATGGGTGCCTGACATTAGTTGGAGAAAAGTAAAGGCGCTAGGACGTTGTGCTGGCCACATGATATCCTCGTTAACCGTGGGCACCAGAAACAGATGACCTTTACATCATCTGCACCACTAAGTCAGAAAGGGGAACTTTTTTTTTATTAAATGGTAAGGGGCGTGGTGGCTAAGAGGTTAAGCGCTTGGCTTTCGAACCTGGGGTCCTGGGTTCGAGTCTCGATGAAGACTGGGATTTTGAAATTCGGGATTTTTAGGGCTCCCCTGAGTCCACCCAGCCTAAATGGGTATCTGACTTTACTTGGGGAAAGTAAAGGCGGTTGGTCGTTGTGCTGGCCACATGACACCCTCCCTGCTCGTTAACCGTAGGTCAAAGAAACAGATGACATTAGCATCATCTGAATGGGGAAACTGTACTTTCTATTACATGGTAATGAATATTAAATTTTCTTTATCTATTCAAATCATGTTGGTTAGGGTATTGTACAATGGAAAGGTTGTCCTATGAGCAAGCCGTACAACTAAAACATTGGTATGTACGAACAAAGATGAATATCTATTATAGTTCCATCTCCACTCCAGTGGGTGAGACCATCAGATCACATCGTTGTTCATCCTCACTGAGGCATTGTACATCTTAAGAGAACTAGCAATACTCATGCATAATAAACGTTTTTTTCTATTAAAGTTTTGATAATTCACACACGTTTTAAGTTATAACACTCAAATAATTTCTTTGTTTTTTCTTCTTTCAGTGCATCTAACTTTACTCGTGGCTTTAGGTAAGTTTAGGATTTAACGCACAACATAAACATTTTTGATGTAACTTTCATTTTGAAGTCTAGGACTCCAACTGCCAATGGGTGCCACCAGCGTATTTGTGTTCAAATAGTCTGGTTGCAAGTCCATGGCGTTCTGGAAAATAATTATAGATGAAACCATTGATATTACAATACAAAACTATCAGTTACCTGCTTAGTAATGATGTACAACCATTTTTTTTTACCGTAATTTCTTTCAACTGTTTCTAAGTGATCTGCCAACTTTCTACCATTTCAGCCACTTAACTCTTTCTCTCCGTAATTATTTTTTCCACGTTTCGACGGATTTCTTCAATTTTCTCATTACTATTTCACTCTCCTGGTATGATTAAGCTTCAATAGCTTTGTTGTTTGTTATCGAAAAATGTTTTATTTGGTATAGAATTAAAGGGGAATGCATGCTCTTTTTATATAACACAAAATAAAGTTTATAAAATCAAACATTAACGACAGTATCGTCAATTAGGAGAGAAAGAGTTAAAGAAGTGAGTAAGAAGGGAGTAAGCTCTAAGTTGTCCACATTTACTATTAATCGGAAATATTTCCCCGAATAGAAATTATGAAATCTAACTCTAACATTTTAATGTTATATTATAAAGTTAAAACCATGTCGACATTGAAATCTTGCCATCTACCGGAATTTTGTTTTCATGTTGCAAAGAGTAAAGTGCTGTTTTTTTTTTTCTATATCAAACTCTTGTGAAACTGCAACTATTATTTTCTGATATAGTAGAGTCGTTTTACTAGTAAGCCCCGTCGTTTTCAGGCATGATTAGGCCTGTGTAAGAAGACGACTGTCGAGTAGATACAAATCTAGGCTTGTTTAACACACTTGTCAAGGAGTTGCTTAATACTCTTGTGTGGGTTGTTCGTGTGGGTTGTTCGTGTGGGTTGTTCATGTGGGCTGTTAGTGTGGGTTGCGACAATGTCTCCAGGCGTGTTGTTGACGGTGCAGTATTTGCATGCAGACTACACTTTTTTGAGGGCTCTTCATTTTCCAAGTCAGTTTGCTATGATTTTTAAAGATTTTACGTTAACTATATATTAGTTCACTATCTATTGACTTCTTAATTGTATAATTGTTTTACCATAAACCGAAAATAAAAAGTTGGCACTTCCTTATATTATGTGGACTTAAAAGGGGCCCAATCTCTCAGACTTCATAGTGTTACTATTTCCCATAGTCCAATCGGGTTCTGCAGTTGCCAACGTACTTAAATTGAGCTCCCTGTAATTAGTTGTTATTATTATTATTATTATTTACGTCTATTCTTATGATTATTATTATTTACGTCTATTCTTCTATCTTTCCATTCTGCAGTCACTCTCTTCATGTCCTGTGTGATGGCTCAAGAGAACGACACTACAACAGAAACAACGACAGCGTCCATTGAGGTGACCACAGACAACAGTACTGATACAGGAATTACAACTAAACCAGGAAGTAATTGACTCGAATAAACATAATTCACTTTTTTTTTTTAAATTTAAAAGCTGCCATTGCTCAGCACCCAACACATCACCGTGAGATAGAAAATAATCATTGGAACTCTGGAACATTTAGAAATACACTTCAAAAAAAAAAATTACTGATTTGGTTGAAGTTAAACTAAAACTATAGAGCAGTGTTGTCCAACCTTTTTCGTTTCAGACACGTGCCGCAAAATTATTTCAGTCGAACAGAACTAATCATCTGGTGCTTCATTAGGACTGAAGATTCGAGGGTCGGGCCGGATATAGCCCACAGGCCATAGTTTTGGGCATCACTATACTTTATAAATACATAGAAATATATAAACTAAGTAACGAAATAATCTTATTTTATAATGCTTTTTAGATGAGTATTAAAAGCAATCGGTTGTTACATATGTGTGAGTTTGATCTTAAATTGTAAGAATCTAAATTGAATACAATTTCCATATTCCTGATCCGTACTTAAAAAAATAAAAACATTTTTTTTTTGCAATCCTTTTATTCTTGGTCACGAATGACCCAGTGTGAAACAATGTAAATAGAATCATTGAATTTACATTTAATTTTTGTTAATGTCAACAAATTCGTGGTAAAGAGATCGGAGCTTTCATTCTGATATCTGTCTGCCTGCCTGCCTGTCTGTCTGTTTATTTATCTATCTATCTATCTATCTATCTATTTATCTATCTATCTATCTATCTATCTATCTATCTATCTATCTATCTATCTATCTATCTATCTATCTATCTATCTATCTATCTATCTATCTACCTATCTATCTATCTACCTATCTATCTATCTATCTATCTATCTATCTATCTATCTATCTATCTATCTATCTATCTATCTATCTATCTATCTATCTATCTATCTATCTATCTATCTATCTATCTATCTATCTATATACCTATCTATCTATATAACTGTCTGTCTGTCTATTTATCTATCTATCTAGCTAGCTAGTTAGCTAGCTAGCTAGGTAGATAAAGATATGGATATAAATACATATTTTCATTTTTGTTTAAGATATTCTAAAATGTTTATTTCTTTCTTCTTAGATGGCTGCGATTTTCTACACATATCTGGCTTGGTTCTAACTCTAACATATATCATTAGCTTGCTCTGATGTGATATTTTCGACACTTAGATTTTGAAGTCTAGTATTCATGACATTTTAGAGCAAAAATAGAAATTATAGCTATAAATTTTAATATTTGAATTATTAAATACTTTATTATTTGGTAATTTTTTGAACAATTATAAGCCATAATTGCAATTTTGTAATTCTAATGGTAGATGGATATTGTTCATCTTCTTGTGGATGTAGAACCATAATTTGGAGTTTAGAAAATAAAAAAAAGATTATTTAAGAGTCATTAAAATTTTTTATTGCAAGGACATTTTATTCAGATAAGAACTTATTTGATTGCTCAACTTTCTTATTTATCTTTTATTTATATTCGATTTTATTGTGTAATTTGCGAAAATGTTTCTGGACGACCACATCCTGGAGACAATGACTTCAGCCCGAGGCTTTCATAGAAGGATTTATACATTGTATACACGCAAAGCTTACAGTAGCTAGTTGACTGTTCACTAAGGCCTTCAGGCTAACGACGTCATCAGATGTGGAATTATTTACGTATGTGTATATATCTGATTCCTTTTTGACGAGAACATTGTCACATTGTTATCATAAATACTTTCATTTTTATACATTTATATTTTATAATTATCTGTCCTACAATAAAAAAAAAAGAGTTTACGCTTTTAAATTACTCTATAATGGAAAGTCTAAAAAATATGTGGAACTGTATCTTTAAAAAATATTTATCAAGGGACTTCGAAATAAATTTGAATAATATTTTTGGGATAACCGGTGTTTATTACTAGTTTCCTGTCGGAGTATAGTCCCCACTACATTTGGCAGCTTTTAGTAATTGAAGTTTGAATACATAAGTCAAGCTATGCAATTGTTAATTTAAAAAAAAAATAACTTGTAAATGTCTTTTTTATACTGTCAGTAGTTCTTACCACAGTTTAACGTTATAGAGAAATAAAAATTGACATAAAATTAACATTTGCTTTTATAGTTGATTGAATCAAAATATTATATGTGTGTGTGTGTATGTGCGTGTTGTTTTAATATATTGTGTACTCGTGAGGTTAACATTTTCTTCTTCTCTTTTCAAGTAAAGTTCCCCGTACAGTCCTTGCGATCTAAAAAGGTAGATGATGTTAAGGTCATCTATTCCTTTGGCTAACGGTTAACAAGCAGGGTGTCAAGTGACCAGCACAACGACCAACCACTTTTACTTTCCCCAACTAAATTCAGGTACCCATTTGAGTTGAGTGGATTAAGGGGAACCCTTAAGATCCCGAAATTCAAAATCCCAGTCTTCATCGATATTCAAACCCGGGACACCAGGTTCAGAAGCCGAGCGCTGAACCTCTAAGCCACCGCGCCCCTGAGGTAAAAATGAGAGTAACCTTTGTGTGAACCAAGTCGTCCCCCCCCCCCTTTTTTGGTTCTTTTTCTTTTATTTTTAAATTCTACAATCCTCTCTTAAAAGTTTCGCTTATTTGTTTATAATTTTGCCTGGAAACTAAAGTTTTCCTACCCACCAGGGCTGTAAAATCTGAAAAGGTTATATAACTGCAATATTTCTGACAGCTGTTTCCGGGTGACACTTTTATGATCGACCATTCGTGACTTAGAGATCTAGTCGTCATGGTAGCAAGGGCCGACAAGCATACAATAAATTATGAGTTACTTCTCTTTTGTTAGGTTCTTTGTGCTGTATGGAAGTAGTAAACCAATTATGTTAATGTTGGCGTCGAATGAAAAAAAAGTGGCGTAAAAAATATAATTAAAAACAAATAAACAAGGAAAAATAGAAACTCAAGCAAACAAATTAAGGCACGTTTCTTAGAAGTACAGAAGTACAGCTAACTGTTTCAACTGATTGAGCTTGTATGTGGAACCTGGGGCTTGAAAGATTTAGAACATTCAAAGCCCAAACCACCTGCTGGACAGCAAGGGATATCAAAGGGCATGATTTGATCCCGGGACCATAATGATGACAGTCGAGAACGCATACCACACCACAAGGCAGCCACCCTATGATTGCAAGGTGTGAATCTGTTCTTTTATTCAATAATAGTGAAACTATTGTGTCAAGGGAACAAAATCGTTGAACAGTCAAAACCTACGATAACTTAAAGGTGAGAGCAATGCAAACAATGAAAAGCACAAAGTTTAATAAATATGGAAGATATTGTGATCCTGCCCGCCACCATCCCGTGGAAAAAATCTTCAAATCTAAAGAAAATCAGAAACATGTAAACAAAAACAATGTAGAGAATTATTCAATGAATGACAACACCTCTTATAAATAAACGATTTATGTGTATTAAATATCTAGAAGACCGTAATACAGATTCCATAGCTTCGCAATACAAAGCATATCGAGGGTATTCTGTGACTATGCCAACGACCAAATCGATACTTTCGCGAAGTAGATCAGGTGCCCGTTTAGAATCAAACTCGAGCACTTTAGAATATCACGAAGTTTGTTGATTTTTTAGATCACCATGGAACTAATACTTAATAGTTTTAGAAAAGAAATGATAAAGTACTAACTTTTGATGATGGCCAATGAATTTTAGTATAAAAAAATTTCCTTTCAGACCTTGTGATATGTAGGGCAGATGTTGTGAAGGTCATCTGTTTCTTTGGCCAACGGTTAACGAGAACAACGATCCCCCGCCTTTACTTTCCCCAACTAAAGTCAGGTACCCGTTAGAGGTGGGTGGACTCAGGGGCGCCCTAAAAATCCCGAAATAAAAAATCCCAGATCCCTGAGGCCAAGCCCCTAACCACTCAGCTACCGTGCCCGACGAATTATAGTATAAAAGAAAGTGACGTTATCTCGAACCCCTGCAGACGTTTTGGACTAGGATTCAATAATCCTCCAATCCAAAGGATCACCCGAAACATGTAAAAGAAAACATAAATCTATAGGTCTAGAATTAGATTTAAAGTCTATACTCTAGTATAGAATATATTAGATATGTATTAATCAGATTAGATTATTCTTTTGTTATAAATCTCTGTTTATAAATGTATGTTCTGGTTTATGTTTGCTGGAGTTGAGGGGTCATTGTATTCTGTGAATTCTGTCTGAAGAGTGACCTTTAGGTGAGGGGGGGGGCATTCATGACAGACATGATGGACAATTAGCCTTGTTGCTAGCATAGTTTGTGGGAGCGTCTACGGGTTCATGTTTGATTGATTAATTTGTTCTTAGCGTCTAGGCCTAGTTACTATATAAAAGCTTGTAGGTTATTAATAAAGTTTTTTGCATGGTAGTTGCTTAGCACTGAGTTTGAGTTATTTCATTTAAGTTGTTGTTTATCGAGGAGGTTGGGGGGTTGAGCGAAAGAGACCCTAACACATATTCCTATATTAGTCTCTTACAAACACCTATTACACGACATTAAATATAGCACCGATATGGTATTTTTAGTATATCATTATTCCGAACGCAATTTACATATCAAGAATCGAACACAACGTTCAAATAATATAATTAAAACTCAAACCCTATGATATATGGGGCAAATGAAGCATGGGTCATATGTTTTACTAGCCCACGGTTAATGAAGGTGTCATGTGGCCAGCTCAACGACCAAGAGCCTTTACTTTTCCCCAACTAATGTCCGGTTCCTACTATAGCTGGGTAAACTCAGACGCGCCCTAAAAATCCAGAAATTAAAAATCCTAGCATGTTTTGTTATTTAAATGTCTGCCTTGTTAGGATATTTAAATGGAAGAGATGTTTGTATCATTAAAAGGTTATAGAAAAATAAAACACTGACATTTTACAATCATGAGGTTCTCAAAAAAAGAAAGGGAGATAATTGTGTTATAATTTAATATTTGAAAATGTTCAGTTACCTCTCTTTAACAAATTGTCTTATTTTAAAAATAAGTCATCGTACGCTTTGCTATCAGTTGAATAGCAAGGGAAGGAAGCGCCAATGCAATATATTTTCAATGATATTTTCTTTATTGGATGGTGATAGAATCTAAATTCATTTAACAAATAGCTTAACATTAATCAAACCTGTTCTAAAAATAGTAGGAATCATGGGCGGACTGGCTGTATTAGAATATAGGCAGTGGCCTAGCATTGTACCCGTCGGCCCTTGCTCAAGCAGCTTATAGTGGGCCCCTTCTTTATAGTGGGCGCCATCTAAGTCTGGATCTATAGACCTCTCAGTAGAATTGTCTAGTTTCATGCTCTAATTAGTTTCACACGTGCGCATAATTACGACTTTTTTCCCGGAAAGTGGGGTGGGGGGGGGGGGATTGGGAAGGAGTAAAGATATTCCTTTTTTTTGTTTAAATCTATCATTTATTACTTATAAAGAAGAAATAATATCGCTCAGCTTGATAAAGGAGGAAGTTTCTTTTTATAAACTTTTTTTTTTGGGCTTGTTTATATTTTTTTTTTGCACCTCGAGTTTTTATTTTGCAGACGTCAGTGATGTTCATCAAAGTTGTTGTTTTTTTTTAATTAACAGAGTCCTCACACGTGTGGAGTGAAACACTGACTGTAGCTACTTCTACTGTTTCCATGTTTATACTTTCAAAACCGCTGTTCAAATGAGATGTTTTGTTATAGATTTTCCCAAGACGATTCAGATACTGTAGTGTTTTTAATGAGCTCTGTCTGCATCTATACTTTGGACTTGACAATATGCAGAACAACATAGGCCTACTAAATGTTTGTAATTTTAATCTACTTCTTCCTAGTTCTCATTTTTATGCTGGAACGAATGGTATAATCAGACCAATATATGAGATGAACTGCGCAGTGGTTTCCAAATCACTCCATATAGTTTTCTTTCTATTGGGGTGTTTTGGGGCCAGTTGCTTGTACGGGCCTCATGGTAATCTGAATGTTGCCCCCTGCCGGCGTTATTTTTCTCTTAGAGGACGACACAAATTGTGAAATACTTTTAAAACTAGTATTTTTTTGTTTTTGTGTTGGATCGTCACTGGTTGACATTTAAATTGTGGAACATACTCGATCTCTTGCTTTACTGCGAGTTATAAAACAAACACACATGGATTGTACAGTGTCTACCAAATAGAAAAAGCTTCCCCAGAATAGTAATTGGGTACGAATTTATAATTTATTTTGCCGTTCTCATAATAAGAGCAAAGTATCTAAACTGTCTATTCATACTACTAATTCATGTATCTAAGCGAGTAAACAGATACAGTAAAACTAAACAAGAAGAGACGATTATATTAATAAAAAAATGAAAGCTTTAGGCAATAGAGAACATTTTATCTGTTGACTTATTATAATTCATTATTATTATTATTATTTGTTTTTTCAAATTTTAAAACTTTCGTATTAAAAGTGTAGCACGAGACGCTGATTTAATATTGTGGCAAAATGTGTAGGTCACAGCTGGGACAACGCAGCCACCGGAACTCGAAGACAAGCCTTATTATTATCATTTTTAGAAAGAGGCTGTTAACGTGTTGTTGCGACATCAACCGTCACAGAAGGCCTGAACACTGACCTGTAACGTCACAACCTGAGACCAATCATAGAAGGCCTGAACGTGACCTATATTTTCACAACTTGAGACCCATCGTCATAGAAGGCCTGATCACTAACTTGCAGCGTCACAACCTGTGGGCAGTTAAGACCAATAGCTTTTTCCTCATGACAGGCCTGTAAGACGTGGCAAAGACCTATCTATCTGTCATGGATGAATGTGTGTATGTATGTATAATCTATTTTTACAATCTGCGCGAATGACCGGAAGTGTGTTGTTTTGTCAGAGGTTGTCAGAGAGAGTCCAGCGTGTGTGATATGCAGTAAAGCTGATTAAAGTTTATGTGTTTGATCTAGTGGTTTCATTGTTTTATTTCGTTAACTAGAACTGAACCAGGGACACCTAGACGTATCGAGACCTAAGGTCGATTCTATCTATCTATCCCATATGCTAGGACAAATTTGTACAAATGCTCCTTCTTCCCTAGTGCTATTAGAGCATGGAATGGGTTGCCTGAACTAGCCAGGAAAACCAGTGACTTGGCAGAATTTAAGTCATTGGTTAATATGCATGACTAAATGCATGACGCGTAGGACGTAATCATCTTCTTTTTTGAAGTAACGTCTGTATTATATAAGATAAGAAGATAAGAGTTATAAATATATAATAGGAAAGCTGTGACACTATCCATCTATCTATCTATCTATCTATCTATCTATCTATCTATCTATCTATCTATCTATCTATCTATCTATCTATCTATCTATCTATCTATCTATCTATCTATCTATTTACTCGTTTAAATGGACCATATATATTTTGCACATTTTAGCATTGCAGAATTCAACTTTCTAACCTCTACTGTTTAAAGCACAAAATAATGTCAATGTGTTGAAAGTAGTAAACATTCAGTGTATGACTTAAAAAACTTATTCCAAATCAAACAGGCAACTAACAATTAAGGAGATTTAATTTGAAGATCAACTGTCACTCACTAATCTAGTGTATAAATTCTACCTCAATCTTTTTTGTTTATTGAAACTCAATTTTGCGTCCTTGAATTGAATAGTTTTTTGTCATGAAAATCTTCAATTGAATTCTAGTAGGGACCAAAACAAAAATCAGCACTTCCGAAATGCGGAACTTGAACAGTTAAAAATTACAAAGAATTTTTATCAATCAAAAACGAGCTTATATGCTTCGATAAAAATGAAGACCACGACTCTGCAATTGTTGCTCCTATTGCTCAGAAACAGCATTAGAAGACCTGGAAAGTGAGGAGGAGGCCTCTAAAGAGTTGACGCAAGTGACAACGCTGGATGCTTAGTTGTACATTGAAACTTCGCGGCATTATTTCGTGAAAGATGTTTGAAGTGATTTTCTGGAAATATTACTCGTGAAAAGAAAAGTCGCTTCGAACGTTGATCGACATACAATACCATCATTCTTTTTATTTTGCTTCACATGCCGAGGGTTAATACTTTGTGGTGTAGATTGTTTCGAAAACTCTGCTTACTCATTGTTTGTTATGAACAAATTCGTTGTAACAGAGGTTTTGGTTTATATGTTAACTAACTTGCCATGTTTTTACAAAGCTTATATCAACTCACTCCGTCTGTCTGTCTGGTACACATTTTGTACACGTTATTTCTTCCAATTCTCGGAATCAATAAAAAGTAATTAATTAATTAATTTATGGTAATTAATTAATTAATTTATGGTAATTAATTAATTAATTTATGGTAATTAATTAATTTTTTATATAGAAAATGGAAATACATCTTAAGTATTGCGATATATTGCTGCAAATGTGCAGTTCTTTCCATTATATACGCTTTTTCTTTTCTTTTTTTATTTACATTTTTTTTTAAATTTTAGCTTGTTTTTTTATTTTTTTTTAAATAACGCACAACAGAACTAAACAGTATTCATGTTTAATTGTCGTTTTTAGTCTTTTATAATGAAGTGCTGTTAGTTTTCATAATGGGTTGGGTTTTTGTTTAATGTGTATTGTCAAAAGCAATAACTGCAACGTAATGGAGTCTAGATCTACCTAATACAACTCAGGAGCACACAAAGCTAATTCAGTGGAATAATTCAAATATAGACTGTTCAGTCAATCATAGATTGAATACTCTGTCAATATTGTGCATTCAACTCCATAACTACACAATATTCTGTGGTATTTCTACGCTTAATTTTTTTTTTTTTGAGTTTTTGTTTTCTCTTATCAGATAACTCCAAGTAAGCCCCCAGGGGCAACTCTGTTTCTAAGGAGCTCTGACTATAAAAAGGTCCAGAGTTCAGGTCACAGTCAGGTGTCTTAATAGAACAGTACCTCCAACGTTGATCCATCGTTGAGTAAGTTGATTTGCTGTATTTTGTAATTACGTACTGCGTTTTGTAAAAACAGGGATTCGTAGGTTAAGAAATCCCAGGCACTGAATATTGAGGTCGCTGTAGTTACAATTTTACTGTTATGTAATTTTGACATTTCAATCAGTTCAGCCAAAACTTCGCTTTGTTCTGTAAAGAGCTCAGAAAAAAAGTGTATCAAGAAAAAAATGCAAAGAATAAAATGTTCTACAATTCGTGTACTGCCAAGAAGCCAACATTTGGAAGTCGAGTAGCAATGTAATGGAGTATCTCGAGTTTGAATCACAGTGGAGACTAAAGTAGTTTAACATTTAAATTAAGTTAAATACTGTAAGACTTTATTTAATCAGTAAAGCACATTTTCGTTAAAATTATATTCTTAGCATTACAGGACCGGCAGACTTCGCCTCAAGCGTGGCGCTTAGAACCACATTATTGCATTTGCGATTTCATATATTTCATACAATACATACTAGATCTACTTAGCTAATTTAAAAAAAAAATTTTTATAAGATTTTCGTTGCATATAATCTTAAAGTATTATGGAGCCGCCAAATGTCGTCTCAATTGAACATAGCCCTATGTTAGAACCACTTTATTACAAGTTAATAGGATTTGCTCATTTTGAATTATTCTGTTTTTGTAAATATACAATTTATTCTTTTTAAATTTCAGCTTGAAGAGAGAGACCAATCTATACAAAATGGCCATTCTTAAGTTTGGTAGGTTTTTTTTAAAAAAAGTCTAATAGCTGATATTTTAGAAGCCCCCCCCCCACACACACACTCACATTTTACAAGCACAAAAGATATAGGACTAGAGAGATGTGAGCAAGCTACAGCAGTGTTGCCTAACCTAAAAAGCCATCTAAATGTCCAAAGTTACTATAAAAGTAACATTAAATCCAATGGAATTGATTCTCTGTGGGCTGTAGTTTAGAGGGTACCGAATAGCACCGAACGGAAAGTTGTGGGTGTCATTGTGCTATAGCATGAGAATTGCAGTCTACTATTCTGAATTTTAAATTCTGATAAAATATCTACAGGCCAAAAGGCGTCAGAAATATGCACACAAAGTTTTTCTGTTAATGTATGCTGTGTTCAGAATAGGAAATAAAACAATTTCTTTTAATAATATTCTTAAGGGCCCTGCTGAATCATCACTCATCACTTAATTCTTCCAATTGCAGTAGACGAAAAAAATATGAACATGTAACCTTGTTATCACTTACCTTGGATCTAGGATTAACAAATATATTTTCATGATCGAAATCACAGTGGTTACATTTTACCGGATGGCTGCCTGGTCGTGCGGTTTGCGCGGTGGACTGTCGTTCAGATTTATCGATGGTCCCGGGTTCAAACCCTGCCCGCTCCCATCCCCCGTCGTCCTGCGGGAGGTTTGGACTAGGAAGTAATTATCTTCAACTCTGAAGGAACATCCGAAACATGTAAAACATTTTACAATCTGCTGTTTCGATCCAATAGTTTTTTTAATAGCCAATCTAATGCAAAATATGTACATCCTTTTTAAATGTAAATTAATTCTAGTATGACCATTTCCCTCCAACAAGTCCTAATTTCCAAACCTACACATTTACACTTTTTTTTTTACCTTGTCAATCTGGGCACCAGTGGAAATAAACAATATCTATTAATAAACTAATTTTATAATATAAAATTTAGTCTAGATCGACATCTAAAACTAAAAAATTTACTATTAGAGAATGGAAAGGGTTGCCTGAGCCAGCCAGGAAAACCAACAACTTGGCAGTGTTAAAGTCATTGACTAACATGCATGACTAGATTGACACATGAAATGCGTAGAACGTAATTATCTTCTTTTTTGAAGTAACGTCTGTAGTATATAAGATAAGATAAATATGAGGGCCTATTAAAGAAGACCAAAACTTTTTTATATAATGCTGGGGGGGGGGTCATATTATCCAATGAAAAGTATCAAATACACTACTAGTAAGGTTATCTACTCTATAGACATGATACGTCTATCTTCTTTGATACCCATGGCGTCTACTCAATTCTAACCATGTGGTCAGACCTCAAAACGAGATTTTCTTCCCCTAATTCATAACTCTCCCGTGCAATATTATGATCCCGATAAGCGACTGTACCCCGTGCTATATTCATGTAATATTAATGACACTGACAGTGGCGGTGTTGAATGTTAGTATATAATATATATATATATATATATATATATATATATATATATATATATATATATATATATATATATATATATATATGTATATAAATAAATCATGTTATCAATAATCTTTTTACAAGCTCACTCTGTCTGTCTGTCTATCTGTCTGTTTGCTAAAAGGTTTGAGCATGTTTTTTTGTCCCATTTCCCAATCTCTATTCAAGTTAAAACTGTGCGCACAATAGTTCATTGAACCTAACACGACTAGAATCAGATAAAAAAACCACTATTTAATTAATTGTAGGTGATTAATTATTTATTTTGATATCGAAATAAGGGGAATAAATGTTACTTAATGAGATATTCGGATATGGATTTAATCCCCTGATTATGTTTTCACCTTTATTTTTTCCCACTTTTCATCCTCGGATCAAATTGAAATTGTGCATAATTATTCATAGTTAATGATAATATACGAATTATCAAAATTGGTAAATCATTTAGTTCTATTGAATTAATTTTGGTTTATATAGCAGAAAGGGAGCTAGACCCTGTAATTTTAAGATAAATAGCAGCAATAAGCTGTTCTTTCCCTTAGATAAGCTTTGCTTTTAAAAGTATACTTTTTTTCTATTGCTTGTTGCTTTTTATTTTCAGTGTTTATGTTTTTGCTGGTTGCTCTAGGTAAATACACAAACTATTTTCATTATTTATATTACATTACATTACATTACATGACATTATATTACAATATAAGTATTATATTATATTATTTTATATTATATTGCATTATATTATATTATATTATATTATATTATATTATATTATATTATATTATATTATATTATATTATATTATATTATATTATATTATATTATATTATATTATATTATATTATATTATATTATATTATATTATATTATATTATGCAGTATTAATTTGTTTAACGTGTGCCGGGAGTCTATAGATCGCAGGGTCTGAAAGGGAAACTACTTTTTTTACGAAGTCCACTGCCCACCGTTACCAACAACCTAAGGGTTAAGGTTTTATTTTATACTAATCTTTTGTTTAACACCCTCAAACTTTGCTTTCAATTTACTAAGCATTTTGACATGGCTGAAATTTACATTAGAGAACGTGCGCGACACAAAATACAATCAATATTTTTTATGATATCAACGATTAATTTAAGGTATTTAGATTAGTAACTAATTAGTAACACAAATCGCATAAATTATCAATACCAAAAAATCTCTCATAAAACATTAGATATAGAGGTTGTGGGGTGAAGCGATGAGTAGGGAATAACCAAAATCTGTCACCCTCCGCTCCCCTCCACGACGTGATGTCTATATTATTTTATGACTCTTAATCCGGAGCCTTTCTTTCCTCACCTCATGAGTACCACTATTTCCGCCTTCTCCTGAGCGCCCCTTTTTTTTTTTTTTGCTTTGTCAGCTTTAAAAAAATGTTAAAAATCGTTATAATAATTAATTTTGTATAACGTCTCCAATACCTTATACCCTCAGGATATAGCATACGTTACAAAAATTAAAAATTATCTTCCAAAGTAAGGTCGCTATTAAAGAATGCTCATTTTTTTTCCAGTTCCTAATTTTCTACCTTGTCAAAAAGTGACCAATTTACATGTGCCCTAATGTCCGTGTACCCAGATTTCGAGGTGCCATATTTCTGGTGTCCAAATTACCTGTGGCAAAATTTCCAGTGTCCAAATTGCCAGTTACCAGGTTCATCAAGTTAGGTCTTTGCTTTAAGTCTTTCAGTTATTAGAGATAAGTGTATGAATGTCCGGTCTTAATATTAATATGTTTATGAATGTAGGTTTTAGAAGAAAATCTCTAAGTTAGGCATTAGGTAATTATGGCAATCAGCTCTTACAAAATACAAAACCCGATGTTTAGGTTTAATTATCAGACTAAGAGCTAGAAAATTCCAAAGAAAAAAAAACAAGTTGAGTGGAGTTGGGATATTTGAAAAGAATGAAAATTCAGCGAAAGTGACACTCTCATACACATTTGTGTTGTAATTGTTGATTTAACTTTTTTCTCTTGTTTTAGTTTCAATTAATCTCGCACAAGGACAAAATGATACTGTCTCTACAACCACCGATCCTTCGAATGGTAAGTAAAAAAAACTCAAAGTCATTGTCATGGGAAATCATTGATAATTTATTGAGCACGAAATGCGGGGATTTTTTTTTCTCCAGCCTTAATTAGTGTTTTATTAGATGGCAAAAATGTAAAAAAGAACAACCAAAAAAAAAACTAACAAAAAAAATACACATTCATGAACAATGAAAATACAATCATACCGAACACACCACATTCCTAACGCAAACGCTAAATAATTTGTCTGAAGGGATGTATACTAGTGTTACGTTATATACGCGTCAAGGTCGAACATGTGCTAAAAATAGCTTAGATGGTTCTAGCAGAATGGGTAGAGAAGCAGATAGTAGAGACTATATAAGAGGATGCATTAACTGTTTTGGGGCATCAGGGACTGCTGTAAATGTATAAAAATTAAATTGTTTTGTTTATTTATAAGGCGCGTTTATCATCATGGTGACTGCAACTTCTAGAATAAATGTTTTGTATTTATTTGAAAAAGTATTTCTGAAATGTATATTTTAAATAAGTGTCTCTGGTATTACGATGTTTTTTTGAGAGCTCAAATAAATTTACGATAAGAGAAGCACATACTGTAATCGTAACATACAAATTGTAACCAAAACCTATTACATCGCATCGTATTATCTACACAATTCCATCCTTACAGTTAGTGAAGAACCGCTGTGTCAAAGATCAGACTTAGTGCTCTTTAAATATAAGAAAACAGAATAGAAATCTATGGCTGAGTGTCGTGTCATGTGGTTTGAGCTTCAAACAGTCAGCTTGATGGTCTAAGTTGAAATCCTAACCCCTTTCGTCATTTCCCGTCCAGAACGAGGCTTGACCTCGAACGAAATAATCTTTATTTTCTAATGAGCGTTTCACAATTACTCATCAAATTAACAACATTTTTTTTTCTGTACGCTTAATCAGCTTCGCAGACGAAGGACTATAAAATGTCGGGCTTGAACTGATGAGTTCATGTCTTTTTTTAAAAATAACCCTAACCCTAACAGACCAAAAAATATTAAAGCTAACAAGTAAAGGTAACTTGGGTATTGGGGTAAGTGGCTGTGTTTATGTCATATTTTGTAATGTTATCTTCCCAGCTATGAAATAAATTTTAAAACAAGTATGTTCTACATAAAGTTAAAGCCAAAAAAAAAAAATAGTTTTCTATTATTAATTTCTAGTCGCAAAAAATTTTGGGCTATCAAAATAACCAACTTACAGTGAAGAACAAGCATCAAAGTTGTTTTTTTTTCTGTATTTGAAGGGAAAAGAAAAGATGTCATTTCTTCATTGTTTTTCTATTTGCACCTCTATATTAACATTACTAAGTCCCTCTTGCTTGTTTAGTCTGCTTATTCTCTATACCCCATTGAACTGCATAACAGAGGTGTCCACCGGAAGTGCTATAAAAATCAATTCAGGCGCCATTTTGGCCTCACCGTCTTAGAGGAAAGTATCTGAAAGACTAGGAGAGCGCTCTCAAAGGCTGCGTGACAAACATTTTAGACCCAAAGAAAAGCCCTTGCGAAGACATACGCGATAAACGAAAAGACAACCGCTTTGTCTGCTTTCGATTTGACAAAATATGCAGGTCTCAACTTGTTTTGAGTCGAAGACATTACCATTCAATAATGTGGATATTTAAAATAATAAATAAAAAAAAATATATGCAATTATTGTTTCTATTTGGGTTGATAGGCCTTTTCAATTACATTGTGCATTAGCCTAACTTTATACACTTACATTCATCTTGAATTGATCGTTCTTTTGCTTTGTTTCTCTCAGGTGGTGTTCAGCTCTTCCATCTGTCTTGGATGACACTGCTGTCAGTAGTCATGGCACGAGTCCTCAACTATGTCAATTAAAAACCGGACTCCAAAGACAAGATAGCTCTTAAAACTTGTAACTTTTTTTTTTCTATTTCAGTTAACGTAAACTTGTTTTTTGCAATCACAAAAAAATAAAGGAATATTTTTTAATTAGCTTCGAAGCACTAAAACAGAAGTCCAAGTAACACAGTCAATTGTATCTAACATTAGAATCAATAATTTTAATAATGTAATACCACATCGATGTAGCTTGACAGCAATACTGGCTAAGTTCAAAGACTACATAGATATTGCAAGCTATGTGTACTATAGTAATATATCAACTTCCATGGTCTTATTTCTTTCCAAAGTGAAAAGTATACATGTAATGGACTCTACTATGATTCAGATAACAACATAACATTAAAACTAGACAAAGATCTAAATTTAAATAAAGCGTGTCTGTTGGAATTAATATAAGAATTGATCTGATATTAAATTATTTAAAACATAATAATCACAGTTGATTTTGGTCAAAACAATGTCCGTCCTTTAATATGTCTGTTTTACAAGGGGAGATAACGATTTGATAACATGAATCTGGTAGAGGCGCGATCATGTGACTTATATCACGTGATATTATTTGTACCCTATTCAAAATGTCGGTGGTTATTATTTTTAAAAATGTATTTTAAATATGTATACTATATTTATATTGTTTAAAACAAAAACCTTTGCCAAATGTTTGATTAAAAAGACTATTCAGAACATGTTATGTAATTTACCGACTGGACATTTCCTTCAAACTGCTTAGAACTATGTTAAAAATTAAAGATGTATGTGTCCGTAATTGTGTCCCCTACTAGAGGAATTCATACGTGATTCTTTCCCTTGCTAATTTTGTAAAGTGTTGAACATTAATATTATACTTATTAAAATCGTTTAACTTACAATTTTTAGCCTTGGGTTTATTTAGTTTGTCAAATTTGAGAAATTTATATATATATATATACAGTGTTTTGTGACGGTACGCACTGGTACAAAAATATATATATTTAGATAGATAGATAGATAGATAGATAGATAGATAGATAGATAGAGATATAATAAACAATAAGACATCATGAGCATTGTCAAGATCAAACCATTGATCAAGGTCATTTTCTGACTAGAAACACGTCAACTGGACGGACCATTGGCATGTACAGTGCAGCACAAGATTCAGTTTTATGAACTGGTCATCTTCATTAATTTTCTTTACCAGAATAAGCAATAAGTTGGAAGGTTACCTTATGGAGTTCATGACCTGACTTAGTGCAAGTAGAAATAACTTTAATTGGATAGTCACTCTTTTCTTTCCGACCAGTTGCAAATTTGAAATGAAATCATAACAAATCTTCATTGTCTGCCGTGAAAGTGTTTCTCTCAAGATGACACTTAGAATAGGGAAACGACGAGAAAAAAACACACCTTTCTCTTTCCTTATCTCTTGTCTTATTTTCTCTTTTTCTATCTTCTCTACTTTCTCTCCTTTCTTACATCTTTCTTTTCTGTTTATCGCTATCATTATTTTTTTTTCGTTCACTCTTTCTATTTTTCTTACTTTTTCACTTTCTTCCTTTCTGTGACTCTCTTTCAATTACTTTACTTCTCTCTAAATTTCTTTCTCTTTTGACGCTGAGCAGCTTGACACCAAGAAGTTAGCACAGAATCCACCAAATAGTATGGACAATGTTAACTTACCTTTTAATCCTCAAAACTAGTCAGCACCTACTGACACAGTGCATCTAGGTTGTTTTTTAGACTATTTCATGCTAGTTGGTACTTTACGATGACTTAACAACAAAAAGTATAATAAAATAAAATTAAGTTATAACTCCCGTAGATAACATGACATTCACAGAAAATGCTTTTTCAAAAACCCAACTAACTTCTAACGCATTTTTCTATGTTATCGTACTACCGTTTCAAAAACTAATTTATCTCCGAGGCTGGCATCAAGAATACCACTCAGATCAAGTGTTACTATATATTTACAGTTAAACACTTGCACTATTATGAGAGCCTATATCGCATATCAGGATTTTGCCGGCAACACAGACTTGGGTCTTTTATAAAAGACATGCCCTTGCATTCAATGTGAGCCTCTTATCAACTTCTTATCTTTTTGAAGAACAGAAAGTAGTAACTTATTGAAAGATTTTTTTTTTGAGATTTAATTCTTTTTCCTTCCGTCTCTACGACGAATCCAACAATTTTTATACATTCTGAATGAAACCTCTTAAGTAACGGCAATCAAGTTTATACAATTTCAAAATCATAAACAGACCAGCAGATGTCACTGAAAAGATAAGATAAGTAAATATCAAACAGGAATTGAAGAGTTTAACGTATAAAATGTAATAGAAAAAAAAAAATTGGATAATGGCCAGTACAATTTTATTAAAGCAGTGTTTCCAGAACTGTGTTCTGTGGAACCCTAATGTTCCGCGAGGCCTGAATAGGTGTTCCTCGAACTACTGGAATAATTAACTACTAAAACATTACGTGAATAGATCTCTAAAAAGTGTTCCGTTAAATACTCAAAATGTACAGAGTGCTCCGTTAAGCGGAAAGTTCGAGAAACACTGTTCAAAAGAGATCACGCAAAAACAATGTCACAAGAACAAATGGGTTCTAAGTCACTTGATCTGCATAGTTTTGGAATGGGTTATAGCCTCAATATGGCAGAACTACATTTTGTTCGAACTTGGAACTGAGGGCTGATAAAACGAGGGCAGTTTCTCTCGCCATCAGCGTGTCGTTCTTGTGGAAACGTCTGTCAGGGAGAGACAGAGAGGCTAACGGGCAACGATCTGTGTCCTCCAGTCAGCTCCCACAGCAAGTTCTAGCCAACAAGCACGTGGGGGAGGATGTGACGAAGGCAAGCTAAACTGTCCCGTCATAAAATTCGCTCCTACGGGGCCGCTGCGGTGACGGCTTTTTCCCGATAAGTGGCGGTTCAGAAAAAGGAGGACACACGGTAGAGCTCAAGGAGTAGTGTATCATAATAAACGGAGGTGATTAAAGTTGATTGAAGACCTCCGGACAGAGGGGTTGCTAAAGAGTCGACTTCTCATTCAATGACTCTGTTTAAAATTCCTTCCCATATATCAAATATCATCAAACGGTGCAAGATCGACCCAAGACTCTGTGGTAACGCATAAAATGACGAAATTACAATTGGCAATTAATAAAAAAAAAGTTTCGTACCAAGTGTTGTTCGCATGGTTTGAAACCTGCAAAATGACAGAACGTTTCAGCTGGCTATAATAAAAAATCATTAAAAGATAACTCAATTTCAGGGAACTGAACCAATCATGACCCTTTAATGTATAAACGGTATTACAACTATCCGACTTAATGACAGAATGATCTAAATTGAACGACAAGCAAGCGACATAAATACAAAGAATGTCTCGTTCTATTTATTTCTAGGAATTGTAAGGAGTCTTTCCCGTGACCTTCAAATCCTATTTCTTCAATTACAGTCTTGCTCATTTCTTTAGAAAACGAAGAGCAAAATGTTCATGACTAAGTTCATTGATAAATAATTAAATTTTGAAGAAATATAACGGTCAAACCGGAGTTTTCGCTATGGGGTCAGTTAGGTAGTATTTCATTTTTCCCAAAAGATAAACATAAACAGTCGAATTTCTAGAAAAATCCTTAGATGCGTTTTCGAAATTTCATGAAGAGTTTGCAAGTTGATAAGAGGAATTGTAGTGAAAGATGTCCACTTTGACATTTACTGCTAATTCATGTGACTTTTTTTTTCTATTAATATGACATTTGTAGCATATCAGATACTACAAACGATAGCTATTCTTTTTCTGACCAAAATCTGCACCTCAGGATTAATGGTATAGCGGCATCCTATGGTTGGCTGCTTGGTCGTGTGGTATGCACGTTGCACTGTCGTTAAGACTTTTGGATGGTCCCGTGTTCATACCCTACCCGCTGCCATTTCCCGTCGTCATGTAGAAAGGTTTTGGACTAGGAAGAAAATTTTCTTCAGCTCTGAACGAAAATCCGAAACATGTCAAACATTTACAAACATCTGAGAAGGGAGACAATGCAATGTAAAAAAAAAAGAAATCCAGAAACTATTGTTGAGAAACGTAGCATCAAAAGTTTGTGTGTGTGTGTCAGAGGAATGCAGCAGTTCTTGCAGATCTTATAATGCTTGAAAACTGCTAAGAGCTAAGAGTAATGGTGTCCTGTCTGTGTCCGAGTTAACTTACAACACAAGTAAAGGACACATCAATCTAGTTCTACGTGACCCACCTTGATCACACCACATGTAGCCTATGGCCTAAGGAATAGTCTCACCAAGTTCTATGTAAACGTTTGTCCAATCTTTATACATTAAAGTTTAAAGGTTCAAAGTTTCTATCTCTTGGCTTCCCCTTACAGTGAGAACTAAATCAAACCTGGCCAGTTCCTGAACTAACTACCAGATAAGAAATCCGTTTGATTACTCTTTTGTCACATATGTTTCTCAACAATCAACGAACATGGTAGGCATTGAAGTTATGTAGGCCTACATTGTTATCACAAAATTAATTGGATAAACTTTAAAGAATTGAAGAGCTTAAACTAAAGGATTGAGATATTTATATCGCTTACACACACACACACACAAAGCTATGAACTCAAGAACGGCTAATAGAGATAAGAACAAGATTTGACTTTGCTTTTTAAACTGTGCCTGTACCTGCGTCGTTCCATTTATCAGCGACGACTTCAAATCGACTACAGCTTTAAAACATACGATTAGTAAATCAAAGCTAAAAAGACGTTGAGGGTGTGGTGGCACTTAGCTTTCAAACCCAGAGTCTCAAGTTCGAATCCTGCTAAAGACTGAATTTCAGCTTCGGGACTATTATGACGTCCCTGGATCAACCCAACTTTAATGGTTAACTGACCTATTTTTTAATGGGTAACTGACCTATTTTTGTGACGTATAGGCAATCGGTCGTTGTGCTGGCCTCATGACACTTTCGTTAACCGACCGCCATTAGAAACAAATGAACTTACATCATCTGCCCCTAGAGATCACAAGGTCTGAAAAGGAGCCATTTACTCTTCGTTAAATGTATTGACCTTTCACGAGTCGTTGTTTTCAAAATATAATTATACAATTATATCGAAATTTAAAAAAAATCGGCATAACCCAAAGTATTGTCTTTGTTTTTAATATTTATTGAATAGTATGAAGTGATGCCCAAAATACGGCCCGCGTTCCAGATCCGACCCGCCACGTGTTTCCATCCGGCCCGCCCAAATGTTTGCACGAAACGTCGAAAATCCCCCCCCCTCTTTTTTTTCCAAAAGAAAAAGTTGAAAAATGTATCCTAACCTAAGTAAGGACCTAAGAATGTAGAATCTACCAGGAAAAGTGAACGGATCTTTCCTTATTTGTGGAACATGATAAGCCAACATATTTGATTTGTAAAGAAAGTGTGTCTGTTTTAAATTTATGAAACAAATAAACAAATATTGTGGTATTTTTGGTTTGATTCGTGAATGAAAAATTGTTTATCTACGCCTAGAGATTGGAAGAATGATGGAAATAGGCCTATTTACTAAAAAAGAGACAAGAAAATTAGTCGGTTGTAAACGTAGCCTAACAACAATGTTGCTCATATTTTAAGTACAGAAATGAAGGCATTGCGTGGAAAAAAAAATCAAATATTCCCTTAAGTACCGAGTTAATGGATCCACGGGTATTTTATAGATTCAGATTAATTTATTTTTCGTTTTTGTAAATTTTCGTTCATGTGGCCCGGGGCACGAGTGTCGTAAATTAAAATGGCCCTCAGGTCAAATTAGGTTGGGCATCACTGCTATACAGCATACTTTTCAGGTGAAGAGTGACTTTTAATTTCAGCACGTTTCATATGAAACAAATATGGGGAGTTGTATGCAGATTTCCTTATTTAGTACTTGGTGAGAACCATGGGCGTAGCCAGGGGGGGGGGTTCTTGGGGTTCAAACCCCCCCCCGAAATGAAATCCCCCCGGAATTAAGTGACTGATTTTTGCTTTCATTTTATTTATTTTAGGTGAGATTTTAATACTAAATCATCACTTACCACAGCACAGCCGAGGCAGTTTTGAGTTAAAAACCCTCTACTAGGGGGTTTTGAGTTTAAATCCCCCTACCAGGGGGTTTTGAGATTTTAAAAACCCCTATCAGGGGGTTTTGAGATACAAATCCCTCTACCAGGGGGCTTTGAGTTTAAAACCCCCTACAGGGGGTTTTGAATTTTAAACCCCCTACCAGAGGTTTTTGCAGTTAAATCCCCCTCTTCTATAAAACAAAACAAAAAAAATGCAAACAACAATCCCCAAATTCCAACAGCACAGTTGAGGAAGATTTTGATTTTAAAACCCCATC
The DNA here is from genome assembly GCF_947242115.1 of Biomphalaria glabrata. Classification (NCBI taxonomy): domain Eukaryota; kingdom Metazoa; phylum Mollusca; class Gastropoda; family Planorbidae; genus Biomphalaria; species Biomphalaria glabrata. The sequence continues at coordinate 8,558,853 of NC_074727.1, forward strand.
CAAAATTTACGATAACCCCATCTTCAATATAAAAAAAGCAAATTACACACTCAAAATTCTATGAGCGTAGCCAAAGGCGTTTTGAGTTTTACCCCCCTCCCCCTTCCAGTTGGGGTTTGAACCTCAACAGATGATTTGACTAAAAAACTTTCCTTGTCGATATAAAATCTAAAGCGAAATACAGGCATGTAATTCCAAGAGCATAGTCAAGAAAGGTTACAAATTTCTACCAGTGGCTTGGGCTCCATTAATTAAGTCTTCTGCCGAAATTGAAAATCATTAAATGTGTCTCAACAAAGATGGCTAAGACAGATTTTAGGAGTCAGTCATAGAGATCGGGTCTAAATCAAAGAAATCATATGCCGAACTGGGAGTCGAATCCTTAGTAAGGTTGTGACAGAGCGTCGCATGAGGTTTTGCGGGACATGTTTTCCGACAAAATAAGAGTTGCGGAAACAGCTTGCCGGAAAATGCGCCGAACGGCGCGAGAGGGTCTAAGTCAGTAAGAAGAGCACATTAGGTTTTTGAAATAAAACTTTTTAATAGCAAGATAATGCACTGTAGATACCTCAGAATATGCATTTTGTTGGCTTTCAATACCAGAAATAGTGCTCGGCGGCGGGGATTCGCCCCGCGCTGGGGGAGCGCTGCGAACTCCCCCAGACCCCCTTGCTAGCAAGGGCGGGGAGTCTACAATAAACAATAAACGTCTTCCGAAAGGGTCAGAATGTAATAAAGATTAATTATGTACACACACACACACACATACACACACATATACCCAAAACCCTCCCCGAAAAAAAATCCTGGCTACGCCCATGGTGAGAACAATGTCTTTCACGGAGTCAGTGCAGAGTCTTCTTCTACGTCCACTGCGTGCTGATCAGCGAAAAGACTTTTATAACGTGAGCATCATGCTAGGAGGCGCGGTGGCTGAGTAATATAGCGCTTGGCTTCTGAACCGGAGTCTCGGGTTCGAACCCTGGTGAAGACTGGTATTTATAATATCGGGATCTTTAGGGTTAGAGTTAGGGTTACCTGAAAAGGCGGTTGATCGTTGTGCTGGTCACATGACACCCTTGTTAACCGTAGGCCACAGAAACAGATGACCCTTACATCACCTGCCCTGTAGACCACAAGGTCTCAAAGGGGAACTTTTTGTATGCCTCGCAATGCTAAAGAAACGTTACAACGTTACAGGTGTTAAGGAACTGTCAAAATACAACTTAATATAGAATGTTGTTTATTTAAATCACAGGACATAAACCTTTTAATTAGACCGATGAATACATTGTGATTTGCAATTAACGACACAGTAAAAGCAAAGCATTTTTAGGTAAATGGCAGCCGGACGGAGGACACCCACTCCACCGCCCAGCCCCAAACAAAAAGGATGAAATGTCCTCTTCTGGAAGGACGTCGGATATCCCTAAGTAAAAGGCCCAAAGACAGCTCCAGACAGATCCAACTAAGCAAGATGAAAAATGTCTTGCTACAGACATGAATAGACATAAAACAAACAAAGAAAATCATGCCAATAGTTGGTGTTCTGGTGTATTAACTCTTTCTCTCCTAACTGACGATACCAACGTTGATTCCACCAGAATGTGGTAGATAATTACGGAGAGAAAGAGTTAAGCCCGACAAAAAAAAGTATAATATAGATTTTAGAGCATCACGTATGCTCAGTGCGTTATAGTCCAATTCCTTTTGTGGACCAGTGGGTTGGGGTGGGTGGGAGGGGTAACTGGACCAAAATAAAATGTTGCTTGATTTTGAATTCAAACTTGAGCCTCCACGATGGAAGACCCACTTGTTAGCCGCTGAGATATTCAAGTACTTAGAAAAGTAGAGGGTTTTATAGTTTAATATCGAACGACAGAATTAAGGCCACAAGACCAATCTCCCTTTAGCTTAGTACACCCCATTGACTCTATAGAAAACTAAATTAATTACGACTAATTGATTACTTTTTTTTATTTATAAATTTGTTGACATCGAGAATGAATACTTGTGCAAAAGTTTATCTTTGATCCGAGAATGGGGATTGGGAGAAACAAAGTGTATAAGATTCTAAACATAGACAAAGAGTTGATGTAAGCTTTATAATAGTGGGAAGAAAATTGGTAATTATTTTTAACATTCAAAATTAATAAAGCAGTTTAAAAACGAAAAGAGTTTACACTTATAATTTTGGCACACACATTTTTATTGATATCGATTTGGTCTTTTTGAAGTACTATTCACTTTGCATCTCTGAGATGTTTTCAAAATCCAAATATTTCATGATGGTCCAGACATCCATAAATTTAACAAAACTTGACATGGTAAAAAGAGTTTGGGGTCAAATAAAATAAAAAATAAGAAACAGTGACTGATACTGTGATACGCATTAGAGTCACTAGATATAGTTCTTTTAAACTTTTATGGAAATGATCAGCTTTGCGAAAATGGTAGTATGTTTAGCAGTTGACGCTTGGTAGAACTGCTTTATTAGTATGTAATCTTGCAGATGCAAGCCTTCTGAGCTCGAGAATCCAAACAGAGCCTCGAGAACACTCTACAGGCGAAATACGCTGGACACTCATTTTCAAAGTCGATACGGCCCAACATGCCAGACCATAGAACCTTTAAGAACTACCTATGAGCTCGTCTGGTTAACCAGAAAGGCTAATATACTTACCCGGTGGACAGAGAATTATAGTCTCTTAGTTAAAAACTAATCTTGACGACTTGCCAAGACTTGATGACGTCAAAAGATGAAAGCTCAAAAGGCATTAAAAATCGGACACTAAGTGTCTTGCTGCATACGTCTTTACTATTGGTGATACTTCTGTTGCGGAAAGTTAACATACCTTTTCACTTATGGCTGAAACGAATGTACAATCCCACCAAATTTGTAATTATCTAGAGTTGAGACATAGACTCTTGAAACTCTAGGCCAACGAAAGTCAATTTCCGCCAGCCTTTCTGAAAGATTAATCTGTCTGGGAATTATCCAAGCAGATGTAAATAGATTACATCTCTATTTCCAGTGGCTGGAATCCCAATAGTCTCGGAACTAGAGGTAAGGCCGAAGGCCGAGCACAACTTGGAATACCATTTATTTTCTTTTAATGGGAAGCGTGGTCGACAGGCTAAGTACGCTTGAACTTGGCTTGGCTTTCTAGGAAGGGGGCTCGAGGTTCGACACCCTACTCGAGCAGAGTTGTGTTTACTAAGCGCCTAAAGGCAGCACGTCAACCCTTTTACACATACCCTCCTCTCCCCACTGGTCCACAAATGAGATTGGACCAAAGCTCTCTAAGCATGCCATAAGCATGAAAGTAGCGCTATATAAAAACTACAATTATTATAATTATTATTATTACCAACGTTGCCGAGAGGGTACTAGTCATAGAAAGGTTCCTTGAGGAACGGTGTATGGATTGTGACAGGGTTGTTGGGGTTCTCTTTCAATACCCGGCCAGTGCAATGTTCTTAGGCAGCCAAAACGGGATTCTTGTTTTGCTACCCTATTGGCCTAGTCGACTCCTTTAACGACCTTTTCCACGCGGGTGTCATGTTGCGACTGGGGAGCGTTGCCCAGGATATCGCACCTAACCTTCGTGGGTCTAATGAAATTTATATTTATAGCTTTTATATAGCGCTACTTTCATGCTTATAGCATGCTCAGAGCGCTTTGGTCCAATCTCATTTGTGGACCAGTGGGGGGAGGGGGTATCTAGGAGTTGGTTGTCCGTGCTGCCTTTAGGCGCTCAATAAACACAACTCTGCCCGAGTCGGGTGTCGAACCTCGAGCCCCCTTCTAGGTAGCCAAGAAAAGCCAAGTTCAAGCGCACATAGCCTCTCGACCACGCTTCCAAATGCTGTAGGCTCACTCTGCCAAGCATTTTCCTACCTTTAAAATCTCACTCTCCTGACATGGTGAAAAGAGTTTGGGGTCAAATAAAGAAATAAGAAACAGTGACTCTGTGATACGCATTAGAGTCACTAGATATTGTCCTTGGTAGTGTGGTACGCATTAGATCATGACTGTCGATAGTCCCGGGCTCGAATCCTGACAATCCCCCTGCCCTCCCATGTCCTTCTAGGCTACAGCTTGTATGTCTGTCTCTGTCCGTGACATTTTACGTCTCGAGTGGAGATCTTTTCTATTTGCAACTTCTTGTGTGACTAAAGAAGCTGATCAGTGCTACACAGCTGCGGTCACAGGTTGGACATCTGTAATCACCAGGCGCTGTTGTACTTTCCCCCTTCTTTCTACTACTGGTGTGTATGCCATCTGCAATCCAGGACCCTAGGATGTAATCATCTGACGAAATACCGCAGACAAGCTGAGCCAGTAAGTTTGAAATGAACTGGATCGTAGTTGTAACGTTCTCGTGGTCAAGAGGGGGTCCAGTTGGGGTACTGTTTTGTTGCGTCAATCAAGAAAACAAATGACCTTTTTGACCTAATAAAGAAGAATAGACGCCAGACGCTTCAATAGAACATTGTGAGTCAGTCTAGTTGTACACGCCCCTCTTGTGTACAACATTAATAGATACAATAAATAGTTTTACTTAGATAATGAAACGGCGTATTTTTTTTTAGTATTTGCAGAAATGTTTTTTTTTTTCTAAATTAGATAAAATTAATACCAGATTTTTCGTTCTTGTAAAAAAAAAAAATGCGCGTTTAAGTCCCTCCCCCCCCCCTCCCTAATGTTAGAAACTCGTTGGTCTGATTAACTTTTGGTTTCGGGAAAAATTTAACGATAAATAATGACGTAGACTGTCACCAAAAAAAATGTTAATGCAAACATTTTGTAACCTAAACGTGTGAATAGAACCCTATGTTTCCCACCAACTGTCTAAATCTAGTTTTAGGAATGGAATTTTTTCTCTCCCCCCCCCCGGCCCAACACACATTGATCTAGCAGTGCTACTGTTCAGTTCAAAACTACTGATTGATTGGAGGCTATAAAAATGTTCGTAATTCCGCCATTTGTTGTTGTATAGGTATTGACTTTGTCATGGGTCGTACTAAGATAAAGAGAGTGTGTTATCTCTAGTATATACTGTTGAATAGATTGATCTGTTTACTTTATTTAACTTGCTTCTTTATATCTTTATATCTTTTAACCAATATATTCAAAACACTTTCTTTTTTTTTGGGAGGTATAAAGCATTTGAAACCATAAGTTATTGACCTCTGTGTTGGCACACGTACAGTGCGAACACCAGCAGCGTCTTTGTGATTTCAAATGTGAGAGAGTACACACATAAATACTGCAGACTTGGTTTAACAAATAAATCTTGCAATGAAAAATCATTCGTTGTCTTGAAATAGACTGCAGGGCTCTAGTTATGACGTCGCCTTCATTATAAGCAATAAGAGCGACAGCATTCGATCATAACCTCAACCCAAAAGCAGACGCTTGCACAATATGTTTACATTTGACTAGATTTGTGCTTGTCATACTCTATGAGAAGGGCGTTATCCTATTTTGGGGCCAGGGACTACGAGTACCTTGCTACTCCACTGGTCATGTTGTTAGTGTGTTGACACTCTGCTTTACGACTGAAAGGTCGTGCTTTGAGGTAAATAGTCCAATGTTCGAATCCCATGTATGATCCTGATAGTGCCTCCATAACTATGGCAACTTAGATACAATTAGGGCGGGAATATATATAAAAAAATGGTCTTTTTGAAAACGGCGCATAAAAAGGTGGGTCTGTGAATAGACAGATGGTGGCAGCATATACTTAAAAATGATGTTGTGAATTTTTATGTATGCATATAAGAGTAAAAAAAGAATAGAGATTCTTTATTCAATTTTGACTCGCCTTTTTGTGTGTTTTTATTAATGATCTAGACATGGGACCACATTTCAAGCCGTTATTTTTAATATACATTTGTATTTGTATTTTTTTTATCTGTCTCAGCAGTGATTCAAACCAGTTTGCGTAAAAGATCAAGCTCTACTACGAAACAGTTAAAAACATTAACAAAATGTATTAACTCAGACACTCTCCGATAAAGTAAATTTATTGTTGAACAGACAATTGGATTATTATCTAAAGGTTCTCTCTTTGCATGACGACATACTTGGGACCTGGTTCAGCCTAGTTCACGTATGGCAGTAAAACTAATGGACTAGGAAAGTACCTATTTATAGGATGTAAATATTTCTCATCTCCAAGACTTCAGTATTTATATAGTACAATTAAGACTAGTTCTTTTTAGCCGCTTCCTCATTGATAAGCAATATTTCGATCCTATAAGCAAACATTCATTATCTTATTTTAAAAAATTTAAATATATACATTTTTTATGCATTTTTTATTAAAATTTGTTCACAGTAAATAAAGATACCTATTAAATTAAGTATCTATTAATTATCTATGGCAGTCTGGTCGCCAATTGAATTTTCGCCAAGATGGTCGACTATTATACTTGTGACTTGGCAGAATTTAAGTCATTGGTTAATATGCATGACTAAATGCATGACGCGTAGGACGTAATCATCTTCTTTTTTGAAGTAACGTCTGTATTATATAAGAAGATACTCTCTTCCGGCGTACAAGAAGTTTTGACAAGAAGTTTTGTCAAGAAGTTTTGACAAGAAGTTTTGACTGGGCTGTAGTGATCTTTATTTTCTGAATGAAATTTTATCTTGTTATACAAAAAAACAAAAACAACAACAACAATAAAATAAACAAGAAAAATATAAACAAATATATACTTAAAAAAACGAAGCTTCCAGTATGTTTAAAGAGTCACCCTATTTCGCCCTATTTCTCTTAACAAAGTATCAAGGGGACTAGCTCAACCTATACCATCATATCAGTCAAGTACAATTTCTTTCTCTGGTTGACGCCAAACAAAATTAATTACCAACAGTTAATTCACTAACTGATTAATTATTTTTTTTCGTACTGATTCTTGTTTTGTCAGGTAAAAGAAAGAAGTATGCGAAAGTTTAGCATGATCCGAGATTGGGTGTGGGAGAAATAACGTGAACAAACTTTTAGCCAGACAGACAGAAAAAAAATACATAGACAGACAGCAGAGTCAGTTGATATACGTTTTGTAAATATATTGTGGAGGAACTATGCGCGTCAACGCTATGGACACATGACTTGGCTATTACTCTATTTGACATATTATTTTGCATATAATTAAGGGAAGCGTGGTCGAGAGGCCAAGTGCGCTTGAACTTGGCTTGGCTTGGCTACCTAGAAGGGAGCTCGAGGTTCGACGGAAAACCAACTCCTAGATACCCCCTCCCCCCCCCCCCCACTGGTCCACAAATGAGATGACCAAAAGCGCTCTGAGCATGCTATAAGCATGAAAGTAGCGCTATATAAAAGCTAGAATAATAATAATTGTTGTGTATACAGGCAGTGACATAAACTGTACACTATATCTTATAGAAATTGTGCATTAATGGGGCGTGATGGCTGAGTAAAGCGCTTGGCTTCAGACCAGAGAGGTCTAAGGTTCGAAACTCTTTCAATATTGGAAGTCTGAAGAATATCCTAAATCTAATGGCTTACTGACCATAAAGAAACAGATGACCTTAACATCATCTACTTTATATATTAGGTGTAGATCGGTTCAAAAGGATTACTATAATTACTTATACAATAATCATGCAATAATCTCCGCCTCTGTTGACAAAGAGGGTCTTACAACACTTTTACTTCTCCCCCCCCCTTCATTTATTCAACAAAAAATTATTTTTTTTTAATGTTATCTTTCCATGTTTGCTTTTAATAGACTCACTGGGAGATTAGTTCAACCCAATGCCTTCATTGAATACAAAGTTGAAGACATGAAAAGAAAAAACAAATTTAAACATGACAACAAGTGCGTTCCAAAAAGTCAAGTCTACCACTTTCGTTGCCAGGCAACCAGTCAAAACAAAACAAAAAAAAAAGGTCTTCTTCGAATTGATATTTGAGAGTTATCATTTCACTGCAGGAGAGGCGTTATGACTGGCTGTTGAATTCGTCTGGAGAAAGAAGTGCCAAGGTTTCAAGGCTGTTCTTCTGCTCTATTTCATAGATACCTACAAGCCTGTTTCACCTCTTTACACTCCTCCCTAATAGTTTCGCTATAACCGAGCCTGACGTGTGCCAAAATATGGAAAACGCAGAGCATTCATCTTCAACATTTAAGTCGTATTGATTCATGCTTTTGACTCAAAAGTGGTTAGAAATAAAACCATGAAACATACACGCTGGTTCCACCAATTAAAGGTTAGCTCTCGAGTGTTGCGTTTTACGAGATAACGCCAAAAGCCAGGAAGATTACAAAAAACGTGCTTAATTGCACTACGAGGAGACATGGCCTACACTTTGGGGGTCCTATTGATTGTAAAGATCCTTATCATTGAGCTCTTAATGATGACCCTGATCACTTCTATCTTTGACAAATGGACAACCATGAAATTACGTTTCTCATGAAGTGCAGGAATGAGATTTTTGCGAATCAAAGTGAAGGTCAAACGTACGGGTCTCAAACTGTTGGCTTTAGCTCTATGGGTCTTTTGATTAAAGGTATAAAATATATCTTTATGCCCACGTTTGGCTGGCGATACACCAAAGCAGCGACGTTTTCTATCTATCTATCTATCTATCTATCTATCTATCTATCTATCTATCTATCTATCTATCTATCTATCTATCTATCTATCTATCTATCTATCTATCTATCTATCTATCTATCTATCAGTCTATCTGTCTGTCTGTTTGTCTGTCTGTCTGTCTGTCTGTCTATCTATCTATCTATCTATCTATCTATCTATCTATCTATCTATCTATCTATCTATCTATCTATCTATCTATCTATCTATCTATCTATCTATCTATCTATCTATCTATCTATCTATCTATCTATCTAAATATTTATTTATTTAAGCTTGCCAGCTTAGCTAGTAAATGAACAGACCTAAGTTTGTTTTAAAATACTATCCAGTATCACCAATTTTGAAAGGGGTCTTAGCATTACGCTGGGGTCCTGAGTTGGAGAGACAATGGTATGTATTCTGCTTCAAAACTATGATCAAGAGAGAAAAACCGTAAAAAAAAATGGTAAGAAAAATTTAATCTAAAACGGAAAATCTAGCAAGACTACTGCTGTTATCTTTTGGAAAGACAGAAAGATGGAGGCACATTTCTTATTCCATACGCTAGAACAAATTCGTACTAGTGCTCCTTCTTCCCTGATGTTTTTAGAGAATGGAATCGGTTGCCTGAAACAGCCATGAAAATTAACGACTTAGCAGAGCTTAAGCCCTTGATTAACATGCATGATTATATTGAGACATAAAATACGACGCAATTATCTTCTTTTTTGAAGTAATCTCTGGAATATATAAAATAAGATAAAGGTTGTTTTTGTCAAAGTGAAAGAGTCTACATTGATTTTCTTTTTTTTAGCCAATTTTTTTCCGACCAAACACTGTTTAATCATTACCGCGTGCGTCGTCAGCTAATTTGTTGTATACCTGTGCGTAAAACAAAATCTGGGCAGATGTGATTATGTTATGGGACTCAGACAGCACTCTGTGATTACGAAACTTGTTTCAAAAAGGCACACCCAGACACGTTAGAGGGGTTAAACAAAATGGGGGGGGGGGGGCTATGTTTCTCTATAAAATAAAATCACCCATTCAAAAACTTAAATCAATTACACCATTGGCACCATGCCACATAATTCTTTAAGATAAGATAAGTTTTCAGCTTCAGAAGACCCTAACAATGCAATTATCTTTAAATGATTGTTTTTTAATTAAAAGCTATACAGTTTTAAATAACCTCGAAATCAGTGAGCACTACTTCGATAGATTCTAGTCTAGTTACTTCAATGCCACTAGAGTATTGTCACCATAATGACATAGCAACAGTTACTGAAACGGTCACAAGAGATATCGTGACCTACTCAGAGGGCGCCTTAATGGGACTTTATGGAACACATTAAAGGGGAGAGAACCAAGGTCCATTGACGTTTAGAGTTAACACCCATGGGCATATCTGGGATCACAAATGTCACTACGAAACGTGTACGAAATATAGCAAAATGACATATTCAGATCCATAATTGTGTTATAAAATACAACAGTTATTGTTCTTTTGTCAAATGCTCCTCCTATCAGCTAGCGAACTCTTCATTAATGTGTGAACACCGGGCTGGTATTTCACAAATAACTTGTCGACAATTTTATCTCACATTTTGACAGTCTATGTATACCTATGGGCATGGGCGTAGCCAGGATGGGGGGTTGGGGTTCAACCGCCCCCCCCCCAAATGAAAGGGAACGGAATTAAGTGACTGATTTTTGCTTTCATTTTGTTTACTTTAGGTGAGATTTTAATACTAAATCATCACTTACCACAGCACAGCCGAAGGGGTTTTGAGTTAAAAACCCTCTACCAGGGGGTTTTGAGTTTAAAACCCCCTACAAGGGGGTTTTGAAATTTAAAAAAAACCTATCAGGGGGTTTTGAGATACAAATCCCTTGACCAGGGTTTTTTTGAGTTTAAAACCCCCTACCAGGGGCTTTGAGTTTAAAACCCCCTACTGGGGTTTTGAGTTTAAAACCCCCTACCAGGGGTTTTGAGTTTAAAACTCCCTACCAGGGGTTTTGCAGTTAAATCCCCCTTTTCTATAAACAAAACTAAAAAAATGCAAACGACAATTCCAAATTCCAATAAAACAGCTAAGGAAGATTTTAACTTTAAACCCGCCCCCCAAAAATTACGATAAACCCCCTTTCAATATAACAAAAAAGCAAATTGCACACTCACAATTCTATGAGGCATTTTGAGTTTAACCCCCCTCCCCTCCAGTTGGGGTTTGAAGCTAAAAAGTACCTATTCAATATAAAAATAAAAAAAAAATCAAATTACACACTATAAAATCTATGAGCGTAGCCAAAGGGGGTTTGAGTTTAAAACCCCCTGCCAGCGGGGTTTGAAGCTGAAAACTACCTCTTCAATATAAAAAAAAAATGCAAATTACGCACTCAAAATGCTATGAGCTTAGCCAAAGGGGTTTTGAGTTTAAATTCCCTTCCTCCAGATGGCTTTTTCTTTAAAGTTTAAAACCCCTCCAGATGGTTTTGAGTTTAAAATTCCCCTACAGAGTGGTTTGAGTTGGAAAACTCTATCCTCAATATTATTTTAAAGCAAACTACAGTCACCAAATTCTATGATCGTAGCTAGTTTTGAATTTAAAAAAAAACACAAAAAACTCCAGAGATTTTTTAGTTTAAAACCCCTCAACAGATGATTTTGACCATAAAACTTTCCTTTTCGATATAAAATCTAAAGCGAAATACAAGCATGTAATTCCAAGAGCGTAGTCAAGAGAGGTTACAAATTTCCACCAGTGACTTGGGCTCCATTAATAAAGTGTGAATAGTCTTCTGCCGAAATTGAAAAACACTAAATGTGGCTCAACAAAGATGGTTAAGACAGATTTTAGGAGTCAGTTATAGAGATCGGGTCTAAATCAAATAAATCATATGCCGAACTGGGAGTCGAACCCTTAGTAAGGTTGTGACAGAGCGTCGCATGAATTTTTGCGGGACATGTTCTCCGACAAAATTAGTTACACAAAATAAGAGTTGCGGAAACAGATTGCCAGAAAATGCGCCGAACGGCGCGAGAGGGTCTAAGCCAGTAAGAATAGCACATTAGTTTTTTTTTTAAATAAAACATTTTAATATCAAGATAATGCACTGTAGATACCTCAGAATATGCATTTTGTAGGCTTTCAATACCGGCGGCGGGGCTATCAAGGGCGGGGAGTCTACACGTTTTCCACTAATTCCAGGAAGAACCTATTCTAGGACACAATAAACGTCTTCCGAAAGGGTCAATGTAATAAAGATTAATTATGTACACACACACACACACACACACACACACACATATATATATATATAATATATATATATATATATATATATACATTTTTTCCTCGGTGGGGGGGGAAATCCCACCCACCCCCCCCCCCCCGAAAAAAATCCTGGCTACGCCCATGCCTATGGGGAAAATAACTATGTAATAGGCCACACTGTGATAGCTTTGGTTTGACCGTTTTAATTTTTAACATATAATCATCTTAAAATGAAATTTGGCTTACATCTTTTTATTTTGCACACGGCTTCATCGGGAATTCCCGACACTAGACTCTTATGTTTCTTTCAATTCAGTAAAGAGTTGACTAAACAAATGGATGTTTATAAATATTTTGAGCACTGTCCTATGTAGAAATTATTTTGACTTAATTGATGAGCTTGATTATGCTAGAAAGAAAGTCATGTTAATTGCGCGTACACCAGAGGTCATGATATTTGAGAGATTTATTTTTGTGACGCAAGAGGGGTGATTTATTTTAGCCACATCAGTAACTTAAGACAAAAATATTAGTAGATAACGAACAACTGACAGTATACTTACTCTGATCCTGTGCTGGTCCGTTTAGATAGTCGCTTGCTCTACGCTCGTTTCATCCCGTTTCTCTATTTCAAACTTACATTATCTTTATCTTTTATCTTCATCTTTTATCTTCATCTTTTATCTTCATCTTTTATCTTCATCTTTTATCTTCATCTTTTATCTTCATCTTTTATCTTCATCTTTTATCTTCATCTTTTATCTTCATCTTTTATCTTCATCTTTTATCTTCATCTTTTATCTTCATCTTTTATCTCTTTCGTTCATTAACTACCATTAGGCAGTAAATTTATAAGCGATTCTCCTGTCTTCAGTAATGGCTTTCCTTTGGGTCTCAAATGTGTGTCCCGCAGCTTTTAGACCGCCTGAAGTCAAAGGCGATGTCTCCAAAGGATTTGCGTAGTCATGTGAAACACTGCACTCATCCTTAATCTCTGTAATCAAAGACGTTGCCATTATAATGTCCTATAGTAACGACTAGGAATGCAAAATAATAATATTTTGTCTTACCAAACACTGACTTTTGAAAACCTACCAGTTAAAGCTGTTTTATGTATTTAAAATAAACTCGATCAGAAACAATATTTCAGTTTTTTTTCTACCTCTAGTTGTAAACTCGTGTATTCAGTCAAAAGTACATTTATTGTGTAAGGTTTATTATCACCTAAAGGTATCATAACCTTGCTAAGGTATAAGGCAAAACCAATAACTAATAAAATATAATATATTACTTAATATGGTCTAAAATGTAAAGTCTACAAAACAGCATTTTGTAAGTAAAAAACGAACGCATGTTTGTTAATCAAATTTGCTATTTTTCCAAATAAAACCTGCATTTAAATATTGAAATTTTTCACGAAAATTTTCGATTCTAAACAATGTCAAGGACGCTATTCTAAAATATCCCTATTACCAATTAAGTTGTAAAACTGAATTTGTGATATAAGCAAACTACCTTACAAATGTGAATTGACACTGCTCAAATAAAAGCCCACAAATTTATCGGATATCTTTTAAATCAAACAGCTAATCAATACTTCCTATTCTCTGGACCAAATAAAATGCAAATTTATAGTAATCCCCCTTTGCCGTAAATATTGTCTTAAAAAATGCCAAAATAGGATTCGTGTTATTATAACAATAACAATAATTATATCAACATATAACTTACAGTCTTGATTTACTTGACCTACTTCTTTCGATATCCGGTGGAGCAAAGGCAGGGCCGGATTTAGGCTACTGTAACCTAATCGGCCGCAGTGGGCTCCGCTCTTTCATAGGCCCCGGGCGTACTCTATGTGTAAATTATTAAACTAAACCATTAAAACTTATTATTAAAGGGCTCATATAATTCTCCTAAAATTGCATAATATACGAAAAAGTCACGAAAATCTCCTAAAATGTTCTGAAAACTGATGCAAATCTCCTTAAAAACAGACAAATTGTCATCTCGGGTGTCATATAATATGTTCAACGCCAATCCTGCACGCGATAAAAACAAAACGGCATTGTCAGCTTTCATGTAATAAAAATGTAGGCCTAATAATATGGCAAATTTTAACCAAAGTCTAAATCTATTTCGACGTCTTAAAAAAAACAAAAGCGATATTTTCTAGTCGATAGTAAATTTAAAAAGCAGATCTGAATGTCTATCGGCTTTTTGTTGGAAAACTACTATCTACTGCAGATGGCTCATAAAGTTAATTTTACATTGATTTTGTACTTAGTAATGTATGAATAAAATGCAAAAAGGCATTTATTTTCTAATACAAAATCTTAATTTTCACTTATTATCCTTATCCCTACCCAGACAGGGCCCGCGCAATCCGTTTCGCATAGGGCCCCGCAATTAATAGGACCGGCCCTGTCTCCTGGAAATCTCCTGAAATGGCAAAATATACGAAAATACTTGGGAATCTCCTGAAATTATTAAAATCTCCTAAAAAATAGACATAATTGTCAATTTGAGGTGCCAATCCTACGCCCGATTAAAAAAAAATGGCATTGTCAGCTTTCATTTAAAAAAATTATTACAAAGACGAATGTATTTTCTAATACAAAAAGTTAATTTTGACATTATGCTTTTTCATACCCAGACTGGGCCCCGCGCAATCCGTTTCGCATAGGCCCCCGCAATTATTAGGGCCGGGTAGAGCACAAGGGCCACAACAGTACTACTCAGTTGGGTCTATGTCTATCCTGTAGCTACCAGACGTTCTATTTTTAAAAAAAAATGACAGTGTCCTAAGTGTATACATCTTGTCACAGATTACATTATAGAATTGTTTGTACATTTCACTTTTAAAAGAAAATATAAGCCCTCGACATGAGCCTCGGGATTTAACCCTCAAATTTAGACACGTCAGGATTTACCCAAGGGACGTGATTATGAAGTCTGAAATCTATTGGTTGATTTGAAATAAAACAAAGACATTTTTTGAAAAGAGTTAGCACCAGAGAATTGGCGGGGAGTAAGAAAGTAATAGGAGTCGAATAAATAATGTCCTTGTAGACAGTCACGTTTCTAAGAGCTCTGTTTGAAAAGCCTTTGTAATATGTTCCATGCTCATTGATTTGTAATTTGTACATAAACTGTACTTACGTTATATTTAAATAAAGTTCCAGAGTTTTGTTTTATCAAAAGAATCGTCAATTGTAATTCTAGATCGTCATTTTTGTTAACTATTGAATTCAAGTAAAATCCCCGGCATAACAACACATCATACCATCTACATGTGTTATATCTGGCACTCTCCGACTAATAAAAGTTTATGAACAACTTTTAACGAAATTTATTCAAGATCTAGGACCAATTTCTAAACTCTTCAAAGGAACTTCATTCTTATTTAACGGAGGACAGAATTTCTGTGTTTAACAGGTCAGTTGGTTATCGATAATTCTTTTATAAAGATTTTCGTTAGAGTTACGTCTAACTCACGAAAACTATTATTATATGTAATTGGCAAAAGGAATAAGACCAATATACATAATAACTGGCAATAAAAAAAAAGACCAGTAAAGCAAATAACTGGCAATATAAAAGACCAGTAAATCAAATAACTGGCATTATAAAAAAGACCAGTAAATCAAATAACTGGCATTATAAAGAAGACCAGTAAATAATCATTTGTGCAGCACAAAGTAAACAGAAGACCAGATTTAACCAACTGTTAAACCAGAAAAAAAAAGTACTCGGCTCAATAGATCTATATATATTTAATCATACGACTCCAGTAACTACAAGTCTACTGTCAAGAATTTATTAGCAAATTGAGGCTTCATGAACTTTGTCACTGTATTATTATTATATCTGAGATAAAGCCAAAATCCAGATATTGAACTTTTTGCTCCAATACAAGAAACTAACAAAAAAAATTAAATACGGCTTCCGGCTCTAGAACACAACGACTCCAGTAGTACTTCTACTGTAAAACAAAGTTATACTTCATAGCCAGTTACGGCATAACTAACATTGATTTGTTATATTCAAAACGTTACTATATTTCTACATTCCAAGTTGGTATATTTTTCAACATGTCTCCAAAGACAAGAACACAAAGATGGTTAGAATTATTTGACATAGCTAAAGAAAAACAAGTACCTAAACTAGATGATTTGGTTCATCGACAGGAAGAAAAAGAATATCAAGCAAAAGTACATTGTAACATGACTTCAACAACAGACATAATAGGTGAAGCCATAGCTTTAGCAGAAAAACTCAATATTCCTTCACATGAACGAGAAAGATGGTTTGATAATAAATTAGCTGAAATAGACAGAGAAGATGACAAAAGACGGCAAGAAGAACTAAAACGAGAATTATTAGAATTGAAAAATACCGAATTCAAAGCTGAACAAAAGAATGATGCAACATTAACAAGAATATACCAGAAAGCTCAATTAAGAAAGCTTACAGCATATCTTGAAGATGGATTTCTCAAGAAGATTATTTACCACAAGTACAATATAATTGAACAAATATATGTACCACAGAAGTACAGACAACAAATAATCAAAGCCAAGCATGAATTTTATGACACCATACATATGAGTGTAACAAGTACCAAGAAGAGAATTGCCAAAGAATATTATTGGCCTAGCTTGAACAAAGATGTCAAGAAATACATTAATAATTGTTCACATTGTCAACATGATTATTGTGAGAAGAAACAAACTCAAAAGAAAAGCAACATAACTAAAACAAAGAATGAACCAGACTACAAAGTCAGAATTGACAACAATGAATCTATGCATCATGACTCAAGTAAATCTACAGGGACATCACTGCCTACTACATGTCCATCCCTACCCACTACATGTCCATCCCTACCTGACAATATAAGCCCATCCCTGCCTAGTACTTTCCCATCCCTAACCATTGAAGATGACTTCATACATCAAGACTTGAACAACACTGCATCTGCATCATTACCTACCAATACTATGGTATGCATTGAACATTTCTGCTGCAATCAAGACAAGTCTCATGAACCAGAATCAGAAGCAGATAACAAAGAAATTTTTATTCAATCAACTTTGGCTATACCAGACAAAAGAAAAACTATGCAACTTGACTCTAACACTCATACAAGTATTCCTCATTTGAAAGAATGTGAGTCAACTCAAAGCCATTACAACCATGAACATTGGAAGTCAAAGAATAGTACATGAACACATGAAATCAAGACAGTTTGATCAAGGAGATAAAGTCAAATTACTGTTACCAGATTTCAGTAACAAACTGTTTTACAAATGGCAAGGTCCTTTCCACATCATCAGAAAGATTTCCAACCTGCTTTATGAAATCAATGTCAACAAGGTTACCAGAGTATTTCATGTTCATATGTTTGAACATTACCATGAAACAGATAATGAAGACATCAAAGCAGAAGTTGATAATTTTACAAGCTTAGCAACTATTCCTGAGGAAGAAGAAACATCATCAACACCCATTCCTGAGATAGATGTTTCATTACCAGCATCAAATCAAATTGACAGTCCAAATGTCATCACTCTGGATGACATAGCAGCATCAAATCACATTGACATTCCCAAGGTCATCACTCTGAATGACATAGCACTACAGAAAGTGAAGGACACTAAAGTGTTTCCAGACCATGCAGATTTCTTTACCGGTGTTTCTGAAACATTTCCAGTACTGCAATTTGAAAACAACCCAGAGAGCAACAAGTTTCATCCTCCTTCTACTCAAGGGGCAACTTTTCTTCAGAAAGGAACAAATGAACTTCTTCAACATTGCTGTATTGACCGATTGAACTCAGACATGTTCAGTCATTGCTCTATTGAACATTCTAATGCAAAGCATTCTGCTACCATTGTTCTACAACGTCAAAGTTCATCAACCAGAAAATTGAGTTTTGGTTTCGGACAGTTCTTATTTTCACCAAACTCAAACGCGGTTCAATCAGACATTATCTGTGAGATCATTATGACATGGAGACAACAGCTTCATAAACTGAAAGACCTTTTCTTCAAGTTTAGAAAACGCACATGCACATCCATGTCGGCAATTCAGAAGGGTTCCGAACTTTACATTTCTACTCTACATATGTACTATAGCATATTTAGTGCCACTTGATCCATTATCATTCATACTCGTCAAGGAAGAACAGTATTCAGTTGTACTTAATCAATTAATTTGTCTACTCATTTTTTCCACAGGAGTTCTATATCAGATGTTGTATTTATTTCAGCACCAAGCAACCCACTGAGGAAAGTCACTCATTCAAGATACTTTGTTTATTATGTTTCATCATCTTTGCATATGACATGCATCAGACATTTTAATTTTTAAATCATGAGCATTTTATTTCAGGTATTTTATTTCAGGTCGAATATTATTGCATATATCCTATTATAATAGTACAGATACATGACAGACAATTGGAATTTTTCATTGCTTCACACATGTTGAGATTTATATCACATTGAGTATTATTTTCTCAGAAGATTGTCATGTACTATCACAATTATTTTTTCTATGTCAATTTTTCATATGCAGTATATTTTTCCATGTACACATTTTCAGTAGTACTATTACCCAAATGAGTTATAATGTCATATTTTAATTTCATCATAAGGCACCATGAAGAGAAGTAACCTATTCAATTCAAGATTTAATTTATCCAAGTATTATGCTTTGTACAACTTTTGATATTGTTCATGACAAGCATTGTCTCATTTTCATAACCACTTGAATAGTGAAACAGGTGTCCAAAGTCATCAATAATTTTATTCACTGCATTTACATTTTTTTTATCTCCAAGTTGACTTTATTTTGTCATATGTTACCTCAACCATTTTTCTATAATTTCATGTATGGTATTTTGTGTATATTTAAATATTTTTAATACATATGAGCATTTCTATTACCATACAAATGCTAAATGGAGGGGGGGGGGTAATATGTCACAGATTACATTATAGAATTGTTTGTACATTTCACTTTTAAAAGAAAATATAAGCCCTCGACATGAGCCTCGGGATTTAACCCTCAAATTTAGACACGTCAGGATTTACCCAAGGGACGTGATTATGAAGTCTGAAATCTATTGGTTGATTTGAAATAAAACAAAGACATTTTTTGAAAAGAGTTAGCGCCAGAGAATTGGCGGGGAGTAAGAAAGTAATAGGAGTCGAATAAATAATGTCCTTGTAGACAGTCACGTTTCTAAGAGCTCTGTTTGAAAAGCCTTTGTAATATGTTCCATGCTCATTGATTTGTAATTTGTACATAAACTGTACTTACGTTATATTTAAATAAAGTTCCAGAGTTTTGTTTTATCAAAAGAATCGTCAATTGTAATTCTAGATCGTCATTTTTGTTAACTATTGAGTTCAAGTAAAATCCCCGGCATAACAACACATCGTACCATCCAAATGTTGTGACACATCTGTTAAACTCGATGGCTGTCTGGTCGTGCAGTATCCCGCTGGACTGTCGTTCGGTTGTCTCGATGGTCCTGGGTTCATATCCTGCCCGCTGCCAACCCCCGTTTTCTGCGAAAGGTTTGGGCTAGGATCAGTGGCGTCACTAGGATGGGTGTCACCCTGTGCGGTCAGCTAAAGGTGTCAGCCCCCAATTGAAAAATCTTTTTTAAATATTTTGTTTGTTTGTTTGCGCTGTAATACATATAGTTTATAATTATATACGCCTAGGATGTAGATTATTTTCAGAAGTCACATCCAAAGCATGTCACACATTAGACAAACTGGCTGTGCTTACAGTCTTATAAGTCTTTGATGATTCAGGTAACCCATTCCCTGCTCTAATTGCACTATAAGAAAAAGAGTGCATGAACGTTTATGAAATTATAAATTATCTTAGATAATGAAATAAGAAATGTGTGTTTTTTGTGTTTTCTGAGTATTGGGAAAAAAAGAATATCCCATCAAACTGGGGAATCTTGTGACATCTAGTCATTTATTACAGCACACACACATTTTGTTTTATTATTTTTTTTATTTGCTTATTTAATTGGATTACCGTTAATGAACTATGTATTTCTTAATTGTTTTAAGAACTTTTTTTCTATATTTTAAACAATTACACATTGTACCTTCAAATACATGTCCCAACCTTATCCGAATTGGTGTATTTCATCTAATTGTCTACAATGGTGGGATTCTACATGTTTTACCATAAACATATTTTTTTTATTTATTTCAATAGTTTTTATTCATTTAAATTCTGCGCTCAACAAACGACCAATATTTACAGACACCAACATGGTGACACTTCTGAAGGTCATCGATCTCAGGCGTCGATCTCTCTCCATCTCATGTTTACTTTGAAAATCTATTTCCTTGCCATTGAAATGTTTTTTTTTAAACATGAAATGTACAAAGGGAGAAAAACGTTGTTTTACCGTCAACCTATTTAAACCAATTATCTCCTCATTATAACGTTCTGGTTTCCTGATGCAACGTTAATGCGGGTATATAATGGAATATTTTCCTAATAATTATATATTTTTTTTATTTTGTCTGCGATCCAGAGCGAAACTTGTTAATTCATTTGTAAGGATTGAATTGACAAAACAATTAAGTTCCTACTTCTCACATTTAAACGAAATATATCAACATCACAGCTTTATCAATGAAGTCTGATCAGTGTCGGATTTAAAGTAAAAATAATCCAGAATCGTTTTTGATATTAACCTAGCTTGAGGGCGAATGGTAAAGCGCTTGGCATCCAATGCTAGAGGTCCTGAGCTCGTGTCCTGGTAAAGGATGGTATGTTAAACTTCTGGACAATTAGGACGACCATGAGTCCATCCAAATCTAATGTGTACCTGAAATGATTCGACCATCAGACACCCCCGGATCCATAGCAACGAAAATGAGTTGCACATCATCTGCCCCATGAACTTGAAGGGCGGGGAATGTTGCTACTTCTTCTTCTTCTTCTTCGTTCTCATTGTTATGTTGGAGTGTTCAGATGACTAGACCAATACATGAGATGAACTGCGCAGTGGTTTCCAAATCAGGGAGCTCTCCATATAGTTTCCTTTCTATTGGGGTGATTTGGGGCCAGTGATTTCAGTGCACTAATGAAATGCAGTTGCTAGCTGGTTATACAGTTGAAGATATTCTGTTCTATCTGTAAACAAAACGTATTATGTTGATAAACTTTTTTCTATAGTTAGCGAGGTGTTTGTCTACAGTACATCATGCTGAATACATTGGAACAAAATACTTCCTGTCACTAAAGTGCACCTCCGTGTTGATGTACTTTGAAACATTAAAACATATACCATACAACACAACTTATTCTTAATTTAGGCATGTAATCAATTGGACATTTTCATACATAAGGGGTGTCCATTAATAGCATTCTTTTTGGTACATCCGGTGTACAGAATATGCAAATATTGATAAGCAAAAAAAAGCATATATTATTTTACTAAACCATGTAATAATTCTAATGCTCTTTTCAAACCTCCAGAATCGAATTTATATTTCCCGATCTTCCTCTTTGATTACCTTTCTTTTTCTTTAGTTTCCATTATAACGCTACTACGTTTCTTCATGTTGCTTTTTGTTTCTATTTCATTGTATCTTGTAGCTTATAGAACTTAATGGGGTTAATAAAAATCATAGTGTAAACAAGACACAAAGATAAAGGCACAGTCCTCGTCCCATATGCTAGGACAAATTTGTACAAACACTCCTTCTTCCCTAGTGCTATTAGAGCATGGAATGGGTTGCCTGAGCTAGACAGGAAAACCAGTGACTTGGCGGAGTTTAGGTCATTGGTTAATATGCATGACTAAATGCATGACGCGTAGGACGTAATCATCTTCTTTTTTGAAGTAACGTCTGTATCATATACGATAAGATACTGTCATCAACATTTCGTGTAAAAATCTCGAATGAAAAAAAAAAGAAAGAAATGAAGCTGCAAAAAATTGTATGTACGACAAAGATCAATATATGCTTGAAACTTTAAAAAAGTAGGATTGTGTATACTTGTGAAACAATAAACGTTGAACACATGAATATTTCTTAGTAGTGGTTAAGAAATGGTTTTACCGACGTCTCTACATATTATAGACGCTGGCGATCACGTGTGAATGTTACAGCGGACCTTAAAGCAATGAAATGTATCAGATTTCATTGTCTTGTCTGCATCCTGCATTCATTTTTGCTCTTAGAGATTTAAATGGGTTGTGTCTTCTGGCCGAGCAAAGTCAATCCAAATTAAAAATATCTCTCCTGTAATTGTTTGTTCAAAATGAATGATACATATAATTACTCCTGTGAATACTATAAGTCCAAGTCGATTAATTAAATGAACTAATTATTAATTATTACGCGGACAAAATAAATTAAACACGGGGAATAAAAAGTATAAAATAAGACATTTTAAGAGAATGTTTCTATTACGTTACAGAGAGATCTAGACTACGCCACTGTCGAAAAAATCTGCAAAGTGCAAGAACGGTGAAATATTCTGAGACATCAATTACGGGCAGGTGTGCAGTCTCAAATATCAATAAATACTTCTAAAAATGACTGACAAGAGTAAATGATTAAACGACATGCATCGAAATATGACATTTTATAAAATCGATTCAATTAATGATTTATCCTTTCATCTTTTACGCTTTTTTTTTTTAATTGTGTTTGAAATCGAGCCAAAGAAAAAAAATGTTTTCTTTTTAAAGGGTTTTCTGCATATAACTTTCTGCACTTGTATTAAACAAGTTTGTACTCAAAAGTTGAGACTTAAAGATTGTACGCTTTCATACGTGACTGATGCACAATTCAGATCACTAACTAATATTTTGTTCGCTTTTTGGAAAATTCTTAACATTTAATAACATGTCCGATTCAAATCTTGTAAATACCAACAATGACTATAAATACTTACAGGAACTGATTTCTGATGAGGTTAAAGACATCATTCTAACGGTCAACTATGTTTCGATCTGCGGCACTCTCAGCGTGTTTGGGCTAGTAGCTAATGTCATGAACGTCGTGGTCTTCCTCAGGATGGGCCTTAACGACGCGGTCAACGTTAGCCTGATGGGGCTCTCCGTGGCAGACGTGTTCTCCATGATATTTCTGCTGCTGGAGAGCGCCTGCTTTAACCCCATGTTTCAGAACATCGGGCTGCCGTTTGCTTTGATGGAGGTGCAGTTCATCGTCGGAGGCTGGCCGCACATTTGCTTCACGCGAACCGTCAGCTGGATCACGGCTTTCATCACGTTTGAGCGCTGCATCTGCATCGCCCTGCCCTTGAAGGTCAAGTCCATCATCACGGCGACCAGGACAAAGTGCTTCGTCGTCATGGCGTTCCTCATCGTGGCCGGCTCCGCGGCGCCCGAGTTCTACGTCAACCAGTTCGTCTGGAAGTTCTACCCGGAGAAGAACCGATCCCTCATCGGCCTGCACTTCGTGGAGGATCGCGACAAGTTCGAGAAGGTCACCTTTCCTCTTAACAACGTCATCATGCAGTACCTGGCCTTCTCAGTTGTCCTTGTCTGCACCATCATACTCGTGGTCAAGCTTAACGAGAAAACAAAGTGGCGCAGCGTTTCCGCCAGGGGGGACAACACAAACACCATTTCCAACAAGGACAGGAAGGTCATTAAAATGGTCAGCTTCGTGTCGGCCGCTTTCATCGTTAGCTATCTCCCTTCCAGCATCCTGTTCATGGCTATGGCCATCAAGAGAGACTTCCACCCGTCTGGCTACTTCAACATTTTTCATGTTACCTGGTCATTCGCCTTTGTCCTGGAAGCGGTCAACTCCACAATCACAATCATCATCTATTACCAGCTGAGCTCAAAGTATAAGAAAATGTTTCTGGCGACATTCTTATGTCGTAAAATTGATTCAGAAAAGTAAACTTCAAAACACTGGCTTGATTTCATGTAAAGATAACAATTTCTAATAGGCCTATATATTGTCTGTGCAGGGGCGCTTTCACATTGCAGTAATATTAGTTATGAATATGTGAAACAAATTAAGGTATTGTAGCTCCGATTTACAATAGAAACGAACAAAAAAAATTCGTTTTGAATATTTTAAATATGTGTAAATTATTTGTATGTTTGGAATAAATATCTGTGTGTTCGAGAATTGATAATTTTAATTGTTAATCAGTTTCGTAAAATACGATAAAAAGAGATTATTATTGCCTAATTAGAACAGTCTCATGAATATTTGCTTCTGTTTATAAAAGTACTCTCAATGTCTATCTTCGAAATAGACTCACCTGAAACTTTTGCATCAGCTGTCAGTAAAAGGTTCATTGAAGAGCAAGTCTTATTGGGTTTAGTAAATGGACAATTTGTTTTGTTTTAATGCTGTGTCTTTGTGCTTGTAACTGTTGGCTGGCTATAAGGTGCGAGCCATTCTCACCATTGGCCAGAGTTCGTATCCTGCTTGCCATCACCATGTGACATCCTTAAGAACAGTGTTTCCCAAACTGTGTTCCGAGGAATCTTGGTGTTCCGCGAGGCCCGAATAGGCGTTCCACGAATTACTGTAATAATTAATCATTAAGCCACCACGAGAATTTATCTCTCTAAAAAAATAAGCAAAGTGTTTCGCTGAATACGTTAAGGAAAAAAGTTTGGGAACCACTGTTTTAGAAGATTAAGATTCATTAAACTTTACTGGATATGTTCTTTATTTCAAACCTCTTGTTAATCAGCACTGGAATGGTAGCCTATATTGAAAGCCTTAGACAGTTTTACTTCAGCCGCTGTAGTCAGGACTGGTCTTAGATAATTGGGAGCCCTAGGCGAAGTGAATAGGGCGGCCCCAATTAAAATAGAAAAAAAATTAGACCGAAAAAGACGCAGTGAATTATAAACAGTCCTGTATCTATATCTAAATCAACAAAGTTAAATTCTTATAGCGCCGATAGCACTAAATGTGCTTCATAGACGAATCATAATTATTATCATATTTTCCACTGTAGTGAATTTCACCGTAAAAAAGAAACAAATATGTAGTCTCAAAAGTTGATCTAAACTTAGTAAACATTAGGTGAATAAATCTTGAATAATTATAGCGACTAAAAGTTAGGTTAGTAGACATAGAATTCTGCTATGTTTGAGATTTGATCTATATTTCTTTTTTTATCCTCAAGAAAAAATTCTTTGAATCCTCCACAGACCGGAGGCCCTAAGTGGCTGCCTACTTTGCTCTATGCCTATAGCCAACCCCGCTGTAGTGCATACACTGAAGTAATTATTTAATAAATGTTATTTATAAATCTCAGGCAATCACTCAACGAAAGGAGGTAGCAATAGACGGTGTATTTATTTACAGCTATAAAATACACAGTGAGACATGGACTTCAACTATCAAGGGACACGGAGTCTTTGCCTTAAGTTCTACAAGACCTCAACTATCAAGTCACACGGAGTCTTTGCCTTAAGTTCTACAAGACTTCAACTATCAAGTCACACGGAGTCTTGCCTTAAGTTCTACAAGACTTCAGCTATCAAGTCATACGGAGTCTTTGCCTTAAGTTCTACAAGTCTTTTTCTACCTAAACATCAGTACAGACCACAGACACACTTCCCACTGTCACTCCAGGTCCTCAATACAGTTCACTGGTAGCACGAAGGATGGCTCTTAGTCTCAGACAGTTCAGACTCCTAAAACCGCCAGATCACTTCAGCCGGAACTAAAACAGTTTTCCTTGAATCAATATGTCGACTAGTCCTCGCCTTGAACGATTTGCTGGTGCACACATTCAGTGTTGGGGCGGAAACAGGGTTATAAAAGTATGAAAAATCTTCATGAAGAAAAATAACTTCTATTTATATTCGGTTCTCATATAAATATCTAATAACAGATTCTCTTCCAACAATACGTTCTGAATATTTAAAGTAAATTTTAGCCTTCCACTTTTCGTATTTCGTGGCTGAGTGGTAAAGCGCTTGGCTTCCACGCCGGTCCCTGGTTTCGAATCCTGTTGAAGACTTGGATTTTTACTTTCGTGATCTTTAGGGTGCCTCTGAGTCCACCCAGATCTAATGGCGACCTGACATTAGTTGGGGAAAAGTAAAGGTGTGCTTGCCACAAGACACCCTTGTTTACGTAGGCCAAAGAAACAGATAACCTTTACACCATCTGCCCCATGGATTGCAAGGTCTGAAAGGGGAACTTTACTACTTTCACAGTTCGTAATCATGCATTTGAAAACCTCCAGTCAAGTTGAAACATTTGTTCATTCATTACAGTTGGAGAGCGCCCATGAAGGCCTCGAGACACATTTGAGGCCCAGAGGAAAGCCCTTGTAGAAGACATGCGCAGAAGAAGTACCACAGTTTAGATGTGGATAGTTGAAACCATGTGAAACACTACAC
The DNA here is from genome assembly GCF_947242115.1 of Biomphalaria glabrata. NCBI lineage: Eukaryota > Metazoa > Mollusca > Gastropoda > Planorbidae > Biomphalaria > Biomphalaria glabrata. The sequence continues at coordinate 8,585,164 of NC_074727.1, forward strand.
TCATCCTTAATCTTCGGAATCGAAGACATTGCCATTAGATAAACTCGCTTTTTACGCACTCAGTGACACAGTTACAATGAGTTGTAAAAAATGTGATAAAACAAACGAAGCAAACACGCAAATATATGTTTTTGTTTTTTATAAGGATTTAACATTAACGAATAAAAACGCTACTTTTGAAAATGGCAAAGCAAAAGTTAATTGTCACTTTGAAAAAAAAATATTAAAAAAGGATAAATAATATCTTTTTGATCTCGCCTTATAATATGTGTTATTATTAACGTCATTAGCTTTTGGACGAGGTGTAGTTATGTGTTGACTTGGCTAAGACGTCATTTCCAAGTACAGGTCGATCGATCCAAACCTCTGAGTAAAAACTTTCATTTTGCGCTTTCATTAACAACCCCAATTTGTGTGCGCCTCTTCGAGAGACCAGCCTCCAAGTGGAACAGGCTGTATCGTTACTTTATTGATTTGTTCTGTTTCAATCCGGCTCAGTATAATTAACTTCATAATTGTAAAGTATTTGTTTGTGTACGTTAGTTCAGGAGATCCACTTTGAAACAAATTCAATGCTATTAATGACAATAACTGTAGCTTTTGCCTAATTCCCATTTCCAGAAAATATACATTTAAAAAAATATTAATTATAATATCAAATAAGAAATAACAGATTGTAACATTGGTTGCTAATGAGCCTTTCCCTCTCAGCTATTTCAAGAATTTTAACAAATTTATTTTACTTTAAAAAGTCAATGTTTGGTCTTAAATTTTTAAAGCTACGATTATAACTCTATACTAAGCTTATTCAAGTTCCTAAAAGAAAATGAGTGTTGAAAAGACGTTTTATTCATTTTTCAATTGTTCCTCCAAAGAGATTCTCGCCATGTCCTCGTTGAGGAATGAGTTTCTCGGAGATGATGTGACGAGTCTCATTATCGTCGTTAATTACGCCATCGTGTGCGGGGTGGTCAGCCTGTTCGGGATACTTAGCAACATCGTCAACGTGGTCATCTTTGCCAAGCTTGGACTGAAGGAGTCCGTCAACGTTGGCCTTCTTGGACTAGCGGTCAGCGACATCTTCTCCCTGGCGTTCCTTCTCGCGGACAGCGTATGCTTCAACCCTGTCTTTCAGGACCGGAACGTCCCGGTTCTGATGAGAGAGATAGAGTTCGTGGTTGGGGGCTGGCCGCACACCTGTTTCACCAGAGTGACCAGCTGGATCACGGCTCTGGTCACCGTGGAGCGCTGCCTCTGCATCGCAAGACCCCTGAAGGTGAAGATTATTCTCTCTACGTTTCGCACAAAGTGCGCCATCGCGTTCATTTTTCTGTTTGTCGGAGCCTCGGCGTCCCCCGAGTTCTACGTGAACCAGTTGACGTGGAAGTACAACCAGGAAATAAACAAGTCGGTTTTAGGAATACGGTACATTGATGACCGAGGCGCCTTCGAGGGCGTGACCACAGTCTTGAATAACATCGTCTTACAGTACGCCACCTTCATCGTTGTCGTTATCGCTACCGTCATCCTGGTGGTCAAGCTGCACGAGAAATCAAAGTGGAGGTCATTCTCGGGTATCAAGAACGATAAATCCTTAGGCGTCTCCAAGAAAGACCAGAAGGTAGCCAGAATGATAAGCCTTGTTTCCACCGTTTTTATTGGCAGCTACCTTCCGTCCAGCATTCTATTTATGGCGATGCATTTTGAACCGAAATTCCACCCGTCGGGCTACTATAACCTGTTCCATGTCGTCTGGTCCTGTGCTTACGTCATAGAAGGTCTCAACTCTGCCTCTAATATATTCATTTACATAAAGATGAGCTCTAAATTTCGCTCTAAATTTTTTCACATCTTTCTAGGAACTAGCTTTTGAATAGAAAAGTAACTATTTTCACAGCTAAAAACAGTTCCCATTAAAAAAAAAAGTTTTACTTGTCTAGACCTTTTCAAAGCGATTTTAGCTTTTCAAAAAGCTTGACGATATTGCTGGAAATGAAGTTTAAAAAAAAAACACTAAAAAGGACTCCAGAATCTTAATATGGTATTATTCATATATGTTATATTTGAACAAATAGTACAATTGTTTTATTTTTTGTTAAATTTCTGTGTCGATAAAAAGAATACATGTTTGGTTTAATAAAAAAAAATATCCATGATTCAATTTTGGAAATGAAAATTTAGCTTTTTTTTGTTACATTTTTACATATATTTTTTAAGGTGACTGAAAACTAAAAGGGGGCAGTATACGAGGATAAAAAACTGGTTGGTTTTGGCCTAACAGTTAGACTTTGACAGGGCAGATGATATTTCTATGTCCCACGGTTAACGAGGGTGTCATGCGGCATGCACAAAGACTAACAGCCTTTACTTTTCCCCAACTAATGTTAGGTAGGCTACTCATTAGAGCTAGGTGGACTCAGAGACGCTCTCTAGATCCCTAAATTAAAATTCACAGTCTTCACCAGGTTTCGAACGTCGTACCTCTGGTTCGGAAGCTAAGCGTTTTACCGAGCTTTCAGTCATGGAGATTACAAGTAAATTAATATAATAAAATAAAACAAACAATAATAGCAATCAAGACAATAGTTTAAACATAAATGTACGGCATATGCAATAGTAATACAAATGAGCTAATGCTGATACTCTGTAACAAGAAAACAATTTAATTGATAGATGGAATAGTAGGCCTCAACGGTAAATTTGTAATCAACTCAAGAATACATAACGTGATCTTTCTAAAGTTGTAATAATAACCAAACAAAAATGGGTTGTCATGCTGTGCTATAGCTCAGAACGACAGGAGAATGAAAAGTTGTCAATATAAAGAATTTAAATTTGTCTGACAATGACTGAATTAACAGTAAAAATGTAAAGTTCCACTATCAGACCTTGCGAGCTATAGGGCAGGTCATCTGTTCCTGTGGGCCACGGTTAACGAGGGTGTCAACCGCCTTTACTTTTCCCCAGCTTATGTCATGTACCCATTAGAGCTGGGTGGACTCAGAGGTACCCAGAGATCCAGAATAAACAGTAGTAGTTAAAAAAGTAAAAAAAAACAAACTATTTTAAAACTATTTTAAGATGCCATAGAGTACTTATATAGTTTTACGGTGTTCAGAGCAGATTTAAACCGAAAACTAAAATGAACTCTGCAATTAGAATTGAATTCTGTATGTAATACTGTCTTTGTGATATCAACTTTTTAAAATGTATAATACAAATTACAAGGTCACTCACTTTGGCCCATTTGTATAGTGGATTGATGTGTTTACCAGGATTTTTTACACCCAGGACATGTCTCAAGCGACCATCACTGATATCAAAACAAATTTACAGAAAATGTTCAGAAATCTTTTTTAAAAAAGTTCATATTTGCTCGTCCGACTGACCAGTCTTGAGTGGCGTGAGTTTATTGTCTCCAAACTGTAATGCCAGTCGATTATTGCCGCCACCGTCGAAGACAATGCCACTGACACGCCGTCCTTTCATTGAGACTGACACTTGTCTTGGCAGAAATAATTCTTTAGCCTTTTGTCAACAAACCACATTGTGACACTTAAAGAACCCTTACCTCAAATCTATTGTTTTATCATTTCTATATCTTTAAAAAAATGTCTAGTTTTGATCACAAGATCTCTACGTGGATTTGGTTAAGATAGTTAAGACTAAATACCATGTTATTAGGATTATATGTTTGTTAGGAAACATGTTCAGCGTGAGTATTTTGGGTTTAGTTTACGATTTGAAGAATATCTTTTTCGCGTTCAAGTGTTGTATTTGAATCATTCACATCCTTTTATTTTTTATTTTCAGGCGAGTCTTATCTTAATACACGGTGAGTTATTTAAATATATTTACGGATTAGTTATACGGATTAGTTATAGTTTAGTTTCATAATGTTATGAAAAAAATGTATATTTATTAAACATTTAAATCCGAAAACTAAGGAAGATTGTACTATTTCAAGTGTGCTGCGCTGGCCTAGCTTTGATCTACATATTTTGCCCCATTTAACGCAGAAAAAAAATGTATACAGGTGGCCTACTAATGTTCTCGTTTAGCATTTTTATCAACTGTCCACGACAGTAGATTTCGTTTTGGTATCAAATGTGTATCCCGCGGCCTTTTGTAAGAGCTCTCCAGCTCTCGTCTTTTGCGAATTCAAACTGTCGTCTGGGAGCGTCTTTAGAGCTTGTCCGAGGGAAAGGACACCGCTGTTGAGTTGACCCTTTGAGCTCGTCAAAACAAACAAAAAAAAAAACTTAATTAATAAGTATGTTAAACAAAAATTAATGCACTTTTTGTAAACTATCATTGTAATTCTTTTAATTCAATTGTACGTAAGGCTTATCTGTAACAATACAGGGGAATAGTTTAATTCTTGATTGGGTAGCTTCTAGGGAGCTGCCTTTTTTTAGAAATATAAAATTAAGTATACATTTCCATTTTCCAGCTTTTGTTTTGAAGACAATAGAAGCAGGAACACTATCTCAAAGCGTATTTCAACTTTCCAACAATGCCGTTGGCTCAACAGCTCTAGGTGCTCCCTGGCAGGACAGATCGCGAGTATCCTGCATCGTCACCTGCATGGAAACCTACGCCAACTGTAACAGTGTACGCTTTAATCCAACTACCGGCGTGTGCACCCCGGGGTCAACCACTTCTTACACCGCTCCACCAGCCAGCGCCGACGATGGTGAACTGTATCTGAAATTAGAAAATCCTTCGACTGACGCAACCTGTGACAGTGGGAAGAATATAAGTTTTCAGAAATACGGAAGCGAATCCAGTTGCATAGGTCTATATAAGACACATGTCTCGTTCACGGATTACACACAAAACTGTGCGGCGATCGGTCTCAAGACTGTGCAAGTCTCAACCGCTGACAAGTTGAAGATTCTTCAAAACATTTCCAACGGAACAGATTTCTGGATTGGCTGCTACAGTTCCGGAGACGCCAGCTACTTTTGGTTCGATAGTGGCCAGTCATTGACCAGCCTCGAGGCCAACACAATATTCCCTGCAGGGGAAATGAACAAGACATTCGCCGGAGGCAATTGTTGTCAGTATTGCCCGCACAACAATACTGCTTCTATTGTTGACTGTAGCAGGAAAGCTCCATATTCTTGCGAAATGTAATTAAAATATGAATTTTTTAAAACTAATATCTTATTTATCTTACTACATTTTTAATTTTTAAAACAACTATTTGGTACTAATGTATTAGAAAATGGAAGATGTCACACCTGAAAATTTCGTTCAGATCCTATGACACCTAAACAGCTAATCTACCAGCTGCATTTCGTGCTACAAACAAGCTTTAAAAAAAATTGATTTTGAAGTGCTTAAAAGTGCAGAAAAATAATCATGTACTTTTTTAAACGTAGCTTATCAAAACTTTCTTCATTTTGTACACAGGATGTATGACATCAATGCCCTCGCTGATTCAATTTTTTTAAAATTTCTATAATTATTGCCATGAATGCATAATAGAGGATCAGAGCAGTGAGAGAGCAAGCAGGCTTCCGAAGAGACAGATCATTGTACTCTTTATCAATTGCACTCTTTGGCACGCAGCTCGCGATTGTAGACAACTAAAAAAATGATTTTGTTTTTCTTTTTCCACCATGAACCAGGCTTTACTTTCCTTCCATCCTTCATACACCTTTCGTCTTCCTTATATTATTATAGAAATAATAAAAAAAAAATAATAATAATAAACATGGCTCGAAGCAGGTTATCTCTACCCTGAAACAGGCTTTGTTACAGCAATACAGGACAGAGTAATTAGGACAAAATGTTATGAGAAGCATATCCTTAAATTCAATGTTGTTGAGAAATGCCAAAAGTGCGGATGTATCAATTGAACATATAATGGTAGGATGCTAATCTTTAACAGAATCTGCCTACCTAGGTCGCCATAACCAACACCTGGCCTTGACACATAATCTCCTTATTACAGATATTCATCACAAGAGATTCTCGGGTCAGCCGATTATTTATTATACCGGGATAGGTTTATTTCGACTGACAAAACTGTAAATTTTAAAAATCTGTTTATTGACAAAAAACAACAACAAAAAACGCTACCATCATTGACAACGCTTTACCACTATTACATAATATAAGAACAACTGAAATGGAAGAAAAAAGTTTGGGAACCTAAGCTTGGAGATTAAGCGGTTATGGAAGTTATCTAAAAAACAATATACCCTGTTGTTATATCAACTGAATTGATAATGACAACTGACCTCATAGATACCTTCAAGGCCATTAACATACCTAAGAAGATTTGTGTTGCCTGTAGCGAGTTAGGAAGTGTGCATTTAATTTATGTTTTTTTTTTTTTAAATATGGTTGAATAAAGCTTGTGTGTGTGTGTGTTTTGTAAATCGGCTTTGTCGTTTATCTATTTCTTACTCATAGTTAATAGTATGTTAACAGTGTCATTGCTGTTTTACTGATTATGAATGGACCAAGGGAAGTAGATCTATATATTTCTAAGATTCATATTAAGGAAGAGTTATTTTTCCTGAAAAGAAAAAAAAAACACATTCGTAGACCACTTATATCTCAAAAACAAAAAAAAAGCATAAAGCCGTGATTCGCTAAGCTGAAAATATACATACACTGAAACAATTTATTCTCTCCCCCCCCCCCTTTACAATATGACCTCCATGCTGAAAGAAGCTGGGCAGTACCGAGAATAAATGTAGTTTAAACGTGTCTGTGCTGTTAGTTCTTTGAAACCCTCACAACACACGTATTCACATTGGCATTGCCTCAAATGTTTGTTGAAAAAATACTGAATGGATCTCAAGTTATAAACCCATTGAAAGTCTGAAAGCAACTACATTCGTTTGCCTTCGTATCAAATAAGGAGAATAAGACGTCACAAAATAATGATCTAGGGCAAATGATGTTTCTGTGACCCACGGTTAACGAGGTTGTCATGTGGCCAGCACAAAGACTATCCGCCTTTACTTTTTCCTAACTAACCTTCCTAACCTAAATCTCGGTGGACACACAGGCGCCCTAAAGATCCCTAAATTTAAAATCCCAGTCTTCACCAGGATTCGAACCCGGGGCCCCAGTTTTGAAGGCAAGCAATTAGTTAATCATTTAGTACTAATTAATTAATTGTTCTTTATATAGCAGAAAAGGGAGCTGAGTCCTGTAATTTTCAGATAAATGGAAGTAATTAGCGGTTATTTACCCTTAAGTAAACTTTGGTTTTAAAAAAATATTATTTTTCTATTGCTTGTTTGCTTGAGTTTCCGATCAACTTCCAACTTATATTTCCATGCACGAAGATAGTGTAGGCCCACTGTAGGCTAACAGAAGAAAGTAAAAAAAGAACAAAAAAACAATATAGATGTAGCCAAAAAAAAACAGAAGTTAAAGTCACGCCACGACTAGCGTATATTAGTAGATATAGAAATACAACTTGGTTTATGTACATACGTTGAAACGTGACAGAAACTAACAATCGGAGAAATACGTGAAAATATTTAATGAATTCTTGACAATGAACGCAAGCAAGAATATTTGCCTTGTGTGAAAGTTTAAGAGAATGTCTTTTTATTTGAAATCTCCTACAATGACGACAGGTAAACTTCTCAAAAGTCTAATTTGGTTAACACAAAAAAGTTTTATGTAATTGTGATCATTAGATTCCAATACGAAAAAAACAAAGTGTAACAATGCGAAATCAAAAATGTATGTTCACGTTAATATTTCTTGTACTTCCGCTGTACCCAATCAAAATGCCACTTTCGACCTTTTTCTAATCTCCGATATAAATCCCTGGGTCTGTCCTACTAGAAGTTTTTCTTGGTATCTCTGCTCCGTCATGCGCATTAGATATCGCCTTGTTCTCTTCGAGATCAGACTTCTCGAGCTTCGACTCCCTTCTGGCCTCTGTAAATTTACTTACGCTAGCTTTGCTCAGTTTTCTCCACGCCGTGAGGCTGGATTTTTTCCGGGGGTATTCTTTTGGGATCGCGTCTTCCTCCGGGACCGTAATTTCAACGACACCCTCTGTCACGCTGACATCTTTTCTCCTCATTCGGTGAATAGCCAATTTTTTCAGCTTTTGCTGCGTAGCTCTTAATACGCCTCGAAATCGATTTGGCTCCGCAGTTCCGCTGTTCTTCTTGGAGTCTATGCCCTCCACTGGGTTCCTGTTCGTTGCATCAAAATTGGATTCCGCGCCTGCATTTGTGGTCCTGAACGACGCCTGCGAAGCACTGCGATACGTCTCAAAGTGTTTACTTCGCTTCTCGCTGAAGACCGACGTCGAAATATCGGTGTCACTGAAGTCGCTCGAGTCAGGTGACTCGTTCGTCTCTGAAAGAGTTGCCGTGCGCTTTATTGTGTTAGCGGTCGTTGAGCTGCTTTGTGCGGCGCTGGTTGGGAGCCATTCTTCTTTGTCCACTGAAGATCCATATCTGTCATCCAGGCGATGGAGCAGCCTCGGTATTGATAGAAACTTCACGAACGAGAAACTGTAACTTCGATTAACTTTGCTTTTGTGCTTACTGGGTAAAGAAAAAAACATTTTCAAAACATATATATGAATATGTATTTTGTATATATGTTTACAAACTTCCTAAGTAAAGCGATATAAATAGGGAAAGAGAGAGAAAGGTGGTGGGGATATACATATATACACACTTAGCCTAAAGACAAAAAACTTCTATATAATGCCTGTATTTCACACTTTTATAAGAGGTCAAATATACGTGTGCGTATACAAATATTCATATATGCTTGCTACATCATGCGCTCTGAAAGCAGGTAGAACCTAGACATTTCTACTGGTGTCTAGCGATTGGAGCCCACAATGAACTACTTAGTATTATAAAAAAATAAAAAAAACAACCTCTATTGCCATATTACAATGTTATCGGAAAGACCTTCCTTCAGGGAGCAGTACCAGGAAAAAAAGAAGAGGCAAACAGAGAAAGCGATGGGAAGACAACATGAAAGAATTGACGGGCTTGCTGTTGAGATAGGTTCTATACAAGGCAAAGAAAGAGAGGAATGGAGAAATATTGTCGACAAATCTTGTGTGGTGCCCCAACGGTCCAACAAACTAAGGGATAGGTGAAAGTATTTTAATTGGTTGTGTTTTCATATATGTAAGTTATGGTTCAGTGCTTTATGTAGTATCAGCACTTTTATTTTTTAGATTTCTGTTCTGAAGTTTCTCTTAATTTAGTGATAATTAATATTTTTAAAAATGTATTATGTTCTAGTTTACATACTACCTGCATAACCAATAATAACATGGCACAAGTATAAGAAGTCCCGGAACCATAGTGACATACTGTAGGTAGTTCTCTGTTAGGGAACAGAAAAATGATTGTCACGTGGCGGGGCACTTCAAGGTCATATTTGAAAACAAACAAAAAAGGCTTGTTTATTATTTCACTGGTTGGTTTGAACAGAAAAACGGCATAGCAAGGTCACAGTTGTATGTTGTTGACAGAATTTCCATCAGCATTAAAAATAGCACAGAAGGTTCAAGAAGAAGGCGTGGTTTTGGAAATTCCAGGGGTGTGACAGGAGTTTTGGATGGTTTCAGAAGAGGTGGCAAGACGTAGGTCGTAAAGGTCAAGGGTATATAAGGACAGATATTCTCGGTTTCTGGGGACATTCTTCTTCTTCTTCTTGAAATTGCCAGGTAGAGTTGAGCCTTCGGCTCTTGGAACTCTAGGCCAGCAAAAGCTCTCACCGGCCTGAAAGAGAACAGTGTACACTGTGAGAACAGACTCGAGGCAAGAGACCGCGTACACTAAGACCTCCGCCATTTTCCTTTTCTATACCAGGCTAACCGTGCGAGACACGCCATTTATGTAACAGCCCCTTGAGGAACAGCGCCTGGATTGTGACAAGGTTGTGGGAGCTTTTTTACAACTCCGCACTGTGCAATGAGGATGCTCTCGCACCCCCTTAGGCACCCCCACGGGAGTCTTGTTTTGCTACCATTTAGCCTAATCGTTTCCCCCTACGATCGTTTCCACCCGGGCGCCACTATGAGGCAGGGTAGCATGCCCGGGTTCTGGGGACATTAGCGACTACAATAAATGTATCAGCGACTTTAGTAAATGTATTTAAATTAAGGTACATATATGAAATGATTCCAAGTTCTAGAATAAACTTTTTTTTTATTTATTTAGAAAAAAAAATCCTTTCTGAATTTACACATTAAAGTAGTTTCTCCGGCATTACGGTATTGTTTGAGTGTTTAGATATTTTTGAAAGGATGGATGCGGTTTAAAATTAGTGCATCAGATTATTCCACCACTATCTGTATTTATCATGTACTTTCTCTTTTTCCTTATACATTGAAATAACTTATATCCCAATAAGGCCACAGTATCTTGGTAGTTGATTAAGTCAAATGCACATAAACTAGTTATTTTCATTGTTAGTCTTAGACTTTTAATATTTTGCTGTTTTTTCTCCATTTAAGACATTATTTTACTTAAATTTTAAACACTTATAGATTGAATAAAAATGTTGATGTATATGTAAATTTATAAGCAATTAATTTTAGAAAATTCGATAAAAAAATCGATAAATAATTCCCTTGCTTTCTTATTTCAGTGTGTATTTGAAGCTATATTAAATATCTATACATTAAAACAAAAGGTATTGTCTGATCTACACAATCTCATCGTAACATCAAACATAATATCATTACATCTCGAAAGCAACAAAAAAATGTCATTGTCCTCAGGCACTTGAACAGTCATATCGTAACATTGGGATAGATTGATACATGTATAGTGTCAAATTTGTTGAAGTGCATGTTTATTCGCATAGGTTATGATTTACGAGTAACTTTCACTTAATGGGAACAAGGTCTCACTGCCAGTGTATGTTTGTGTTACCAACCTTGACACTGTCCTGTGATTCTGTTGATACAGTCATGTCCACACTTTGCCTCACAATCACCCTCACAGTTCACGCCATACTGATTTGTACCACACCCTGAAAGAAAGTTTTGCACCTGAAATTTATTGTTTGACTCCTGGGAGTCTGTACTTCTAGAAATAGGAGCCGGCAAAACTGGCATAGCATCGCCATTATACAAAAGAAACTCATGGTAAATGGAAGGAGAGCAAGGGCAAGGTGTAGAAAGAAAACGTGTCAGGACACTATTAGAGCGAAACCTGAGAGCCTTTATCATTGACCTTGACACTTGGAAACGGAAGCACATGATAAAGCATCTTGGCGTCGCGCTGTGAAAACTGGCGCGAAAATTTCAGAGGACAAGAAAACAGCACTGGGAGAAAAAAAGCGTCAGAGAAAAACAATCAAGGCACTGACACAAACTCCAGCTGCAACAATCTGCCTAGTATGCAGACAAACATTCCGGGCTCATGTCTCAGTAGCCACCCGAGGAGGGTCAAAACTGCAGTGCTAAGTTCTCAAAACCTTGGATGACACCATGAACAAAGTATATATATAAAATGAAAAGCTTCTGTGTGTCGAGTAGGTGGTATGTTCAATTATGAGTTAGTTACTTAAAATTGTCTAGATGTAGAGACATGTCAGGTGATACACTGCCTGAATAAATCAATGACCCTACATTTATATTTACATTGGAGGTTTTCATCATTACATTTCACTCGAAGTAATCCCCCCTTTGTTCATATTTTGATTTATTGGATCCAGTTACAATTATTTAACTGTTGAGAGAAAAAACAAACAAATAAGAAAAGCAATAGAAAGAAATGTTGTACCATATAATTAAACCTAAACAAAAAACCAACAACATCGAAAAAAGAAAAGTTGAAAGTTGGGAGAAATTTAAAAATAAATAGACAAAATAAACAATGTCAAGGAAGAAATAATGACAGATCATTGTCGTAAACTCACGACTTTAACTTCGTTACAAATCACTTAGCGCTACACACCACAGATCTCGGACATGGAGGCGGTAAAGAATCATAGAATACCTACATATACCTCTATGGTTTAGTACAATACTTTACTCGTCAATAACTGCGCATTGGTTACACCTGATACCTAAACAAAAACTTGCTATTCATGGATTTACCTCCAAGTATAACGATACAATAATGTTATCAATCATGGCAGTCGGTGATTGAGCTTTTAAAAAGTCTTGGGACAGAAGAATGGGGTCGAACATTTTTATTACTGTTTTTTCTTTAAATTTAAATTCTGGTTTCGTTTGACTTGTTGTTGTTTTTTTAAACACCTTTGTGCTATAGCGTGCTTGTATATTTGTTTGTTGCATTAGCCTCAAATGGAACGAAAGATTTTGAGAGGCTTTAAATACTGAGAAAGTGTTCATTCACTTAAATAGGAAGCGTGGTCGAGAGGCTAAGTACGCTTGAACGTGGCTTGGCTACCTTAGAAGGGGGCTCGAGGTTCGACACCCGACTCGAGCGCCTGAAGGTAGCACGGAAAACCTTTTGCCAGATATCTTATCTTATCTTATCTTACATAATACAGATGTTACTTCAAAAAAAGAAGATGATTACGTCCTACGTGTCACGCATTTAGTCATGCATATTAACCATGCTCTAATACCACTAGGGAAGAAGGAGTATTTGTACAAATTTGTCTTAGCTTATGGGACGAGGAGTATTTTATTAAATTTGTTTTTGTATTTGAAGATCATGGTTCAGTGTTTTATGTATGATTGCTACTTTACTTTTGAGCCTTCTGTCCTGAAGGCTTTCTAAATTTAGTGATTTTACTAAAGGTGTTACTCTAGTTACCCCCTCTTCCCACTGGTCCACAAATGAGATTGGACCACAGCGCTTTGAGCATGCTATAAGTATGAAAGTAGCGCTATATAAAAACTACAATTATTATAATTATTATTAAAATGAAGATTCAAACCAGCGGCACAAATACTTTACCATTCATCTATACAGTTCACGCAGCAAAACGTAAAATTTCTGAGAATTTAGTTTAGAAAGACGCTGAAAGGGAAGAGTCTATAACTTACTCTCATGGCATCCCTCCTCTGGGTATTTGTGGCCTGCCACACAGGCCTTACATCGCCCCGTGAACTTGTCACAGTCGTCCTCACAATAGGAGCAAGTGTCTCTGCAGTCTATGTTCCAGTGATTCTTCGGGCAGTCTGCAGAGAGAGAGAGAGAGATACTCTTGTCTATGACATTTGCTTTTTTTTTTTTTTTAACACTAAGTTATATCACAATACACAGTAGGAGGAATATAAAACGAGTTTGGCGTATTTTTGCTTGGGTAGGTAGGTGTGTGTGTGTGTGTAAACTTAACAGAACATGCATGTGTTTACGTGTGTATGTGTGTGGTTTATTCGTCGCAAGTTCGACAAAGATGGTCTAACGGTTATCTAACGCACGTGACAAGGAAATAATTTGAGCAATAACTATTTTAAGTGCATAGATTCCAAGAAACCATCAATACAGTTTCTGTCAGTAGGATGATTCAATGCAATGAAAGTGAATTTTCTGGAGAAAACAGATTACTGAATTGGATACATCAACCAACATCTTCCATTCATCTGGACACCAATCTATTATTTTATTTTTTTTTAGTTTTAAAAACCTTTCCTCTTTTTCTATGTAGCCTCTTTTATTTTATTTTTTTTTTCACATCGGAAGAATTTAAGACGTCGTTTGTTAAACAGAGAGGACACTGACGAGGAAGCAGTGAACCGATCCTGTCATGGGAAAGTTACAAGTTTGTTTATAGATCTAGATTTGGTTGTAGAAAGTCTTTACTAATTACCACTACAGTAAGATAATAGATATGTAATAATAAAATGCCAGAGGTTCTAGTAATAATGTTCTCATTCAGAACGAATGGAATGCACTGAATGATAAAATCTAATTAAAATGGTTTTGACATTATTATTCGTTTCCGCAATGGCAGAGCTCAAGCTTTTTTGAGATTGTTTGTCCCAGACACAAAGTGTCGACAAGAATTTCTCCCCATTCCATTTCACTTGGTAACTTTTAGAAAAAATAAAACCTTTAAAAAGAATTATTTTATTTTGATAGTGCAAGAAACAAGCAAAAAAAAAATACCTTTTTTTGTTACACAAAGTTTATCTAAGGGGAAAAACTCCAAATTTACACAACATATCTCAATGATATAGAAGCCATTTCCCTTTATCGATCTCAAACAGAATAATTACTTACTATGAATTATTTGACTAAATGGGTAGTTGTTTTTTTTTAATTAATTCATGTTTTGTTAGGTGAAATAAATAATTGTTTCAACTTTCAACTTGATCCGAGAATAGGTGTGGGAGAAATAACGTGTACGATTATCTAAAGGAAAACAAATCTAATTTATTTAGCCATAGCTGTGTATACTGGAGGATTAACGCTTCTTTTTTTTTTTACAAACAAAAATAAATAGTTACTAGCAATTAATAATTGGTTCTTTTCGAAAATTGATTTAAATATTGTCTTAGCTAATCAATAACTGTGCAAAGTTTCAACTTGATCCGAGAATGGGTGGGGGAGAAATGACGTGATCAAACATTTACCAGACAAAGTGAGTTAATGGAAGCTTTGTAAAAAAAACATTACCTAGTGGGCAAACCACTCCGATATAACAGTGTCCACTCTTGACTTCTAAGTGAGTCCCATGACATGCTATAACTGACAGGCAGACCCTGAAGAAATGAAAAGCAGGTTACTAAAATTTTGATTAATGTGGTTTTCTTTTACATAAGCGAATGTATATTTATTGAGACAGAATCATACAAAGAACATTTTTAAGATTTTTAAAACAATATTACTATGTCAGTTCAAACGTTAAAAGTGAGGCTTCAACCACTGATTTAATTATTATGTTAGAAATGAACGAGTAGTCATTCTCTGGCGCTGCCAGGGTCGAGTTTCGCTAAAGAGAAACAAAATTCATCGTAGTCCCTTTAACAGTTTCCACTGAGGAATTTTCTGGTGATGTGGCAGGTCTGCAGCAGTACCGCCTTCTGACAGGCAACGAAGATGTTCCTAGGAATGTTAAGGGCCTTGAAGGTGTCTGTGAGGTCAGTTGTTATTATCCCCTCGGTTGATATAACAATGGGGTATATTGTTATTTTGGACAATTTCCATAGACGCTTAATCTCCAAGCCTAGGTTCCCATATTTTCTTTGTTTTTCTATCTCAGTTTTTCTTAAATTATGAGACAGTGGTACGGCGATATCGATAATGGTAGCGGTTTTTTCTTTTTTATCGATGAACAGCAGATCCGGGCGATTGAAATCTACCGTTTTGTCGGTCAGAATAGGCCTATCCCAGTACAGCAGATGTTCAGTAGACTCGAGAACCTCTTGCGGAGAGTATTTATAATAAGGGGGAGTGTCCTTACCGATCAATTTGTACGTCAAAGCCAGGTGTTGGTGTATTAACTTTGCAACTTGGTTATGGCGACCTAGGTAGGCTGATTCTGATAGGGCTGGACATCCTGCCATAATGTGTTCAATCGACTCGCCCACATTTCCACATTTTCGGCATTTGTCGACAACATTGAGTTTCAGGATATGCTTCTCGTAATTTTTTGTCCTGATTACTCTGTCCTGTATTGCTGTAACAAAGCCTTCTGTTTCAGGGTAGAGATGACCTGCTTTGAGCCATGTTAAGGAAGCAGCCTTGTCGATGTTGTCCCCATGTAATGAAGCCGGAAATTTTCCGTGGAGTGTTTTTTCTTCCCATTGGCGAATCTCATGCCCTACGTCGTCCAAACCGATATTGACATCAGCATTGTGTAGGTTCAGAGGGGTTGCATCGGAGTCGTATTTCCGTAGGAAGGAAACTAATTTATTGCTGGAGGCGAGCAGTTTTGATCGTATTTTTAAAACTTGCATCTTACACAATTTGAAGATGTTCTGCAATCCACGACCCCCATCCTTCCTGGGCAGGTATAACCTTATGGTGGAGGACTTGGGGTGTAGACATCGAAACTTGGTTAGTAATTTTCTAGTGAGTCTGTCAATGTCATGTAGGTCGGTGTCAGTCCATTTGATCACACCGAACGTGTAAAGGAGCACAGGGACGGCCCAGCTGTTAATTGCAGTGATGAGATTACTGCCAGACAGTTTTGTGTTGAGGATTTTATTAACTCTTTGCCTATATTTGCCAAGAAAGTCCTCTTTTAATTTCTTATGGTTTATCTTGGCATTCTGGTTTATTCCAAGATATTTATAAATAGAGGCGGAGTTCAATTCCTCGATGCCTTCAAATTCAATGTTGGTGTTCGTTGCCTTGCCCTTTTTAATGCTTATGATGCCACACTTATCCAGGCCAAAAGACATACAGATATCGTCACTAAAGCATTTTACCGTTTTGATTAAGGTGTGTAATTTTTGCTCGGTTTCTGCATATAGCTTTAGATCATCCATGTATAATAAGTGGGACATACATTTTGTACATTTAGTGTCAACCCTAAAACCGTTTGTAGAGTCTTGGAGTAATGTAGACAGAGGATTAATCGCTAGGCAGTACCTCCTTCAGACAGGCAACGAGATTGTTCCTAGGAATGTTAAGGG
Source organism: Biomphalaria glabrata (assembly GCF_947242115.1). Classification (NCBI taxonomy): domain Eukaryota; kingdom Metazoa; phylum Mollusca; class Gastropoda; family Planorbidae; genus Biomphalaria; species Biomphalaria glabrata. The sequence continues at coordinate 8,601,698 of NC_074727.1, forward strand.
CCTTGAAGGTATCTGTGAGGTCAGTTGTTATTATCCCCTCGGTTGATATAACAATGGGATATATTGTTTTAGATAACTTCCATAAACGCTTAATCTCCAAGCCTAGGTTCCCATATTTTCGTTGTTTTTCCAACTCAGTTTTTCTTTAATTAAGAGATAGTGGTACGGCGATGTGCTTTTGTTCTGGTTTCTATAACACTTTTTTTTTCCATGGACAGGTTGTTAGCCTATCGCACAACCCCAGTGTGAAAAAGATACCAGCAACAGAGCTAGGCAGGCCATAGAGTGGAACCCCCAGGGAACAAGACGCAGAGGAAGACCAAAAAGAACATGGCGACGCAGTGTACTTGAAGAAGCAGAGAAGACCGGGAAGAGCTGGGACACCATCAAAAAGCTAGCAAGAGACCGTGGAGAGTGGCGTGTTTATGTCGAGGCCCTATGTTCCATGAGGAACTCAAAGGAATGATGATGATGATGATGATGGTACGGCGATGTCAATAATGGTAGCGGCTTTTTCTTCTTCTTCTTCTTCTTATTATTATTAATATTATTATGTTAGAAACGAACAAGTATTCATTCTCTGGAGCAGCCAGGGTCGTGCTTCACTAAAGAGAAACAAAATGTATTATAGTTCTTTTATTATTTATTTTGACATTTATCTCACGGATGACACAATTGGTATTTCATTACGTAAAGATGACTTAGGAAAATGTTTCAACATCAAAACATGTCTTTTGAACTGTATTGTTTACAATACAGCGGGTCCAAGGGAGGTTTTTATAAATGCAGACTCGTTTTTTTTTTTTGAAGGCATGTGTATTTACAGGTAAAAAAAATAATAAGGTCGCTTGAAAAGTTGCTTAGATCCCGATTATGTGTATATTTACTCCTTTATTTTTATTTAAATCTTCGAACTCGACCCTTTTAGATGAAATATCCATTTACCAGTTGAGCGTGTTATGTTAGTTAAATTTATTAATATGAAAATAAATAGAAGATATTGCAAACAGCAAACGTAGGTGTTCATCATTAGTGTATACAGTGGCTAAAGATTGATACTAAGTTGTGTGTTTCTTAGGTAAGAGTTTGCTGTTGTTTTTAGTTGTTGTTTTTTTGTTGTTGTTGTTGTTTTTTTTTTTTTGGGGGATGATATGAAAGGGGGGGTGGTACAGTGACTGTGTGGTAAAACGATTACTGTCCACACCTAAGGTTGAAGGGTGCAATCTCGGTGAAGAGTGGTATCTTGAAGTTCGGGATATTTCGGATGCTCCTGGGACCACCTTACGGGCGTATCTGACATTAGTTGGGGGAAAGTAAAGGCGGATGGTCGTTGTGCTGGCCACATGCCACCTTGGGAAACCGTCTGCTTTTCATCGTCTGCCTGAGAAATCGCAAAGGCTGAAAAGAGGTGATTCGCTTAACTTTTACAGAACTATGTTACGTCTGAATTGCAGCGTGTCACATGTGTGTGTATAATGTCACGCCTGACAGAACGCAAGAACGTCTGACCAGTAGTACGTGAACTGTCTGTATCATTTGGATCACATTGCATGTGCGTGGGAAAATAAAGCAGATCCTAAACAACATTGATTTCCATAAACTAGATAGCACAGGTTCAAGGTAGAATTATGGGATGTTGATAGAACTTACTATCAGTGACGGAAACAATTCAGAATGATCGATATATGGTACTGTATCAAGGAGGCGCGGTGGTTGAGCGGTAAAGCACTTGGCTTCTGGGTTCGAATCCTGGTGAATCCTGGGATTTTTAATTTCGGGATTTTTTGGCGCCTCTGAGTCCATCCAGCTCTAATGGGTACCTGTCATCAGTTGGGGAATAGTAAAGGCGGTTTGTCAATGTGCTGGCCACATGACACCCGTGTTAACTGTATGCCACAGATACGACCTTTACATCATTTGCCCTATAGACCACGGGGTCTGAAAGGGAACTTTACTATGTAAGTAGCGTGGAGCTAACTATCGGGATTAGTCATAGTACAAAGTTGCTATTCATTAATCGTTATTCCAAATAAATTGTTTACTCTACTGATTCATTATCGTCTTACTACTGTTATTATTTCAAGCATCCGGATGACTCGCTACAAAACAGTTCCTATTTTGAAAGGGTAAAAATAACATTCAAACCAATAAAACGGGATCCAGTTGTCCTACCTTTTTCTATACAAGGCTGAATCCAGACAATCCTGAGCACAGTGCCATTCTGTCCACGTGCCCCATCCTGTATGAATATGTTAATAGAGCGTTAAAAAAAGCACAGATACATTTTATTGTAATACAAAATTGACATTTGATCGGTCAAAATCATATGTAAATAAAATATGACATTGACTTAAATGTCTTTTCTTTCCAAAAAACTCTTTATGATCATAAATTTTGGCATAAATTAGAATTTTAAAAGTGTAAATTAGTTGTTACCTTCACTCTCAGGTGAGCCCTCATCTACGACAACTGTGGTAAGAAAAAAATGAATGTATATCAGTTATCGCGTTGATAAACTTTACGTGGTAACTTTGATTCAAAACTTCGATATCTCTTTTCGTAATCTTTTTATTATTTGATCTCCTTTAATTGTACAATGGCACAATATATAACAAGTAATAATTTGACGGAGGCGGGGTGGCTGAGTGGTAAAGAGCTTGGCTTCCGAATCGGGGGTCCCGGGTTCAAATCCTGATCCCGGGTTCGAATCCTGGTGCAGACTAGGATTTTTACTTTCGGGATCTTTGGGCGCCTGTGGTCAGTCTGGGTCCACCCAGCTCTAATGGGTACCTGACATTAGTTGGGGAAAAGGAAAGGCGGTTGATACTTGTGCTGGCCACATGACACCCTCGTTAACTATGGGCCACAGAAATAGATGACATTTACATCATATGCACTATAGATGTCAAAGTCTGGACGAGGAACTTTACTTAGCTTAGTAATTTGGCTAGGTTTATCACATAAATACACAAACACATTCGCACAAATTAAACTTAAATTAAACTCTGCCCTGTGCACGGCCCTGTGCATATTTGAGTATCACTAAACAATACTGTTTATTAGACTCATTCGTCCCCTAGTGCCATTTGACAATGGAACGGGTTGCCTGAATCAGACAGGAAAGACAATAATTTAGCCGAGTTTAACTCTTAATTAACATGCTCGACTACATTGACACAAAAGATGTACTCATCTTCATTTTTAAAGGAACGACTGTAATTTATAAACAAAGAATCTGGACAGAAGGACCAGTCTAAACTAGAACTCACGAATACAATCTCCTGTTTCTCTGTTAACACAATCGTCGCCACATTTTTCCAAGCAACTTTGTAGACAATCTTCCCCGTATTCAAACAGATCACATTCTAAGAAGTGACATAGAAATAAAAGAAATATAAAAATGTCAAAATGAATGAAACATTGTGTTTTTTTTTTTCAATATACTTTTTTCAGGCTATTTTCACCATTGTTAAATAGGTCAGATTGAAATATTTTTTAACAATGAATCAAACAAGTCTTTATGTGGACTTACATTCAAAGGTAAGTAACTGAATGAATCTATTCCCAATAACTTTTCCGCCCCCCTAAGCTTACAGTTCTTTGATTATATTATTGAAATAAAAATGTTATCTAAGAAAATAAAGGAAATTATTTACAAAACCATCATAAGACCAGTAGCCATGTATGCATGTGAAATTTGGACGCTGACCAAAAAAAAAACAACAAAAAAAACCCTAAAAACTTGGGAATGGAAATTCTTCAGAGCAACAACGGAAAACAAAAGTATCCTGCATGAGTAGACCAGATTTAAAGCAATCTGCTATACAGGGATGCTCGAACCATCTGAAGACCCCTCCTAAGTGATTAAAGTAAAATATAATAAAAGCACTGGATAGAATTATTTCAAAGACTATATGTACGAGACCTATATATGTCTTAAATAAGTCAAAAGAAGAGGTGAATTTAACGATTGGTAATTATCAACTTCATAAAATTAAAATTGTGTGTTCTCAACATATGTGGGAAGTAGGGGTGCATCGTATAGTAGCTCAGGCTCCGGCCGAATATCCGTCCATTTTTCACTATCCGGCCATATTCACTGCAGGTTTATTGGTCGTTGTAGCTGCATTTCTATTAATATGTATAATATCTGTAATGGAATGTATTAACGTTTTTATTTAAAACAAAATAATGTGCTTAAAAATGTATGAATATGCACCAAACATCTTTTAATATAAGTAGAAATGAAACTTTACATTTTAAATGCACATTACATACAAAGCAGCAATGGCCGGTTAGTTAGCATATTGTCAACATGTTATAGTCCTTAGCTACGTCACGCTGACCAGAGGCCTGTCAAGACGTAGAGATTAACAACTACCATTCCTTTTAACTTTTTTAGTCCATCACATTGAGTTGAATGGTTGACACGTGACCACATTAAGTCAGCTGGGGTGGACGTAATTTGAAAATATTGACACTGTCTAGAGGTCACAAGTGTCTAGAGGTCACATCTTATAAGGAAACAGAGTTTGTTTACATGGAGGTGAATCCTTATTAGGGTAGGGAGCTTAACTTCATGCCACGCCTCTACACGGGTAACTGGGTAATGAGTTTGCTTACATGGGTAATCTTAATGCAATTAAATAAATGATATACAAATTTTTCTGGCAGCACTGTCCGCTCGTGCGTATTGGTGTATAGTAATTCCTTGCTACTCACGTTTAATACAACCTTGCCTTGGATATTTGTAACCTCTTCCACAGCGCTGACACGCTCCAGTAAACTTGTCACACGGATGAATACAATTCTTGCAAGTCCGGGTGCAGTTGATACCCCAACTAAAGTCTGGACACTCTGGTGTGAAAAAAATAAACTTACGTTTTCAAGAGAGACAACTCTGCATAAGATTTCTGTTGCACATTTGAAAAAAAACGCAGTTATTTCCCTTGTTTATTTTGACAGCCAAAGGTGAATGTGTTTCCAGTTATATATTCGGTCTTATTTCACAAAGATCCAGAGTATTTATTTATCTAATAACTTGACATTCGTCAACACGTGAATATTGTTAGGAATTATAGTTCAGAACTACATTAGCAAATAGTCAAAAAATACTATTTTTATGGCTGTTTATGTTAATTCCTGTGTGGTCTTAATCTGTTTATATATTAGCTCTTGAGCACTTAGATGAAGAATAGAGGCAGAGGCGTAGTCAGCAAAACGTGCGCCCGGGGCAAGGTGCATTATTAGCGCCCCCTCCCCAAAATTTTCCTTGAACCTCACATTGAAATAGAGGCGGCGTGTGGCGCCACCCTGAAAGTGGAGTCAGGGGCATCGTGCCCTCCCCCTCACTACCCCTCTGGTCGCAGGTTCGAGATATTGTTTCAGTTATTTGGTATGGAAGTAAGAGCTTAAATCTTCGCAGAAAATGGGTCTACCAGTTTCCTGTTTTACTCTTATGATGCTTATCATCATTGTTCATCTCTAACAGTACCTTTATAATTATATCACGCTACATATTCATGATTGAAGATTTAGAAAAATTAAAGTAAAATACTCAGAAAGACAAAAAGATAAATAGAGAAAATATAGGTATGGACAGCATAGAGTGACTTATTATGGCCCCACAGTTACGCTGGTAGGGACGAACGTATGCCAAAAGCAGTTTTTTTTTTTTGGTGAGCTGAAAGGTGGTCGACGTAATAGAGGTGCACCACTCTTTAAAGTCCATCTTGGATGCAAATATATAGGTCATAGCTGGGGCTGCGTAGCCAAGGGAAATATTGCATTTCTCTTTCATCTTCGGACTCGAAGACAAGTCTTATTATTATATAAAGATAAAGGTAAACAGTGTTATAGTGTTAAATTCACCTGCAGGACAAACGATGTTCTCCAAGTAACATTGTTCAAGTATAGTTTCCTCTGATTCCCCCGGACACTCGACCCCAGCATTTCCAGGTTTAGGATTATCACAAAGTCTGTGGGAAGAAATTTTAAAAATCTGGAAATCTAAAGTGCCCCAATGTCTCAAATAGCTTAGGGCCTCATCAAATAAAAAAATCTGGATATCTAAAGTGCCCCAATGTCTCAACTAGCTTAGGGCCTCATCAAAGAAAAAAAAAAGCCCGTCCTGGTTATCGCTTCCTAATATACATTGTCCTCATAGTTTTGAGAGTGAACTTTATTTCAATGCGATGAAACTTCAGAATATTCTAAATCGAAGTCATTTTCAGAAAATTGATACTTCAAGTCACCATCTCTTCAGTGCCGGCCTTAGATAACTAGGCGAAGTGAATTTGGGGGACCCAAATTACATAGAAAAAAAAATTAACAGCGAAAAAAAAAACTACGCAATTTATGTACAGCCTAGATCTCGTGTACTCCAACATATCATTTGGGACATGTTTCGCTGCTTCTTCTGTACAAAATGAGTCCTGACTGAGGCCCCCACCAATCGGAGGCCATAGGCGGCTGCCTAGTTTGCCTATGCATAAGGCCGCCCTGATCTCTTTACAAGACAACTCTTGAAGTCAGTCTTCTTGAGTTGATGTGGGCGGTAAACTCTTTTACTTGACGTCCTTTCATTAGTGCGTATGTTTTATTATAACTTCGATAACACAAGATAATTCTTCTAGTATTAATTTTGCAAATATTAAATATATACACCGAGATATCCACTTGCTTTTTTTCTTCGAAATATTTTTATTTATGTTTCTGTGATCAACTTTTGTTATTTTTATCATCAAATATAGCACTCTCAGTTTGAATAACTGCTTTTTATTGTACAAATTATTTAAACAAAGACACCGCTGTTTTTTTTTTGTTGTTTTTTTTAGTTTTGTCGTGCAGGGATACAATATGGAATGTCCTTAGTAATTGCAAAATATTTAGTTAACCTTTTTTTTAGTTCATATCTAGTTCTCGTTACCTATGCCTGTATTGTGTTGAGTCAGAACAGTTTGAAGAACATTGCCATTCGCTCCACTTGCTCCATTTACGATCAACTGAAACAAAATTCAAGTCAAGATATTACTGACTGTCCCATTGATGGAAAATGATGCAATATTTCAAGATATTACTGACTGAACCATTGATGGGAGATGATGCAATACTTCAAGATATTACTGACTGTCCCATTGATGGGAGATGATGCAATACTTCAAGATATTACTGACTGTCCCATTGATGGAAAATGATGCAATATTTCAAGATATTACTGACAGAACCATTGATGGGAGATGATGCAATACTTCAAGATATTACTGACTGTCCCATTGATGGGAGATGATGCAATACTTCAAGATATTACTGACTGTCCCATTGATTGGAGATGATGCAATACTTCAAGATATTACTGACTGTCCCATTGATGGGAGATGATGCAATACTTCAAGATACTACGAACTGTCACGCTGATGGGGAATGACGCAATACATTAAGATATTAGGGTTACTTTTATCTGGTAGATAAGTAGCCACGTCTCTTTGTGCTTATGTGTTACTATTTGTTACTACCGGCCATGATCATGTAAGTTTGCTAGGCTTACCCCATACATACTGCATTAGATGATACTTACCTTTCTTTCTGTTGTTGTGTTCCTCTATCATGTGTATCTGTTTAATTAGGTCTACTGTCAATGAAAGTAAGCAGAAGATCCTGGATTAAAATTGTGAAAAAGGAAAAAAAAAATCTCTTTTCATGATTTCAAGATTTCTTGAGTACGTTGGAGCTTGACTTGTACCTGTACCTGACACATCTCACATCTTTAGTGAAATGTATAAATACTAACCAAACATAAAGGCTGAACTTTGAACTTTATTTTAACTACACAATAGACCTCAAGCCCTTTCATTGAATTTTCACCTGAACAAGAGACACAAACACGTCAAGGGAATTTTCAACTACACTATAGGCCTCAAATCCTTGGAATTTTTAACTGCACAATATTGAGTTGATTTAAACTGATCAACAATAACATTTGACAGTCCAGCGTTGAAATTTATTGTGGTGAAAACAAAGGATTGAAATATGAAACAATTAACCAGTTTGTCGGTTGTACTCAAATTATGGTAATGAGACTAAATTCTAAAGAGAGATTTCTGAATAGACTGCATCGTTCTTTCTCCCTTGTTCCTTCTTCCTCACAGAGAACATAAATTGATAGCCAGTAACTATATTTATAAAGCTTATATCAACTCACTTTGTCTGTATAGTTCAGGGGTTCTCAACCTGTGGATCGCGACTCATTCGTGAAGCGATATGAATTGAGATATGTCACTTGTGTATTATTTCGCCAATAAACAACGGTATTATTCATTTAAAATATGTTAAAGATTATTTCTTGTTAATTTTACTGATATACTGTACCATTTATTAAGTACTTTGTCACATGTCGAATGTCAAAATGCAAGGGGCTCCCGAAGAGGTCAAACCCTCCGGGCCCCCAAATCCCTAGCTACGCCCCTGAGGAAGATACTGGAGAGAGAAAGGCAGAAAGAGTAAGAGACAGAGAGTAGGAAGCTGTGAAGTCGATACTGAGTGAGGCAAGAAAGTAACGGGTATGAACAACGTGGCTGATGAAAACAAAACAAAGATACGCCCCAAAGGCTATTTACCTGTTAATAAAGCCAAATCCTCGTCCAGTTGACCGTCTCCGTCGTTGTCTGGATATAAGTAGACAAAATGTCGTCTAACATACCAACAAAATATAGCTACTAACCTATGTCAAATTACACATTGCTACCTACCTGGTAAACTTGTGGCAAAACGTATGAGGTTAATTAAAGGTCCCCTTTCATACTTTGTGATCTATAGGGCAGATGATGTTAAGGTCATCAGCTTTTGTCGTCCACGGTTTAACGAGCAGGGTGGCACGTGGCCAGCACAACGACCGACCACCTTTACTTTCCCTAACTAAATTCAGGTACCCATTAGAGTTGGGAGGACTCAGAGGCGCCCTAAAATTCTAAAATTCAAAATCCCAGTCTTCACCGAGTTTCGAACCCAGGACCCCAGGTAAGGAAGCTAAGCGCTAAATCACTCAGCAATCATGCCCCCATGAGGTTAATTAGCTCCTGTAAAAAATTAAATGTTAAGAAAATTGATACCTGTTACTATTCCATTTTACTGGAGCATACAATCAGCCCCTTCCCTTCTTTCCAATTTTTGCATTTTAAAATATCCAATTACAGCTTGAAAGAAGATACTGTCAGGTATAGTATGTAATTTATACGTTAAATGCTCAGCTTTAAATAAACAAAATGTTTATAACAAATCAACTTCGAGAAAATACGGTAATTTTACATCAATGTCTTATTTCTTACTGTCACAACATGCAAGATGTCACAACGTGAGATTGTCTAGATAAACAATGGAAGAGAACATACGAAGTCGCTTGGTTTCTGAAATAAGTTTATGGTATCAACTTTTCTGAAATTACCAGTGAAATTAAATTTTAGTGTGTGTTAGTAAAGTGAGTTTTTTTTTTTTTTAATTTCTAGTTGAGAAATAAAAAGTGTTTTCTTTGGTAAATTTCTGTTTTGTTCCCTCACTTAAATAAGTATCTTCGGCAATAAGGTGAAGTTTGGATGACCATACATATATGTATAGTGTCGCATACGACCTTTTCACCACACAATCAAACTGCAATAAAACAATTCTAACAACATAATGCAGAAATGTGTAGCTGTGAGATCACAAGATATCGTGATGGCTTTTTCAACCTCAAACAACCTTAAAGACCCAGCGTAAATGTCACAACTGGGCATAGACTATACCTTGGTTGTCCAGAAGCTCTTCGTCTATACGGCGATCACAATCATTGTCCAGCAGGTCTCCAGCCTTCATATGCATCATCGTCCTACACACCTGGACAATAGTACACACACACACACAGGTCAGAGAGGCATTGGCTATAGTCAGTGAGGTCATTAAGTGTTTAAATGTTGGGGCAAGGAAATTAAATGCCGACTGAATTTCAAAGCAAGACAATTTTTTTAAATTAAGTTTTGGCTTAATTCATAGTTTTCCGAATGAGATGTGATAAAACAGGATTGCAAGTTGAATCCAGTAGACTGATTTAGTAGGACAGAAACGTTTTTTAAATATATTATGTTTTAAATGTCCAGCGAAAGTAAAGATCGGGACCTTGACCAGTTTTTGCGTAAACAAATACACTGCCAGCAGGAAAAAAATATTTCAAAGAATGTTTAAAGATATTGGGTCAAGAATCATTGTAGTTTCTGGAAAGTTCTTTATCGAAGTCTAGAAAAAACAAGGCAATACCTCGGGAGTCCATTATAGTTCAGCGTTCATTGTTGTTTACTGTTAACCGTTGTTCAAGTCAGTCAAGCTTTCTTGTTATAAAGTTCACACTGTCAGCTGTTTTTAACGTAGGGTCAATATTGTTTTCTGTGATTGAGTTTGAAGGCATTACTCTTCAACCAATTTAAAAGAGATTATACTCTGCGTAGATATTTTAATTTCGCATTGCCAAAAAAAGAGTGCGCGCGCGCGCACACACACACAAAATCTAATTGTTTTTTTTTTTTTCAAAAAGCGTGGTGGCAAAGTAGTAGAGCGTTTGGGTTCCAAACCTAGGGATCTCGAGCTTGGCGAAGGCAGGGATTTTGAACTTTTTACTGTCCACCCAACTCTAATGGGTACCTGACATTAGTTGTGAAAAGTAAATGGTTTTGGTCGTTGTGCTGGCCCTATGACACCCTTGTTAAGCCTCGGTCGAAGAAACATGATTTGTACATCATCTGCCCGATAGATCGCAAGATCTAAAAGAAATACTATACTAATTGCTTTACTACCTTTTCAAAAACATAGTTTATTTTGTACACCGAATAGATCAAAAAGCCTTTTTTTAAATAGCTTTTACCTCCAATAGTGAAAATGTCTATTAGTGAATATCTCTTTTAGTGAAAACCTCTAATGGATTGATCAAACCAGAAACTAACCTCACTTATAGATGCTGCGATGTATCCAGCTGGATGCATGAATGAGACATTGACATACTGACCATACAAGTAACATCCAAAGTTTTGTCTCAATGTGTTGTGTAATAAATAAGTGCCGGTTTCAAGAGGAATGGAGCCCAGCGACCAGGTGAGGCTCCCGGACACCGAATGCCAAACACTATAGTTGTAAAAGAAGATGCATTCTATTAGACAAATTTATAGTAGTAAAACCTTTAGTAGGTGTTATGGTATGATTATAAATTAGTTATTTGTTTCGGGAATAGGGGGAAGTTTTTACTTAGTGACGATGACGTGATATTTCTTTAAAAAGTAAGATAACTCTAGGAGACGTAGAAATAAGGATAATATAGACGGCTAGAAGTAGATGACATTCGACAGTTCCCTTCCTGAGTATTAAACGTGTTTGATGTTCGACACTAACGGTCGACTACCTTTATCAATTGTTTGCCTTTCGCCGGTGTTCCTGTTCCAGCATTAAGTTCGGTGTTACCTCAATTTGAGTTTGTTTTTATTTCAAGTACTTGACACCGCGGAAGCGCTTAACAAGGTAAACATTTATCAGGCAAACGTTGAATATTGCCCCGGAAGTCGAAAAAGGTTAAGGCAAAGTGAAGGCTAAGAAGATTTAAGGTCAACGTTCCAAGCTACAAGACAGGTCGTTTTGGCGACTCCGCGTATACGTACAAATAGACTTTTCATCGAACCATCGATAGACCGTTACCTGTACTTGCTAACACTTACTTGTACCTAATATCATTCAGCCTAACAGTGAACATAATTTTTATTTTCTGCGTACACTTTGGATGGCTGCCTGGTCGAGTGGTATGTGCTCTCGACTGTTGTCTCGATCGTCCTGGATTCTAATCTTGCCTGTCGCCAACCCCGCCATCCGGTTATAATCTTCAGTTACAAATGAACATCGAAAACATGTAAACAAATATATGCTATAATGACGATACTATTAAGGTGTTTAAAGTGGGTTTTTTGTTGTTGTTGTTTGTTATTGCTGTTGTCATTGTTTTGTCACCTACATCTCCTTGTCCAGTTGACTCTCGTTCAGGTAAAGAAACTCCAGGTAGGCGACGTTCCCGACTATAATGGCCTGGTGGGTGGCCGGGAAAATGTCATTGACACTGAAATAGTGAACGTGATGTGTTTAAAAAAAAACATTTGTTTTTAGCAGGGATTGGGTTGTATAGGGTGAGGAGGAGGGTACATTTCAACACGAAAAGAGGCTGGGGGTTATAACTATGGACAGTACAACTGATTAGGTCGAAGTAAATAGAATAAAAACAACAAATGAAGCCCAAAAATAAAAACAAAAGAACTCATTATAACAACCACACACACACAATACACACAAACACAGACAGAAGAAGCAAGTTACAGTATAGAACTATAAAGAAAGGTAAACGCATATACATACAAAGTCAGCAAATACCTTAAGAATTCAAGTAAGGCCTCAACAAAACGTAGTACGCATACACACACACATATTTTAAAACAATTTTTGTAAAAATCAATAGGCTATATAATCTTTATCAGAAATTAAAAGTGTTTTTTTTTTCAATGTCAACAGTTGGTTGAATAAAAATCACGTCACAATAAGATGCTTGAAAAAATCCTAGTCGTATGGAAAAGCCTGGCATGAAGTGGCTGGCTTGATGTAGGAACCATTGGTTGCTGCCTAATTCTACTCTGAGAACAACAAGAACTCAGGAAATAAATGTCGCCGTCCAATACTTAAAACTTACTAATTTTTAAGAGCAATTGGCATGTAAAAACAAAGACTAGAGAAACTGTTATACATATTATACCAGAGGCGTAGCTAGCCATGTGCGGGTGGCGAGGGCCGCACGGGACATCACGTGGTAAGGGGCATCAAACTAAGGTAAACTTTCTCAGTAAAAACAACAAATTATACAAACATGAACAAAAACAAATTATTTTACTTGAAATATTTAATAAAAATTTTATTTTTTTCTACTTTGTTAATTTCCTATGTTCTTTCTTCTGGGGCATATGGTACATGTTGTTACTTCATTGCTCAGTACGCTGGTTCAACTAGCTCTAGAGCTTCTAAATATAGTGACCTCTAGATCTAGATAGTTGACGTGGTTTATTTTCAATTCACTTTGATTTTTTTTTTAGTTTCAGTTATTTTGAAGAAAAAAAATCACTGCTTCTTGATAAGTTTAATGACTACTAAGCAATGACAGTGATACATCAATATTTTAATTAAAATTTATGTGTTTTTTTAACGTTCATTTTTTTCATCACTAACTTGTTAATTGTAATACCGTAATGTAATCAATATTGTGGGCTTTGCACAAGACTGGAAAGTCTAGTTGGCGCGCATAGTGCTAGCTCAGACAGAGAAATTGTATCTCAGGTTGAAATGGATGACGTAGGTATCCAAAGGTACAAAGGATAAAAATCTGATTATGCTACCTGAAAAAATCTTGGATATCCTTTCTTTTCTCTCAAAGCAGAATCTGGCACTCAATGCACATCAAGTTGAGGGGTTTGTGAAATTACTTTTCAAGTACAATCCACTCTTGAAAGAACATGTGCTTAGAACTAGACCAAATACGTACAGGTCTCCACTAATGCAAAACGAACTTATAGTAACATTGGGTGATTACAAGCCAAATATTTCTCAACTATTTTGACAGTAAATCTGACATCTCAAAACTGAATCAATTTCTTCAGATGTAAAGTTTACCTTGTCATGGACAACTACGGGTACAGATTGTTTGCTCTTTTATTGTCATCATCTCGGTCCTCAGATATCGGCCATTTATGTAAATATTTTTGAATAACTGAAGTAAGTGATACAAATATGCGAGCGAATTTTTTTCAGACTTAATTTGATCAAGAATTAATTGCTATCAAAAGTGTAAAATTTGCGGCTTACTCATAAAGCAATTGATTTGGGAAAAAAAGCAACACTTTAACAATTAATACACATTTGTTCGAAAAAACCCCCCCTCCCCTTGTTTTTCTGTTTCATTTGGTTTTTGTTTTAAGGGGGGCATCATGGGGATGTGCCGCACTGAGCAACATATACCCTAGCTACGCCACTGTATAGCCACTACTGCACGTTACAGAGAACATAACATTGACATATTTTACCTAAAAATATATTTGAAGTAAAATAGCTGTGTAGGTACAAGCATACTCAGGCTGGTGTCCCCTAGTTCTCCTGGTGCCCCCAAGCAGGTGGACGCCTGGACGCATATCATCTGAATAGACTCGTTGGACTTGACAAGGCATTCTGTTTGATCCAATCTACGCTGTGGATAGTCGCTTACACTATGGATTCAAATTTATAAAAGTATATCTGTATGTTCTAGAATCAAGAATATTATACAATTTATACAATACCGCTTTATAGCTGTACAAAATGGGAAAAAAATATCCACATATAGAAGTGTATGATATTTTATGCAGTATTTTGGCACCCTCTACGCTTCTGCACCATGGATGGATGCCCCACTCGGCTTCCCCTCGCTACGGCTCTGCTACTACTTAAATATAATCAAACGTTTGCAAAATAAATAAATAAACAGACAAAATTATGCGAAAATTAAAAAATAATTCAGGATGCGTGGGGAAAAAGTGGATTCTTGTGTTGTCGCAATGGTTTGTTATTTCAGAAAAATATCAATTAGTAAATAAAATGTTTTTAAGGTCTTTATATGGATACTGGTAGAAATGCCTTTAAGACGATGCCGAATCGAGAGCTTTTATCACCTAATCTAAATGTGTTCCTTCTCATCACCATGATCCAGTGACAACACTCAAAACACGCTCCTAGATGCTCCTGCAAGAGACTGGCTAACTCTTAGATGTTATCGCTACTCTACTCCCAAACCTCTAGGCAGTGACGTACCATTAAAAAATCGCCTCTTTTTCTCAGCACGTAACTTTCTGGGTGTTGTTCTGAGTTGTAGATATTTACTTCTGAGTAATCTTGGCCGGCTAATACAATGAAGTAGCTCAGGCTTATTCTTGTGCCAATTGCTAGGGTAATGAACTCTGAACCAAAGGTTTCCCAGGGCATTAGCATCTCTGTAGACAGAAAAACATTCACTACTTTAGAGCTGGATTTGAAAACATTCACTACTTTAGTATCGGATTTTAAAACATTCACTACTTTAGTATCGGATTTCAAAACATTCAATACTTTAGAATCGTTTTTCAAAGCATCCACTTCTTTAGGACCTGATTTCAAAACGAACTTTAAACCGAAATTTCAAAGCAGTCACTAATTTTTTACTGGATTTCAAATTATACACTTAATTAGGACCGGATTTCAAGATTTAATAGATTCAGAAATAGTGACGTAGTAATCATAGCATGAAGGGGGTTCATTGCCCACGGGTCCATGATTAATAAGGGCCCTTGAGATAAAGAATGACAACAAATATGTTGACTTTAAGAGTTTAAATGTATAAACTGTTAAAACAATTTAGCATAACATCTGATGTCTATGTTTCTCTGTTGTCAGCATCAGTAAGAAATAAAAAAAATAATGGTTTGTTTTCAAATTTAGCTAAAGGTCAAGTGAAGGCATATTAGTAAACAAATATCGTATGCACTGAAAAAAAAAACAACATATATCTACTGATAAATGCTAGATAATCACATATCCATATATAGGTATATTTATTATATTCCAACTAACCCGAAACAATATCAAAAGATGGTGACATAGAAGAGGTCGAGTTGTCGTTACATTTCATCGCAGGTGTTCTCCCCTGACAAGAACCAGTCAGAACTCCAAATTTTTGTAAGCCATAAATGTAAGTTCCTTTAGGTATTGAAATAGAAGATAAACAATGTTACGATAAGATGTAATGTTTTGATAATTTAGAAAACTCTGTATGTTTTCTTTAAAAGAATTCTTTGTATAAATGCATCTGCTTAAGATATAATAATACATTAAGGTGTCATTTAGTTAACGAGTCCTTATAACATTCCTTTGTCAGTGTGTCTTTACAAATATTTAACAAGCAATAGGGGAAAAAAAGAACACTTTTAAAAAACAAAGCTTATCTGAGGGCAACAACTGCTAATTACTGCCATTTACCGAAAAATACAGGTTTTAGCTCCCTTTCTGCTAAATAAAAGAAAATTAATTCATTAGTACTAGATGATTAAGTGGAGGCGCGGTGGCTGAGCGGTAAAGCCCTTGGCTACCGAACTGGGGTCCGGGGTTTGAATCCTGGTGAAGACTGGGATTTTTAATTTCGGAATCTTCGGGCGCCTCTGAGTCCACCCAGCTCTAATGGGTACCTGACATTAGTAGGGGAAAAGTTAAGGCGGTTGGTCGTTGTGCTGGCCACATGACACCCTCGTTAACCTTAGGCAACAGAATCAGAAGACCTTTACATCATCTGCCCTATAGACCACAAGATCTGAAAGGGGAACTTTACTTTTAGATTATTAACTAACTGCTTAACTTTTGGATTGATTCGTGTATTGTCGTATGCAGCATATCAACTTGATCCGAGAATGGGAAGAGGTAGAAAAAGCATGTCAAAACGTAGTAAGCGAATTAAATCCATATATACATCAACATATCTCATTAAGTAGAATTATACCCCTTATTTTGATATCAAATAAAATAATTAAACACCAATAATTAATTACTTTATTGATAGTTTATTTTATTGATTCATGTTTTGTCAGGCTCGCAATATAATTATACAACTTTGTTTAACTTGATCCGAGATAGGGAAATGGGAGAAAGAAACACAACTTCAAACTTTTTATCAGACGGACGGATAGACAGACATACATACAGACAGAGTGATTGATATAAGTTTTGTAAAGAAGGGATAAAACTCGTAAAGCAGTATTCTATTTTGAGAAAGTAGACCCATTTAGTCTAGAATCTAAATGAAGATGAATATACACGTAAAAAAAAAGGGGGGGGGGTAGTTAAATAAAAAAAAGGGGGAACGATTTGGTA
This sequence comes from Biomphalaria glabrata, assembly GCF_947242115.1. Classification (NCBI taxonomy): domain Eukaryota; kingdom Metazoa; phylum Mollusca; class Gastropoda; family Planorbidae; genus Biomphalaria; species Biomphalaria glabrata. The sequence goes on from NC_074727.1 coordinate 8,618,663, forward strand.
AATAAAAAAGGGGGGCGATTCGGTTAAATAAAATGGGGGGGGGGAGGTCCAAATTTGGTCAACGTGAAACAAAAGACGACTAAAGGTATTATTACCTGTGGCATCACCTGTACTGTTTCCGCAGGTTGTCATTGTAAAACCTTCCTGCCTAAAATGTAAAATTTAAAATTTAAAACAAAATCCTTTGACAATAAAACATTCAACACTCAGAGTGCGCTCCATTACGAACGACAAGTCCACTAGTACTAGCAGCATTTAATCACTGAGATTCTATCAAACATTAAAGAGGACAAGAATAAATTACTTTTTAAGAATTCATTTAGGCGAATATTCCCTATTATTCAACTTATTTCTTGTTTGACAAGGTTTAACAGTTTAAGTAGAGCCCCTGACGCCTAGACAGTGGTTCTCAAACTATTGTCCGCGGATGCTATTTACAAACATTGAGCCGGACAAAATCTGAATACACTCATACAATCTCATCACAATTCATTTTTTTTTAAATTGTATTTTAAAGAAAGAAAAATAGATTTAAATAAACACTCCTTTAACAAAATGCATTTTTGCAGCTTTTTCACTTGGGGGTCCGTGGGCAAATTTGGATTATGTAAAGGGCTCCCGGCGTCAACAAAGTTTGAGAACCTCTGATCTAGACGACCATTTTTTGTATTGCTTTATATAGAGCATCTTACATGGTTATAGCATGCTCAGTACGCTATAGTCCAATCTCTTTTTTTTTCTTGCACAAGGCAGGAGGGGGGTTAAAGGGGGTATCTGGGAGAAGGTTTCCGTGCTGCCTTTAGGCATTAGGCAAACACAACTCTGCTCGAGTGGGAATTTGAACCCGAACCTTCTTGTTAAGATGTCAAGCCGTAGCCAAGCAATTTGGCCACTCAGCCACCTATCCCAATTGGAACCGATAACCCCAAGATAACCCGACAGAAGAAGAAAAACTTTTAAAGACAATTATTTCAAAAGCAGTATCAATGTATGCAACAGTGTGTACCATAGCAAATCGTTGAAGAGAAACCAAATTCATTGTAGCCCCATCAACAGTGCCCACTAAGGAATGTACTTATGATGTGGCAGGTCTGCAGCAATACTGCCCTCTGACAGGCAATGAGGGTCCTCTTAGGAATGCTTAGGACTTGAATGTGGCCTCGAGGTCAGTTATCATTATTAATTTTATTATTATTATTATTAATTTTATGGTACAATATTTTTGTGGTCATTATAATAAACAGGTGATTTTTATAGCTGCGATGCAATTGTATTTGACAGTTTCATAATAAGCGAAAGAGTAAGAATAGAAGTTTTAAAAAAGTTGTTTTTATTCCGTCCCAAACCTCCCCGAACAAAAATTTCAGGTTAAGCGCATGTATTAATTTACTCTTGAGCTCGCAAAAACTTTCCTTCAAGGAATAGTACCAGGAAAAAAAAAGGAAGAGGCAGACAGAGAAAGCGATGGAAGGACAACATAAAAGAATTGACGGGCCAGCCATTAAAAGAGGTTCTAACTAAGGCAAAAGACAGAGAGGAATAGAGAAAGACGGTTAACGAAGCTTGCATGGTGCCCCAACGGTCCAACAGACTAAAGGATAGGTAAAAGGTATATTGAATACTTTAAACAAGAATTCTAATTTAGTTCATGTTATGTGGCAATATTAAGTATGCAATAGTCTGGACTACAATACTGGATCTAGATATATGGCATAGAACATTCTAGTTTGGTGATGGCTCTATAGATCCAGGCTTAGAAGACGGTGAGCAAAACGTTCCTGAACATCTATTTATTGAACGCCTTAAAGAATACATGCGGGAATACCCGCTGACGTAGGCGTGTTCAAGATAAATATTTTCTAGACCAAATATAATTTTAGAAGATTATAGTTAGAAAAGATATATCTACCAAACCAGAGTTTTCCCTGTGTGGCCAATTAGCTAGTTGTTGTTTTTTTTCCTATCAAATACGTAAACTCAAATTTCTACAAAAATAGTTTGAGCCGTTTTTTGTTTGTTTGTTTTTTGTTGTTGTTTTTTTTAGATCAGTGTCCATCTTCCCAAATTTGTATTTTTGTTTTGTGATTCGATAAAGAATGTGGAAGCTGATAAGAGGAATTGTAAAAATGCCCAAAACGAAAATGCTATACAAACATTGTGTTATCTGAAATAAGAAAGACAACTCTTCAAATATATCAAAAGAAAAAATAACATGAGTTATACTTCCGAAATAGTCAAGATAAAAGGCAATCGAAATCTAGAAAAAGTAGACAACTTACGAGCTCAGTGTGATTTTGATCCGGGATTGGTCTCCGTAGGACCTGGACAAATATTGTAACGGCAGAGACCGGGAGGTGAGCTTCAGTAGAAATGTGATGGTGTTTGGCCCCTCGCTGTTAAATACTTGAATAGAGATGTAGGAGCTGGAAGGTTACAAGAGATTACAACTTAAAAGCACTTATAACAATGGACTCTTACGATATTTTCACAATGAGTAGACAATCGACGGCATAGCATACGCCGCTATTTTGCAGGGCCAACCTTAGGCCACTGCAACCTATGCGACCGCAGTGGGCCCAGTATTTTTATAGGACCCGCGCTAATTTAGGTGTATAAATTATTAAATGAAACCATTTTATAACTCATTTTAAACCATTCATACCCAACCACGTAACGTAAATGAGCCAACTATAAGCAACGTTATGTTTATCAGGCAGCAATGAGTTAAGCGAAAGGAAAGTATGGACGTAACACATTTTCCAATAGCTGAAAACTCTATTCTTCATAAGTAGATCCAGATTATCCATCTCATATCGATGCGCTTTAACGTTATACTGCATAAACCACTTACAACTACATTCATTTGTATGAAATAATAATGTTATGACTTGGGCATTACTAAATCTCCCACTCACCCTAAATTTACGGCTAAGTACTTCCGACCCCAACCGGCCACAGGCAGCGCCAGAAAGGAGGCAGCAGAATCTATGTTATCGGCTACCAGGACGCTCACACTGAAACCGTGGTCACCTTGGAAACGTAATGTCCACGACTTCTCCATGGTGTTTGAGTGACTGACGGGATGAATACACAATGTCAATCAGTACATTATTTCATACTCTCTATTTCAATCTTCTTTACACACTTACAGTTGATATGACGTCATTTATCCGTGAGGTGGGGCTTACTACAAGTAGTTTTTATTATATGGGAAGCGTGGTCGAGAGGCCAAGAGCGCTTGAACTTGGCTTGGCTTGGCTACCTTGAAGGAGGCTCTAGGTTCGACACCCGACTCGGGCAGAGTTGTGTTTACTGAGCGCCTAAAGGCAGCACGGAAAACCAATTCCTAGATACCCCCTCCCCCCCCCCCCACTGGTCCACAAATGAGATTAGACAAAAACGCTCTGAGCATGCTATAAGCATGAAAGTAGCGCAATATAAAAGCTATAATAATAATAATATTATATCTATGTTTGTACTATTTTTACTATCTGAGCTATGAATAACTTTTACTTAGTTGTATAGCATTTAGATCCTGAGCTATAAATCCCTTGAGGGATTATGGGCACGACATGGCCTAAATTCCAAAATATCAGCAAAGGAAAAGAAACGATTCAAACGTGTCTCCGGTGTTCCGATAGATTCCACGACGTAAGCACGATTTTTTTACAATACAAAAGGAATGGTCACTTACAATTTAAACATTTTTTGTGTGTTTGGAATAGAGCGCTATTGGATTTTACACTTTTGCAGTAGGTGAGCGCTTTGTTTTTGGACCCCCCCCCCTCCTTTGATTCTCAAAATTCTTAACTATTTATCATGAAATATTGTTTTATTTTAAGAATGCGCTCTGAAAGTGAACAGCAATGCAAAAGAGAATACAAATAAGTATTTAAAAAATTAATCTGTTTACAGTTTGTACGTCACGTGACTCCCTCAAAAACCGTGGGACACAAAAACAGATGACCTTTACAGAAACAGATGACCTTTATATCTGCCCATAGATCGCAAGGTCTGAAAGAGGAACTTTATCAAACTTAACATCATGATTTTGCGGACAGATAGTATTGGATGCCCATCATATGATATACAAATTATGGGTCGGATGGTATAGAAATGCCCGGGCCGGTAACGCCCGGGCCATATTTGACACCCAGTCCGCCCCTGGGTCTGGCTAGAATGTTTGTTGGAAAGGTTTTTAGCAGGACATTGTTATACTATGCGTACTGAGCTCAATTCCCTAGTGCTTCTTTGGAATAATCCAGCCAATCAGAAAGTTATCTACAAATTAAAAGAAACATGGTCCACCTAGCTTAAATTCCATTTAGTTTTGGATATTTACTGTTATTGCTATTTAACAATGTGATGATGTTAGTATGTTATATGTAACTATGTTATATGTATTTATGTTATATGTAACTACGTTATATGTATGTATGTTATAAGAAGCTCGCGGATCGAAATGAAGCCAACATTGACGTACGCTCCAAAACATACAAATAGTTTTTGTCCAATGTAATCGTCTCAGCCACCATTGGGTGCAGCGTGACGATGAGGTGTAAACTGCCATTTCCTTTGAACCAAGGTGTCGTAACAAATACCTGCAACACAAAGACATTTAACTGTGGTATTTAACTTCTGAAATAAAATTCCACGGGTCTAACCACGACAGTGTTGCCAACTGTAAGATTGGAGGTATTTTTTTGTAAAAATGCGAAAAAAAAAAATGTCTAAAATAAAACTTAACGTTTTTGGGTCTCTGACCTGTCGAAATATATCTTTTGTGGAGGCACCTTTCTAGTGGATTCCCCTAGGCTGTAGCCCTGCCTGCCCTACCTTAAATCAGGCCCTCTTACACGTGTGATGAGGACTGCATCCATTCAACATATTGTCGACTCCAATAGAATTGAGCCTCTGTGGCTTCATTTTGTTGTTTGTCAGAAGTGTCCAGGAGTCAGGACCGCTTCAGGGGGCCAGATTTGGTCCGCGAGCCGTAAGTTGGGCATCACTGCAGTGTGAAATAGTAAACCCAATATTTTCGTTATTAGAATTCATTGCAAGTGACTCGACTTTACTAAATAAATAAAGAAATTGTTGTAACCTACCAGGCTAACATAGCCAATACTAATCCAAAAATGTACTGTCTGTGGATCGGAAACAGTTGATAGAGAATACAAATACTATTTTTGATTACAATTTACTAATTGTGTTAATTGACATCAGCCCTATAAGAAAGAAATACTAGGAGATGTGTCATGGACATTTATTTTAGACAAGAAAACGAAGAACGAAAGTATATTAGCCATTTGCTGATAGAAAAAAATATATGTAGGTGGTAAAGAGTTAATACACTCCTTTTTGTCTCTCAACATTTACACATTCGCATTAGCAACATTAGCAGCACTGGCCTCAGCACCATTAGCATTTCCAGCATTCGAATTAGCTGTGGGGAGGACAATGGAACAATGACATTATCAACAGTACCAACATTTATATTAGCAGCATTAGCAGCAGTGGTATTATCAATATTACACACATTGGCATTAGCTACATTAGAATTAGCAAGATTTACACCATGGCATTAGCAACAGTAGTAACATTAGCAGCAGTGGCAATAACAGTATTAGCAACAATTGCTTTAGCAGCTTTGGATTCAGCAACATTAGCAACGTAAAGATCGTATGGGGTGTGTCTCAAGTGAGATAAAAGCCTTTTATATTCTGAAGTTAAATAAACCTGCTAACACTTTTATTTACACAGACTAGATATTATGAAAGAGACGGAGAATCGTTAGTACATTATTATTGTAAGACCGTTTCTTAAAAGGAATAAATTATTGTAAGTAAAATTAATTAGTTTTCACAAACTGTCATGGGTTATTGAACCTTGCTACAGTGATGTCCAAACTATGGCCCGCGGGCTACATCCGGTCTGTGACGTGGTCCTCTCCGGCGGCTCGAAACTCCTTGCCACGGTGCGAAACGAAGCTGAAGAAGTTCAGTTCCACTGGGCTCAACTATTTTTAGCAGTTATGCGGCTCGCTACACGCGCTTCGGTCATAAATATGACCCTCTGTCAGAAAAAGATCGGGCATCGCTGTTTTTTTTTTTAATTTATAAGTGTATAGGACGTCATAAATTAATGGGCGACCTTGGCGACCTTGCTAGTTTTGCGACGCTTGCCTTAGACTCTTTACCTGAAAAGCAGGACTCTCCGGAGCTAGAAGACTAAAAAGCACGAAAGGCATTCTGTAACTTCTTTTGGAACGTGGAGCTATAGGCGGAGTCATCAGGATGAACTCATTCCCTATCGTTGTACCTGCGCAGAAAAAAGTAGTTTCCAGTTATTATTATTACTAGTAGTAGTAGTAGTAGTAGTAGCTGTAGTAGTAGCAGTAGTAGTAGCAGTAGTAGTAGTATGTTAGAAACGAACAAGTAGTCATTCTCTGGCGTTGCCAGGGTCGAGTTTCGTTAAAGGGAAACAATATTTATTGTAGTCCTTTTATTTTTTTCCACAGAGGAATTTTCTGGTGATGTGGCAGGTCTGCAGCAGTACCGCCCTGTGGCATGGTAAGGGCCTTGAAGGTATCTTTGAGGTCAGTCGTAATAATCTCCTCCGTTGGTGTAACAATGGGGTATATTGTTATTTTGGATAACTTCCGTAAACGCTTAATCTCCAGAGAATGAGCGCCAGAGAATGAATACTCGTTCTTTTCTAACCTAACAATGATAATGATAATAATTCTCTTTACGCCACCGATATTTATTCGTCAAAAAATTCAACTATTCAAAAATTAAAACATTTCAAGGGAAGATTATACACATTATAAACTGACGAGCATTCCAATAGAAAGAGTATTTTAGAAGTATGTCTCTTTAATTTAAAAAAATGCATCATTGTGAGTACATATGTGTTTTTGTTAGCCTTAGTTTCATGACTTCAATGCGTAATTTTTTCTTATCTACCTACCCATCATGTGAGCAACATCGGCTGTCAGGGTGTTGACCAATAGAAATATTGGAAGCTTCATAATGTGATTATGTTCGTGTCGTACTATCTGTTGCATTTTCAAAACATTGAAACGAAATTTGTAACAGTATTTATTAAAGGAAATAGACTATAAAATTATATGGTCTATTGAACTAGTAAAGCGCTAAGCGAGTCAACAATACAATGTTTAATCTTGTTTAAAATTTCAAGAAATAAGATTATGTTATATTGTAATAAAACTGGGAAGAGAAATATGTAAAGAAGAGAGAGAGAGAAAGAAGGAGAGAAAGAGAGAATGAGACAAAAGTGAGAAAGAAAAAGAAAGAAAGGGAGAGAGAGAAAAAAGAAAGAGGAGAGAGAGGGGGAGAGAAGAGTAGAAAGAGAGAGAAAGAGAGAGGAGTAGAAAGAGAGAGGAAGAGAGAAGAGTAGAAAGAGAGAGGAAGAGAGAAGAGTAGAAAGAGAGAGGAAGAGAGAAGAGTAGAAAGAGAGAGGAAGAGAGAAGAGTAAAAAGAGAGAGAAAGAGAGAAGAGTAGAAAGAGAGAGGAAGAGAGAAGAGTAGAAAGAGAGAGGAAGAGAGAAGAGTAGAAAGAGAGAGGAAGAGAGAAGAGTAAAAAGAGAGAGAAAGAGAGAAGAGTAGAAAGAGAGAGGAAGAGAGAAGAGTAAAAAGAGAGAGGAAGAGAGAAGAGTAGAAAGAGAGAGGAAGAGAGAAGAGTAGAAAGAGAGAGAAAGAGAGAGAAAGAGAGAGAAAATGACTAGAAAACAAAGAGGTTTGAATTCTCTTTTGCAAAAACCCCTGCCAGAAGCCCTGCTGTTATGCGTAATGCTCAAGAGCTTGTGGCTGCCAGGAACCTGTCGAGACGGAGATCAGCAAGCCTGGGCAGTCGAAAAGAATATGATACAAGGTTTCCTTTTGGTGTGCTTTTAGACTATGTGGTCTTCTAATTGGACTTGTCCCAGCACCCTGCAGGCTCTAAAGTGGTTGTATCAAAAAAGGACTTCTGCCCCACTTCACTTATCTTATCTTATAAAATACAGACGTTACTTCAAAAAAAGAAGATGATTACGTCCTACGCGTTTTCCTTTCGTGGATTAAACCCTGCGCTTACGCAAGTCAAGGGGCAGATAAGATAAGCAAGATTAGGTTAAAAACCATACTTTGTACGGTCTGGATTACATTTTCAATGCCTGTACCTTTGCTTTTTAGAGTTCTCTTTTTGTCTGAGTGTGGGTAGGTCTAGATCTACTTTGAAACCGAGCTATACTGTATGAATGTTTACAAATGTACTCTTTAAATACGATTGAATTTTAGCCTTTTTAAAACTTCCTGTATTAGACCTTAAAAAAATGGAACAAAAATAGAAGAAAAAAAATTTCTCTTTTTTTTTTTTTTTTTTTTTTTTTCAATTACAATTGCTATTCATAATTCAAGGGCAATGAATTTGAACAAGTTAATATATGGGAACAAATTAATGTATTATCTCCCCTGAATTACTACCAAATCCTACTAAGTGAAACTTATCCCCTAACAGGTAGGCCCTAATGATTAAAATGTGGTATGTGTTTGTAACTTGTTTTCGTATCAAACGTTGTCATATGTTGTATGTATCCAGTTTTCTACATTGACTTTTTATAATTTAAGGAAATTATGGAAGATGGAAGTTTATTTTCGCTGTTTGTACACATGTGTAAACTTTATTTATATTTCCTAAGATCCCAAATCTTATTGTTTAAACTAGTTCAGCTGAACACAATTTTTTTTCTCAATAATAAGCATATTGTATAATTTATTGAATGTATTCTAATGATGTGTAGTATTTTAGCTTACATCTAACAATTTAGATAATTATCTCATTTTAAGTGTTTAAACTAACAGCTAATAATAAGGCTTGTCTTCGAGTCCGAAGATAGTGAGGAATGCAGTATTTCCCGTGGCTGCGCAGCCCCAGCTGTGACCTACATATTTTGCCACATCCAGGGCAAGCATAACCATTGTCCGCAGGTGGTTGATTTAGATTTTCTATTCGCCGTCAGCGTTTGTCCTCGGCAGCGGATTTTCTTTTGGCCTCAAATGTGTATCCCGCGGCCTTCGTGAGTGACCTCCAGCTGTCTTGTTCTGAGGCTGCATGCAACCAGGTTCTCTCTTCTATGTTAGCCAAGGAAAGTTGACACCTAAGCTGGTCTTTGAAGTGTTTCCGGTGGGCGCCTCTGTTACATCGACCCCCTTTTAGCTCACCAAAAAAGACTGCATTTGGCATACGTTCGTCTCCCATACGGGATAGGTGCCCTTCCCAGCGTAACTGTCGAGCCTCTGCAGTTCGCAAGTAGTCCTAACTGGTTTTGTCGCACCTTTGTGAAATCAAGTGAAACACTGCACTCATCCTTAATCTTCGGAATCGAAGACATTGATCTTATGAAAATGATATGCATGTAAAGATAAGGTGCAAGATTATTTCACTAAATTAATCCTAAAAGAATGTCTGTACAGTTACAATATTAATTAATCTTTGTGAAAAAGAAGGCTTATTACTGCTTTCAAAAACTGCAGCCAGAGTAAATATTTCAAATGCTTGAAACTCGTAATCCTTTTGCATATAGGGAGATGACAAGTAGATGTACCATACCAAACCCCTGGCATTTTGACTAATCAGTCTTCACAATAACAGAAAGGTGACTGACCGTTTACTTCAGAAACATGTCTAGGAATAGAGTTTTCAAATGTATTTAAATAGATCTGCATGCTTCCGCCGCTATCATCGCCCATAACTAATTGCGGAAGCATGTCTAGGTCTATTTATAGCACGCGTGTACAGCCACATTAAGAAGTTCGAATTTGTCGCCACGAAGTCAACAGTTTTAGCCACGAAGTCAACTGTTTTAGTCACGAAGTCAACTGTTTTAGCCACGAAGTCAACTGTTTTAGCCACGAAGTCAACTGTTTTAGCCACGAAGTCAACTATTTTAGCCACGAAGTCAACTGTTTTAGCCACGAAGTCAACTATTTTAGCCACGAAGTCAACTGTTTTAGCCACGAAGTCAACTGTTTTAGCCACGTAAAGGGGAAAGAAACCAACCATTTGGATACTTAGGACATTAAAATTTGTATCCTAGCCTGAGCCTATGCCATGATGAAGCCAGATCTACGTCAAAATTTCTATCTAGTTTTTTTTTTTTTCGTGTTTTTTTTTAAACGTCGGTAAATAATTGTGCCAATGTCATATAACCTTCACCTTCAGTTACCCTTTGTCTGTTGGACCGTTGGGGCACCACACAAGATCTGTTGACCGTCTTTCTCCATTCCTCTTGGATAGAATCTCTTTCAGTGGCAGGTCCGTCCATTCCTTTAATTTGTTTTCCCATCGCTTTCTCTTCTGTTTATTCCTGGTACTGTTCCCTGAAGGAAGGTCTTTGCGAGCCCTGAGTACCTTGTAATGTGGCCATAGGCCATAGAGTTTTTTGCTTGCGTTTTTTTTTATATGAGTTATCAGGTCATCGTAGAGTCCAATCGCTTTACTAATCCTGTCTCTAATCTCTTCGCTTGTGATGCGGTCTTTGCATGTGATAACTAGGTTAATAAAATAGGGCAAGTAATAACAGGACAAGGGGGCGCGGTGGTCGATTGGTTAAGCGCTTGGCTTCCGAACCTGAAGTCCTGTTCGAATCCCGGTGAAGACTGGGATTTTGAATGTCGGGATTTTTAGGGCTCCCCTGAGTCCACCCAACTCTAATGGGTACCTGACTTTAGTTGGGGAAAGTAAAAGTGGTTGGTCGTTGTGCTGGCCACATAACACCCTGCTCGTTAACCGTTGGCCAAAGAAACAGATGACCTTAACATCATCTGCCCCATAAATCGCAAGGTCTGAAAGGGTGAACTTAACTTTAATAACAGGACTAGAAGTAAAATACTTCAAAAGTGTACCAATTTGTCAACAATTTTGAATTCGATTCCGAAGAATAGAGATGAAATACAGTGTATCACTTGACTGTGCAAACTCAGTTGCGACCTGCATATTTTCCTGCATCTGATGCAGGCAAAGCCGTTGTCCGCTGATGGGGGTCTATTTAAGTTTTCTTTTCGTTTTGAGAAATAATAATAATAATAATATGCTTTGTATATAGTTTTTTTTTAGAAGCTTTCTCTTATTGATTTGCAACAAAGAAATCCGTTTAGTTCCAAACGTTTCGATTTCTGAAAAGGTCTTTGATCTTTTTCCGAAGCACAGGAAGTCAAAAGTCAAGGGTCTCGTTCTAAAAAAAAATAAGTTTCACCTCTATTTTCCTGGCTAATGTTGATAAACGTGCCCGTCTAAAAAAAAAACAACAAACGTACAGTTTTATGGAGTAACTTTAGTTTAACCAGTTCTGGGGATGACCTAAAGGCTTTAGGTAAGAATAAAGAAAGCCGGGAAGGGTAAAAAGGTTCCGCATATGGCGGTAAAAATGCTCCCTACGTCTCCGTGTTACATCAGCTACACGCCAGTGTTTTTTTTTCTCCTTGGCTTACGCTATAGCCATCACGAGTCTCGAGAGAAGTTTTCTACACCAGTCTAGATAGACACACGGAAGAACAATCGCCTGCTTGTCGTCATGTCGCGTGCTCTATTTTTAGCATCATACATGAGTCATACACAACCCACGCAATAGGTTTTATTTTCTTTTTTGATACTTGAACCAAATTTTATGTGTTGTGTTTTTCCTAGAAATTTCTTCTCGCCAACTTAAAACAGTGTCTTGTTATTCAGTTTTAATGTCTTAAAAAAAAAAAAAGTAAAGTTTCCCTTTCAGACCTTGTGGTCTACGGGGCAGATGATGTAAAGGTCATCTTTTTCTGTGGCCCACGGTTATCGAGCATGGTGTCATGTGGCCAGCACAACGACCAACCGCCTTTAGATTTAAAAACTCCTTCATCCCACTTTCGGTCGGAGTGTTACAATATCATCTGCCGTCTTCGAGAAGTTCATAGAAGTCTAATTTATAAAGCGCTGGTTGTAGATGTGGATGTGTTTTATGTGTGAATGTTCTTCGTATTAGCATCTATATTTTTTCTGTACATTGGTTACGCTGAGGTTGTCAATTGAAGTCAAACTAAATTTCCATTTGTTTGGATCAATAAAAATGATCTTATATTATCTTATCCTATCTTATCTTTTCTTTTCCTTAACTTACGTCAGGTACCCATTAGAACTGGGTGGACTCAGAGTGTCTCAGAGACGTCCTAAATCCCGAAATTAAAAATCCCAGGATTCGAACCCGGAGACCTCGGTTCGGAAGCCAAGAGCTTTACTAACCAGCCATCGCGCATCATTCTGATATTCTTGCTGAAAAAATTGAAACCTGCCTTTTTACCTGCCTTGGTGGACCACGTCGGGGGCCGATTTTGAGGTTTTGAGTTTTTCTCCACACAAACTGTCTCTGTAACCTTGTTTTTTTTTCGGTCTGCAGCTGTTCTAAGCAGGATATTAAGAGAGAGGCCGGGTCATTTTTTTATGCTGTCCATCCAGCTTTTCTTTGGACGTCCCTCTGAGATTTTTTGAAGTTTTATTTTAGAACCAGAAAGGGTGAAATGGTGCACTGAGTTGATGCTTTGTAGCCTCTATTCTCCATAAAATGAGATCTGTATGTTAACAATTTGATATAACCCTAACCTTTATATATATCATTTATTTATATTGCGTGCGTAAGCAGTGCCATCTATTAATAACATACAACGCTTTAGCCAGCTTTTCATGTCTATCGCTCTGTTAGGCAAGATTTAAACTTCTTTTTATATTGACCAGTTGCTATTCTTCCAATAGTACCTCTATATTAATTTCATGGCGCAATAGTGTCTGCTGCAAGAAGAGAGATGTTCTATTTAACAAAACTAAATTAATTAAAACTAAAATCGCTAAAAGTGAGAACATTGTTTTAACTTTAAGTTCTATTTGCCTTTCTCTACTTAAGAACTTACATCTGTAGCGTTTTAATTATTATTTTTTTTGTTTCCTGTTTCTCAGCATGGCCAATTTTCAAATAATATTATGTTTTAGGGAGGCTTGTTGGCTGAGCGGTACAGCGCTTGGATTCCCGTGGTCCCGGGTTCGAATCCTGGTGTACACTAGTATTTTAAATTTCGGGACATTTGGGCGCCTCTTGAGTCCACACAGCTCTAATGGGTAGGCCCTACCTAACCTAAGAAAAGTATGTGGTCGTTGTGCTGGCCACATGACACCCTCGTTATCTGTGGGCCACACATGGCCTTTACATCAACTGCCCTAGAGATCGCAAGGTCTGAAATGAGAACTTTACTTTTTACTTTATTATGTTATAGATTTATTGCTTATATATAGCTGACATAGAAGAGAGCACCTGGTTGCATGCAGCCTCAGAACGAGACAGCTGGAGATCACTCACAAAGGCCGCGGGATACACATTTGAGACCAAAAGAAAATCCGCTGCCGAGGACAGACGCAGACGGCGAAAAAAAAATCTAAATCGACCACCTGCGGACAATGGTCTTCTTTTTTGAAGTAACTTCTGTATTATATAAGATAAGATAATGGTTATGCTTGCCCTGGATGTGGCTAAACATGTAGGTCACAATTGGGGCTGCGCAGCCTACGGGAAATACTGCATTCCTCACAAATTTTCGAGCTCGAAGACAAGCCTTATTATATATATATATAAGAAAAATAGATCAGTGACCAATGCATCATAATCGATTTGCATGAAAGTCGCCTGGAACTGATAACATACCATCAGAACGTTTAAAACACGGCGGCTCACATATAGCTCAGTGTTTTAGAACAATGTGCCAGAAAATTTGAGACGAAAAAGCATGGCCAAAAGTATGAGCCCAATCTTTAATTATCCAACTGCCTAAAAAAGGAAACTTGAGACAATACCAAAACTATAGAACAATAAGTCTGATCAGTCATCATCTTATCTTATATAATACAGACATTACTTTAAAAAAGATGACCACGTCCTACGCGTCATGCATCTAGTCATGCATGTTAACCAATGACTTAAATTCTGCCAAGTCACTGGTTTTCCTGGCTAGCTCAGGCAACCCATTCCATACTCTAATAGTGTTAGGGAAGAAAGAGCATTTGTACAGATTTGTCCTAGCATATGGAACGAGGAATGTGCCTTTATCTTTGTGTCTTTCTGAGTATTTTGAAGGTCCCTTGAAAATCCAGAGACATAATGATTAGAACAATTCTCAACAGATTCAAGAGAACAGCCGAGGAGGTCCTTTCCAAAGAGAAGGCAGGCAGAGCAGACAGAAGCACTGTTGAACAAATACTTAACATTAGACTGTTAAATGAAAAATGCCTTCAGCACCAAAAGAAACTGGTACACAACTTCATAGACTACAAAAAAGTATTTCATCGGGTTTGGCATGCTAGCAACTGATGAGGGAGTTTCATATAAACATTACCGATGGTATCAAAGCACTTTATCAAAATGGAAATGGTTCAGTACTTCTGAACAACTAAATCGGAGAAAGTTTTAGGACATCCATAGGAATGCGGCAAGGATACATTCTCTCTCCAACTCTTATTTCTATTAAGATGGAAACTCTAGAAGGATTTACTCCTAACTTGACCATAAACGGGCGGCCTATACAATCTCAAGTTTGCAGATATAGACCTCATTGGCGTCAATGCAGACCAGGTACACAAGACTTCAAAACTGGATGCTGCAGCTAGAGCAGTTGGCAATGAGTGCACAAAATAAAATACAAGTTTGTGATAAAGAGTACAAGGTGACGCATACAGTTGAACGGCCAAACAGAAGAAGTTGACCTATTTAAATCTCTAGGGTCAAACATAGCAAAAGATAAAAAAAGAGATAAAAACTCGACTAAGCTTGACATCCGCTGCCATGAGCTAAATGTGGACACTATGGAAGAGTAACATCAGTTTCTGGAAAGCTTATTCATGATTTAGTATGTGTTTCTCACATAGTCCCTTGATTTTTTTTTTAATAAAATTTTTTTAAAATGATAGTTGTCTCCCTTCCCTATGGGTTTGAAGGTTCCTTGAAAATTCAGCGAACAAAAATCCAGCAGGGTTAGGGTCTACATGCTTATAAATTTGATATTGACTTAACATTCTAATAATTTTGACAGTCCTAGTCTATCATGTGGCAATTTTGTCTGCCTGGTCGTGTGGTTTGCTTGCTGAACTGTCGTTCGGACTTAAGAATGGCCAAAGGTTCAAATCCTGCATGACTAGAAAGTAAATTATCTTCATGTAAAACATTTTACAAACATTTCCATTGTAACAATATTACTTACTTGTAACACTTATTCTCAGAGACCTCCATTTTAACAATGGTCAAACAATGAAAAGATACATACATTTGTTTTTGGTGTTATTGCAATACATTTGGGGATGAAATGTAACAGAATAATGTTTTTGTTCCCCCATTCTGTCCGATTGGTCTGTACAATGGAAGATCATGATGTAAGATTTCCTATTAATTGTGCAAGATTATATGCCAGCCTACTTGACGGGAAGATAAAAGTAAATTTTAAAACGTTTACTTTTTTTTGTCAATTTTGATATGCGAAGTAAAATATTTTCAGGTATGATCATTACTGCACACCCATTTCAAAATAATTACATATATATACATAATCCAAGGAAAAAAACAAAAAATGAGTGTCTTGATTTGACTAAGATATTTATTAGCAGACATCAGACTGAATGTCTTGACATTGGAATATAAAATATCATTGACACAGACACAAAAAATAATTATAACAATAATAATAAAAAATCATATTACAAATCAATAATAAATAAATAAGTTAAAAAAAAAAACATATGGCCATCTGGTTAGGGTCACTGTTGCCAACTTTGAAATATAAGGAGCACAAACACAGCTTTCTCTCTTGAAACATAACATCTGATTATCAGTTCATGAAGATCACATGCTCATTGCAGGCTGATTGCTGCAGATCTTGCTTTCAAATGTAAGGAGCCTTCTTGCAACAGCTAGATCAACCATTGCTTAGACAGCATTAGATATTCTAGAGTAACAGTGGGACAGGGTTGACACAATAGCTACCATAAAGGAAACACAAAAACAATAGACAAACAGCAACTAACTATAGTGTTTGGATGAGAAAGTACCAAAACAAAAAAAACACTATTGGACAACAGACAATGGTTTAAGTACAGTACACATGTTTTGCTTCATGTTAGATTTTGAAACCTCAACAAAAAAAAAAAAAAGAAGTAAACGTAACCAATTTGTAAATTCTAAGAAGATTATTTTCTGAATGTATATACCGTATATATTCCAACCCAAAAATTAATCACACTACAAAACCTTCAACAAAATATGTTAATGAGTGAAAATGTGTACTATTGTTTTTTCAGGTTCTAACAAGATCCAATAGCCCAATCAAAATTTTGATCACCAATTTCAAAAGTTTCTATGTATTGTATTCCAAAACAAGGAGATGGTGAGGTTCCAAAACGAAATTGTATCACAGACATAAAAATGTTAATGTTAAAAAATAACATAAAGGACATGAGATTAAAAAAAACAAAAAAACAATTAACAAAAGCAGTATTTTAGTCAGGTTTATCTCTTCATGTCATGTACAGACTTCTTAAAACAATAAATCATAGACAATTAAAAAAAAAAAAAAAAGAGGAAGTGAAAAAGATAAAGTGATATCATGTGCACATGTACAAACAAAAAGAAAAGAGAAAGGAAGAAAAGAAAGATGGGTAAATAATCCAGGTTTTATTGCCATAACAATGATATATAAAATTCTCACATCGCCTGGTAGAAAAAAAAAAAATGTGAACGTTTAAACCTGTATAGATTTCAATTGTTAAAGTGATTGCAACTTCTGAAACAATAGGACAAGTATGTAAACAACTATTCAAACATACCAAAAGAAAGCATCAAAAAAAAAAAAAAAAAAAAAAAATCACAGAAATGTTAACAAAATGTAGTAGTATAAAAAAAGAACTAATATTAACAACATTATTGAATTAATATTGATAGAAACATCCCCAGAAGAGAAATGTATCATTAGTATAGCTTACAATACATAATATAAACAAACACAGGATAATATAGTTATGAAAGAAAAAAAAAATTGTTACAGTACAGTTAAGTCTAAATAGTTGTGTTGTGCACTAAGCTGGTTCAACGCCTTTTGACCAATTCTTGTCTCAAACAGCGGGAGCATCATTTGTGCCGATCATAGGCTTCTGTACACTCACCGAGACTCTCGTGGTGCTTATTTACATATTTATCAATACCTGACTAATATCAATTGATCGCGGGGAGGGGGGGGGGGGGATAGACTGTGACATTATTTCCAGTTCATTCATCTAATATCATATATGACATTGTCAGCCTCACAGTCACCTCACCATGAGATTTACCATTCCAGCATTAGAAGATATGCTCATGCCATTACAGGTTGCAACATTATATACCACTGCTCTGCTACACCAGACAACCCAAATGAGTCAGGTAGTCTTTTGGTCTATTTGCAAATCAATTCCAAACAGATACTCTATGGCAGGTTACATGGCAGATATTATCACACACATGACTTAGTTGTCAATATAAATATATATAAATATATCAGCAACTTGACAGTTGCTATGGCACTTTACTGCAATAAATACATATTATCTCTTTGCTTAATGACTCCTCAAGCTGCGATGAAACATTTTTCTGTGTAACAATGTTGTTGTTTTTTTGCTACGACAAATGTCATTAAGAAATAGTTGATTGCTTAAAGGAACTGCCATGATAGCAATGCTATAAAATGGAAATCTGTTTTGAATCAAACAAAATCAATACAAGTTCATTTCTCAAGCACTAAGGCCAATCTCAGCCAAAAGACAAGGTTATCCATAAATGCATATAAGCTGAATGTAAGGTGCTTTGGCACTGTCCCACATGCTAAGCCTTGAGGATTAAACTTACAGTACACTAGTCATCTGTTTAATCCACGTGTCTATATATATATTGGTCTAGCAATCCAGGCATTAAGCCAGAAGCAAAATAAAAACAAACATGTTACGCCTAACAAGGTCTTGCACCATTAGGAAAAAAACAAGTCCACTGTTCACAAATATATCTGGCGAATTCAGGCTCACAGTGTCATCCTGGTTGACATCTTGTGTGAACACAACATGTGCTGTGTAGGAAGTGAAGGTTTGTTCATTTATAGTGCAAACAAGTGCAACACATGTAGCATGGTCAATCCATTACATGGTGGACTTTAGAAAGAACAAATTGTCAACTACAATTTCGTAACATTTTTAGAAAAAAGAAAACACCACAATACCACAATCAAAAAAATTTTTTTTGTTTCTTTTTTTTCTTCTAATTAATGCCTTGAAAATTTTTTTTTGGTTGTTTTTTTTTATTTTATTTTTTTTTTACATTTTCATTTATTGTAAATAAGATGAAACAAAGTATATAAAAAAAAAAAAAATTAAATCCTACTTTTTTTTGTCAGCAATGAGATTTTTGATATTTCAAGACATTACAAAATGATCTTATCATTTACATTTTTTTTTGCTTCTCTCCAATGTTCAAGAAAAATCTTTTACCTTTTCTTTTTTTAACTTTGAAAGTCTGTATACTTTTTCAGACTCACTTATTACCAAGGAAAAAGAGAAGCACAATAAAGAAAATAAAAAAAAAGAAATAGAAAAAATATTTTAAAAACCTGAAGTAAGACGCCTTTAGTTTAAAAAAGTTTTTAAATATTACTAATTAAAATGGGATATAAAACCATACATATTATATTGGGTCAACCCACCTCAATTACACAGATGTAAAACAACAGACTTTCATAGACACTTACAAACTTTTCAAGCCTAATATTTCCCAAACAACAATAACACAATGTGAAGTTACAATGTAAGGTTACTAGCTGCTCATGATGATGTAACAACCATAACAAGATGAAACATACCATCACTAACAAGATGTCTTTGGATAATTTTACTTCAACACATATCCCTGACAGTTATCTAGATGAGTCAAAAAAAAAAAAGGAAAAAAAAAAAAATCTGAGTAAAAAATTTTTTTTCTCTCTCTTCTAAAAGAAAAGCTTAAATCTACAATGTATTCATTTGTGAAGATTCCATAAATACTGAAAATTAATTAGGTAAGGATGCATCTAGAGACACATCTTCCATGGGGTAGTCATAGTCAGGCACTGTTTGGTCAATGCCTTTCTGTACTATAACAGGTCGATTAGGAGGCTCCACCATTATAGGTCTAGTGAACCAAGGGTGGTCCAATGCCTCGGCAGCACTGAGGCGTTCACTTGGTTCACGTCGAAGCAGGTTGCGCACTAGGCACTTAGCACGTGCTGGAACGGAGTCAGGAATCTTGTAGGTTCCCCTGCGAATTTTGCTAAACAAAGCAATGGGTTCCCGATCATGGAAGGGGTATCTGCCAACAAGCATGGTGTATATCATGACGCCCAGGCTCCAAAGGTCGGCACACTTGCCTGAGTAGCCGTGGCGAGTGGACAGGATCTCAGGACTAACATAGGCAGGGCACCCATGTTTGTCCGTCAAGGTGTCAGAAGCAGTTTCATCGTCAAGTACGATGGCATCATCAAGGCCATCAAGAGCAAGCACTGTCCTGCAATAGTTTAAAATACAAAATATTTGAGAAGAATTACACAAAGTTAGCTCATAACATACATTTCAATTAAGCACATCTTTACATTTTCCAACAGATAGATAAGTAAATGAATGAATACAAAGAAAGACATCTAGGCTGATATTGGTTCCTTTTAAAAATATGCTTCGTTCACCAATAAAAATGTGTTTTTTAAATAGATTAAATATATATTTGCACTTCTTTTTTCATGCATTAAAAACTACTAAAAAGTCAACCAGGTAAACAGCAAAATTATTTTGAGCGTTGCTTATTCTTAAGTTTGCGTGATTTCATTATTTTGTGTGAGTGTTCTTTTTGTCAGTATTGATTTTTCTTTAAATAATAACTTCCCTAAGCTAAACATGCTTTTCAAAAAATGTTAAATAAATAGTCTTGTTCTTTTTATTTAATTTCCAATGTCGTAATCACACATAAATAAAGTATGTAAACATTAAACAGTATTGATATGTAGTCCTGCGAAACCAAAATGACAGTACTTTATACTCAGACCTATTTTACTGCACAAGAAAGTGGCCAACTGGGAGATGGACAACCAAAAGAAAAAAAAAATTAAAATTATTTAAATGTGACACCATTTTTGAATTGGGACAAAGAGGGCAAAGCAGAAACAAACAAAATTATAAATATAATAATTAAAATTAATTATAATTTCAAGTATGCATATAGTTAACACTATCAAGCACATATTTGCCTGAGGCAGTATCAAGGAAACTCAATTTCAAGACCCAAATGCCTAAATTGTTGGGCTGCCACTATACATTAAGGTACCACTTTCAGGCATTGCGTCTATAGGGGCAGATGATGTACAAAAGCTCATCTCATTCTATGTCAGATTTCTATCAAGGATATCATTTGGCTAGAAAAATGACCAACAGCTTTGACTTCCCCAACATTTGTAAGGTATCCATTGAAATTGGGTGGATCAGGTGTGTCCAAAAAAATACTTAAGTTAAAAAAGTACTTAACACCTAAAACCACGTTCCTACCAATATATACATAATTACTCATAGAAAGTGATGTGCAGACAAATAATTCTGCCAAGTCTAGCACAGATAAGATAAAAACTTACTTTAGATTATATAAAATGAAATGATAAGATTTTTTAAATTGAACACAGTAAAATTACCTTTCTGCATCTTTAAAAACAAACTTTCTCAGCTTAAGGTCTCGCAAAATGACCCCATTCTCATGACAATGGTTTACCGCAGCAACAACTTGCCGAGCAAGATTACGAGCTTCTGCCTGCTTGAGCTTCTTTTTCTCACGTACATATGAGTGGAGGTCACCAAAGCCTCGTTCAAAGAAGACATACGCTGAAGTTTCTCCAAGGATAATTTCACATATATTGACAATGTTTTCATGGCCATCTGTGGCAAAATATGGAGCTAGCTTCTCTCTGTAGACTCCTAAAGGCAACACCTGTGGAGATAAAATGATTTATAAATATTCTCTTGTTACACCACTAGTCCCAAGAGATAAATAGATCGGGTGTCTGACTGATTCGAACAAACTGGTCAGTGTAAGGCTAGTCGAGACTACGTGTAGTCGGTCATGACAAGACAACCAAGCGATAGTGTTTGTTGTGTGTTGAGTGGTCTGGCGAGAAAATACACACTGCCGTGGTTAGTCAAGCATGTAAATCTACTTTTAATACGCATTTTTCTTTGCTTACAAGATCCTAGTTCTAACTGCATAGACCAAGATATATTTCTTTCACGAGAATGTTAACTTTGCTGTATGATTTCCCGTAATACAGAAATCGATAGATTAAATTAAACGCATTTGTGAAGTCACATAGAAACCCGGTGAAAGTCTGACTGATTTGGATGCGCAGGAAAATTACGTTGGAAAAACATCAATTACTAAGTTATTATTGCAAATTTTTTTAAAAAAGAATAATATATTCATTATCTGTAAATCAAAACATATATAAAAAATTGTCAAAACCATCGGAGTAGACCTAGGTTGTTTTTTTTTTAATTGTTTAGTATAGCCCTGATCTGCTCTTGGATCTATAAATAATGGTATACCATCTCAAGCACAAAATTCAGTATTTTATAAATGCCAATTTTACTTTCTTGTCTCGCTAATCTCTTTGTGTGGTGCGCATTTGGGTGAACCATGCTGAAAGTAATCAAAATGAGGACACAAAAGTTAGCCTGACCCCTTAACCTTTTTGCGCTCGCCCTGAGTTTCCCCGCCACCACCAGCTTGTTCTTTTTTGCCCTCCTGCCAGCATTCTTCATCTTTATTCCCGCTATCGGGCGGCAACTGCGCTATCCCAGACTTTCGGTCAAGCAGACCATGCCATGTGCAAAATAAGGGGTGGGGGAGGAAACTGTAAATTCGACACGAAGTCACGAGATTTTTTTTTTTTTTAAAGCATCAAATTTCAATAACACGACGTCATTGGGTCTTACAAAGGCGATTGCCTGTTACAGGCACAGCAACAACTAAAAACACAGTCCACAAGTAGTCTAAACGAAGTTTCCCAACATCGGATCAAATAAAGTTAGACTGGTCCCGACCGATCTAAAAATAGCATGATGTCATGCCAGGTCGATCCGTTTCCTCCTCGCTGCTAGCCTAACGCTAAAAAGTTAGGCCTGACCTCGAATCAACAGATCTTTGTATGATTACACGTAGCCAAACCGAGAAGGAATTAGATCTACGTGTCGTTTCAGTGACTGCGTTTAAAGAAAAAAAAAAGGTTCCTGTAGTCTCAAGTTAGCAAACTAGTAAAATAACTGTAAAGAATATACTAAAATATCTACAAAAAGTGAGGGAGGGGAGGGGTTGGTGGATTTAAAAAAAAAAATCAATGTTCTTTCTTCCTGCTCTCGTTATCAGCCGTTCGTTAGCGCGCTTTGAGTGGATCCGATCAACACTATCAAAGAGATTTCCCCCCCCACCCCCCCAACATCCTTTGCTTCAGAATAATTAAATGCCACTACTGTAATGCAAGTAAATAAAATCGTTTAAATTAGGCTGTGTGTAATACACATAGATTTCAATGAATAATTTTGATTTTTAAGATTATGGAAGTCTAATTTTTAGTTAACACGTAATAAACAAAACAATGCATGATTTTGACATAAACTTGAAATATTAAAAAAAAAAAAAAAAAAACTAATCGAAATAAATTTAGATGTCTAACAATTTGGGAACTTCACTCCCTCCACATTTTTTGTTCACAGCTCCATTGGTTTCATTTAAAGAATATCAGCTAAAATAAGAATCAATTTTTAAGGCTTAATTTATAACTACCATTAGTAACTAAGTGTCTAATGACTTTGTTTTAGCAATGTAAATAACATAAAAAATTTAGCCAAAATAAGGATATATAGGTCCACATCACCAAATATTGTAATATATATATAAATAAATACTAACATATTGCACCCTCACATAAATGAATCATTATATCTTATGGAAAATGCACACTATTTTCTTAGAAGAATATTCAACTTGATGGTGCAATCACAAATTATGGGTTCTATCTAGGTTTGAAGTAACTTTACAAGATATACATACATTCAAAGCTTATGAAAATGCCTTGTAGATATAAAAGTATACATTAAATACCCATAGTTGTATAGTTAGTAATTAGTTAATTAAAAAAAGATTTAACCTTCACTTCTAGATATAATTATGATAATAATGCCAATTTTCTTAAGTTAACGTAACTTTTTCCCCCCGCCCAGACCACATTTATTCATGCAGAAATTTTAGCTTTGACTTAGTTAAAGCTGACATCTCTTACCTTACAAGTAAATTCTGTACCATTTATTCTATCAACTGCTGTGCAGCATTCGTTGGATGGGTTGGTCTGGCGAACAATATATTTTCCAATCTGGTAAAATGGATTCTGTGAGATTCCATCTTCCTGGGTAAAGAATGTAGGAGGGGAGCATGGCTGTAAATCGGGGGATAAATTTCCTAAGTCTGGTGGTTGTTCATATTCCACTTTCTTTTTGGGCCCATGACTAATCTGAAGTCGTGGCCTTGAGCGCTGACGGTTCATAGAACCAACTAGGGAATGGTGTGTTGGGAAAAACTGGACAAGCTATCACACAACTGGACGATGTGAAATATACTGGTCTGGAGATCACAGATAATATATATATACAAATATAATATACACAAGGAAATCCACTTGAATAGCACCTAATCAAAATATTATAGAATATAAATGCTGCCCTGAGAACAAATTTTTTTGGTAAGTCCCCTCTCAGATGTGAGTACCTGACCTGAAAGGTGAGGACTTAGATCTAGGTGGCAAAGGCATTATGGCCATGATGAGTGGTAGTCCAAAGTCTCTGAGTAAAATCAAATGTTCACAGCAACTTGAAGTTCAAGTTTAAAAACAATACTGTTTTTTTCAAGAGTCTTTTTCATTATGAAAGCTCCTTGATTGCATATGTGTTGTGCCATTTTGGTATTTAACAATGATGTCAGCAACAAACTCAAATAAGCTTAAAACATAAAAGGTCTAGATCTAGTACAAAACAATATATGAATATGTCCTAAAAATGTAGCTATAATAATAATCCAATGGTGAATTAATAAAATACACAATCAAAAAGAATCTAGAAGTACTAGAACTGTATCTTAGATCTTGAGTTAGACTAGAGATCTACCTACACTTGTCACTTTACACTCTAGTCAGTATTGTATCTATAAATATAAATAATATAGATAATTATAGACCTAGATAAGATCTACAAATTGTTTCATAAAATCAGCATCCATTTTAAAAGTGTATTTATAATATTAAAATCTAACACATTTGAATCAACTAACTTAACATGACGTCGATGATCAACACTAGTGTGTCACAACCATCTGAAATAGCTCTGCATTGAACGTCGCAATTTAATAGACTACGTCCAAAAATGAATAATGATGAAATCACACAGTAAGAAACTGTCCAAAATAAGGTCACTATCAGACTGTTTTGATTCGCAGTCCGGTCGATGATTCTATTCACTATTGCCTCATTTTTGTGCAGTACTTGTATATAATAAACCTAGTTAATGAAAGTAGATCTAGATCAAGCCAACATTAGCCACAGTTATTATATTTTGTAACGGGTTGAGTCACCAACCCCACAGCTGGCTGGTTGAAGTATGAAAGTATTAATCTAGCCCTCTGTTTTAGTCGTTCCTTCTGTTTTTATCCGATATAACTACGAAGATCAATTGATTCTTCAGAATCAGCAAAGCGAACATTCGTTATTAGAACTTGTTTGGATTCAAACTTGATAATCCAGCAGTAAAATGGATCGTGTTTTAAACCTAGGAAGGGTTGTTCTAACCACCCCTTCCAAGTTTTAAAACAGCACAAGCATAGAATCAACGGACGACGCCATTGTGAAATCTTCGAATGACACGATAGGATGAAAGCGGAATCACCCAGAAGTGATTTTCTATTATGTATTCATGCGCGATATAAAAAATTAAGGCAGAACAAAAATAAAATAAAAACATATATATAAAAAGATATAAAAATATGAAAGTGTAAGAAATTATGTAGTGTTTTTATTTTATTTTAATTCATCAAAACTAAAACTTTGTAAAAAATTACTTAATGATACGAAACAACAGGTTTCTAGCCACGTGACTGTTTACGCAGGGAATCCCCAATAATTTGCCTAATAGGGAAACCTAAAAATATCTTTGGTCTGATGTTGGCGTTGTTAGCAACAATACTAACTCAAGGTTGGTGTTCATACATTCATTTGCTAGTTTATAGCCTTGGGGTTGGGGGGATTTTTATTTTAAAATGTCGATATATATGCTCAAAAACAAAACCCAAGGGTCTTACAAATATTTTTAAGGAGCTAGATAATCGTCAACATTAAAATCATAAGGAAACGTACGAGTAGAATTTACAATTTAATGCAAATCGAAGAATTGGAAAGATTTAATATCAAATTGAATTGTGAATAATCCTTCACATTGTCGTCACTAAGCTTAACTTTTATAGTTAACAAAATAATTTATAGAATAAAATGTTAAAAAAATAGACAATCATAATTATAAAGTTGCCTTAAAAAGCCAGTACTAATTTTATTTTGCTCTTTATCAATGAAAAGTCTTCAAATCCACAGAAGTCAAAGTATTTTACACATTCAGCTTCAAAGCAACATTTAAGACCAGTAAAAGTTAAGCACAATGTTATATTAATGATGGTTTAAACTTATAATTGCGTATACTTTAAATATCTTTTTTTTTCTTTTTTTTACTAAACACATGAAAAGATTAATTCCAACTGCAAGAGTAAATAATTGTTACAGCAGGGAAAAAAAAATCAAATTCCCAGCAAAACAGAAGACGTGTTTAGAAATTTCTTCTCTTTGCTATTTCTCGATTATCTCATCGATGTTTCGCCCTTGTTGTGCAATCATAAGTAATTAAGCTTTTTAAATGCACCACCGTGACGGCATCTGTGTGTGTGTGCGCGTGTGTGTGTGTGCTGAGCAATGCAGCTCCTTACTGATGGCTATATAACATTCATTACGTTAGACGTTATTTAAATAGTCATAACAGTTTTGTGCTGAGCTTTGACGTTGTTCTTGTTCCCCTGTTAGTTTGTGAACATCATTTGTATGCTTATATACAGAAAATGGATTTGCATCGGAAGCGTTAGGAATATAATATGCTTGATAGGATTATATAGGCCTTATAATATGTGTTTGGCTTTATAGCTCCAGACAGCTAGTCCGACTTACCATTGAAGGCTTCTCAAACAGATATCACACAAATCTTTTTACGCCATATAAAATTTTCAGCCCTGATGACTGACTGACTGATCATCATCTATGTAAAACATTGCTATTTCCGATATATTCGTCACTCCGGGCGCATGGACTAGAATGCTTGGCCGAAGGCCGAGCACACCGGGAACCTCCGCTATTTTCCTATGTTGTACCAAGCTAACCGTGCAGGAGTCTAAACTCGACATTAATGTCACGGTCCCTTAAGGAACGGCGCATGGATTATCAACAGAGACGTGGAAGCTCTCTTTCAACTCCGCACCGTGCAACGGGAAAGCTCTCGCATTCCCTTGGACACTCCCACAGGAGTTTTGTTTTGCTATTCATTTAGCCTAATTACTTCGTCAAGTAATCTTACCACCCAGGTGCCACGTCGAGGCAGAATACCATTCCGGGATGCATCTAGTCATGCATGTTAACCAAAGACATGTATTCTTAAAAGTCATTGGCTTTCCTAGCTGGCTCAGACAACCCATGCCATGCTCTAATAGCATATATTTCATTTTAAACTATTAATGACCATAAATATATTTTATTTTGTATTGTCATAGTCTTGGAATGTTATTTAGAACTTATATATTGATTATATTCTTAGATGTACGTTTAAGTTATAAGAACTACTCGTCACTTTTGAAATGGAACAATTTAATGCTATGTTCAGCACGAAACGGCTTTATCTTTTGTTAGGCCTTCATATACACTTACGTTTGACCTAGCCTATATATTAGTTCTAAATGAAAATGACTTTATCAATCTACTTAATTAGCTGTCAGATCAATAAGAATATTCGAGACTCAGGTAAATGTGAATAGATGTGCGCCACGTATCGATTGGAAAAGTGTCCACGTGTACGTCATTAAAAAACACAAAGTTTTACGAGCTAGATTGGTATTACAATAGTATGACCGATTTTTCCACAGAATATGATGCAGGCTAACGCAACACGTTCTATGACCGAAAAGCATTTGATTGGCTGTAAGCTTATCACGTGACTAGCAAGTTAGCATGAGCAGTTACAAGCAGTTGTGAAAGTATTCTTTACATAACTGTATCACACAACCTTTGTGTAAGAGATAAAATTACGTCTTCTGGATAAGAATAAAGACTAATTAAAATTAGTTGTCATCAATAGAAAATTTCAAATAATGATTACCTGAAATGTTTTAGTTTATAGTGATAATTAAAAAAGCATTAAATAGTCTACATTAAAAGAAAATAATGTAGGCCCTATACGTTATTGGCCTAGGTGCTCTAGTTTAGTACAGATAATTTAATATAATGGATCCTATATTAAATTAAAAATCATTTTCTCTAATAACTTTATATTCATGACGCCTTTCATTGTAATGTAACCTAATTATTATAAGTGATATATAATAATCATATTAATTAAGATAAGTTTTCAGATTTTATTAATTGTCACTATCATTTTTTAGGTTGCATTTTCAATAAGCCATTAAATTTAATCTTGAATTGAAGCATCTAAACAGACTTTGATTTCTTAATAAAAATAAATAAGTAAACAAAATAATTAAATCTCATTTGATTTTTTGTTGATATTGTTATGTAACACAATGAAATAGGTCATAAGGGGAAGTAAGCATGTGATTCTTTGTGATTGCACCACAATCCGGGACTACTTTTTCTTCCTAGTGAATGAATGTGATGCCACTTTAGTTGATTTTTTTTAAAACATTACTTAAGATAGGTCGATAGATCAAAATAAAACGATTGTGTTTTATTTATAGTAACTATAAAAATTTTTAGACTTTTAGATTATTTTTTATTAAATCATTGTGTTGGTTTTAAAACATTTTGCTTATTTCTAAAGCTCTAGATCAGTGATTCCCAAAGTGGTCTATATAGACCCCCAGGGGTCTACGAAGACCTCCAAGGGGTCTACGAAAGTAAAAAACTAAATTGGGGGTCCATGAGATGCCCACGGGGGTCTACGATAATAGATTTCATTTAAGCACATTTAATGTTCACATTCCACTAATGTAATTATTGCATACACTAATATATGATTTGTACTTTCGTTAATCCTTTAAATATTTATCCTGCTATTTAAATGAAAAATTGTTGTAATCAATTTCAATACTTATTTAAATAGCTTAATTTTGTCTACATCTACATGTAACTAATATTTAGAACGAAAAAAAAAAAAAAAAAGAAAAGAACTGTAGACAGTACAGCATTAATAATTTAAAATTGGGATTCATTCCATCCTTGTCGAACAAGCCTAAGTGACTTTTTTATGACGATATGAACCAGGTTCGCTGGAAGATCATCTGAGACAATGCTACCGTGACAAAAATAAAGATTTTAAACACTTTCGAACACTCAAAGTTCAAAATAGACCCGCAAAATCATAGTTCGACATCATATAGAGAAGATGATGTTCTTACAAGATTTCTTTTCTTATAGCAAAATACGGAAAACAGCAAAGGTCAAACATTGATTCTATCAGCCGTTTTGCACAAACCTACATCTGTTATTATTAAAAGAATTTCTTTAAGCAACAATACAGGTCAAGGTCGCTTCGGTGGCATGAGTTATAAAATTAAAAGCTTCTTATGCAAATCTTTGCAAAATACATAAATACAGTTTGGTCTGACAAGGTGTAGCGCTGTGTGCTACAAACTGTCTAATGGTCACCATCTCATCTCATCTATGCCTGGTCCCTTCTGGGCATAGGTTACCAACCAGCTTCCTCCAGGCATCTCGATTCTGGGCGAATCTCTCCAACTGTCGCCACGTCTTGCCCATCTGCTTCCAGATCGCGGAGACCTGGAGAACCACCATCACCACCATGAAAAAAATCCAGCTATTCATCAATACCTGCCTGATGAAAATTCTTATGATCCGCTGGCCAGACAAGATCTTGAATGAGGAACTGTGGCAAAGAACAGCCCACTGAAGTAGATATCCTTCAGAGACGCTGGAGATGGATAGTTCACAGCCTTCGCAAGCCTGCATCCAACATAACAAGGCAAGCCCTAACCTGGAACCCCCAAGGAAAGAGAAAGAGGGGACGGCCCAGAAATACATGGCGCTAATGGTCACCATCTCCTTATATTTCCTTAGGGACCTTTCCCATGTTTGGGTATAGTAGCAAGGCAGCAGAGGTTTGAATTCAGTTTTCCTTCTGCTAGGTGGGTAGCAAGCCAAGGCTAATGAGCCCTTCCTGCTCGAAGTTTACTGGTTTAGGCTCCAGTTACTCGCCTTTGACCCATCTCCTGTTAATGAAAACAGTTCAGCAGATTCAACATTTGAGCCACACGTGAAAGATCAAGAAATACACGAGAAACTGCTCTATGCGAAACCTTTTACAATGATACTTAAGGCATATTAATTAATTAATTTATTAATATTTAATGTTGGAAAGACTACTTCATAGAACGACAAATTGGTATATTAAACATAATATCCTAAGTTGTGTAGTTTTAAATTACTTTTTTACTCCTCAACTCACTACAGTTAGAAATTTGTTTAAAAAATGTTAATGAATTTGCAAAAATGTGCAAGTTGAGCAGGGGGTCTACCGAAAACCAGAAAACATGGCAAGGGGTCTACGAGACAAAAAAGTTTGGGAACCACTGCTCTAGATCTAGACTGTATAGTTGTTTTAAAAAAGTACAACTAAACTTCCATCAAATGAGCTCTCAACAATGACATAATGTTGTTATTAAAATGGCACATGTTTATTATGTTAACCTAAGTATACTCATATACGCATAACAAAGGGAGCGTGGTAGCTGAGTCGTTAAGCGCCTGGGGTCCTGGGTTCGAATCTCGGTAAAGACTGGGATTTTGAATTTCGGGATTTTAGTGCCCCCGGGTACAAAGAACTCTTAAGGGCTGACGGTTGGTCGTTGTGTTGGCTCGTTAACCGTTGGCCATAGATACAGGTGGCTTTAACATCATCTTCCCCATAAATCACAAAGTCTGAAAGGGAATCTTTTTTTTTACGCATAAAAGAATCGAAGGCTTAAAGTAACAAAAAATAATTTACTGTATATTTTTTTTTAAATGTCATGTTAATCTTTGAGGGTGTAAATGC
Source organism: Biomphalaria glabrata (assembly GCF_947242115.1). Classification (NCBI taxonomy): domain Eukaryota; kingdom Metazoa; phylum Mollusca; class Gastropoda; family Planorbidae; genus Biomphalaria; species Biomphalaria glabrata. The sequence goes on from NC_074727.1 coordinate 8,649,166, forward strand.
TATGTTTACTTTTTTACTCTGCTTTCCTTCCATTACTAATTGTGTAATAGATAATTAAGTTGTCGATCAACACAAGAACTAAAGGATTTATAAAAAGCCAAATTATATACAGACATTTCAAATGCAAAATCGAGTAGGCCTATTTTAAAGTGACCTTATCGAATCTTAAAGTAACCCGAGACTGAAAGAGATGGGGGAGTAAACGTGACCTAATTTTTAAAATTGATAATTTTTGCTTGCAATGTGCATTGCAATCCGTGGAGTACACAGTAATGTTTGTAAAATGTTTGTCAAATGTTTGACATGTTTCGGATGTTCCTTCAGAGTTGAATGTAATTATACTTCCTAGTCCAAACCTCCCGCAGGACGACGGGGGATGGGAGCGGGCAGGGTTTGAACCCGGGACTATCGATAAGTCCGAACGACAGTCCAGCGCGCAAACCGCACGACCAGGCAGCCATAATGATTGGTCACTCTTAGATTCAGATGTAAAGTGCAGTTTAAACTTCAGCTCAATGTTCAACCGTGAACATCAAAATAAATAACTTAATCATTAGTATTTTAATAACACGACATAGGCGACCAGCATTCACACTGACTACTAGGTCTATGAGGTCAACCTACTTTTGCGTTAACTCCTTTTTTTCCATTGTCAGAAATTCGCAAACGACTGCAACAACAGGTCAACCAAAGAAGGAAATGCATATCCAGGGGCGTAGCTAGGAATTTTCCATCGTTTGAGGGCCCAAGAGGCTTGACCTCTTTGGGGGGTGGGGTGGCCTGCATTTTGTGTAATATTTAATTTTTAATGTAAACAAAAATACTCATTTGGGGGCCCCCTCTAGTGGGGGCCCGGGGGGGATTTGCAAATTCTCCCCCCCCCTCGCCCCCCCTAGCTACGCCACTGTGAATATCATAATGCAACTAAAGGGTGAAACTTTACACATTTGTTGTTTTGAAACGGGATGAAAGCCTGGGCATTAATTATGTCACCTACACAGCTGTTCCCCCCCTATCTCCAAGCAGTCGATGTGTCCAAATAGAACGGCTTAGGACAAATTGCGTCACAGATTCTGCGGCTGCAAGGTGCCCAAGGATCACCTGCTCTTTATTTTTACTTATGGTTGACTCGATTGTGATGCCTTTACTGCGTCTGGGTTTACCCGCAAGATTTGGATTCAGACTTTTCCTTCTCCTAGCTGAGTTGACAGACAAGTCCCTCCTGCCCGATGCATTCTACACTACAATCAAACTCAGAAGCCAAATTAGAATCACAACATCATTCTTTTCCGTTTTATAAACTTAGTTGTTTTTGTTGTTTTCTAGTCAATATCGACCTAAATGACATTATCGTTTCATGTTCTCTTTATTTAGGAATACAAACAATTAGCCTGAAAGTTTGGTAGTAATTACCAATAGAATATCGATACCACACCACAGTTTTCGGAATCCACCAAGAGAAAAATTATTCAAACAAGCCACTGTAATTGTTTTTTTTTCTGTCATTTTAATTACTTAGACATCAGTCGTACATTTTCTTTTAAAAATATTACTCTATTTGTTAGCAAAGAATTTCAGTCAGAAATAATATATATTTCACGCTTTGGTGTAATTTAGAGTGATATATCAGACATAGAGGCCCGTTTTCATATTTAGGCATAAAAAATATGTTTACTTTAATTTTCAAATACGTAGAACAGTGTTTCCCAAACTTTTGACCTATTTGTACCCCTACTAGAATTTTCGTAACGATAAATACCACCGCCCCACCCCTAACCCCCGTGGATTTTTTAAAATAACAATCAATTTTGTTTTTTTAGGTCGGCCTACATACAAATAATAATAATAAACAAAACATAAAATTGTGAATAAAATAAATGATTTGGATCGAAAGATGATATTGTGTTTAGGTGACGAATCATCAGAATGTGGTTCGCTGGTTGTTTATTTTAATCTGAGAAGCGTTTTTTTTTTCAATTTATGTTTTAAAAAATTGAAAACATCATTTATCAACTGAACATAATACATGGGTATTTAAATAAAATTAGCATAGTAGAACGCGTACCCCTGAGGATACGCGTACCCCACTTTGGGGAACACTGACGTAGAAGATGCGTTGTAACACAAAAATTGTCTATAAACAGTTTGAATATTTCTGGTATTTCTGTATGACACTATTTTTTAAATTTTTTATTCGCCAAGCAGAATGTTTTGGAATTGAAGAGTATTCTAATTATTATATATGGACAAATAATGTATTATCTAAAATTAGATTAAAGTTTTAGAAAAGGTTACATGAACTATGCATATATCAAATCGAGAAAATTACGAAACTGATTTAGATAATAATAATTATCAAAACGTCCACGGCTGTTGAAAGATGCAGATAAAAAAATGCCTATGTATACAACTAGCAAATGCCTGTCATCGCGATGGTCCCGAGTTCGAAACCTGTCCACTGCCTTTCTCTGTCGTCCTGCTGGAGATTTGGGCAAGGACGTAATAATCCTAATTGATAAAGAAACGTCCAAAACTTATAAGACACCAGGCAACAGAAATTCACTTAAATCTGAGTCCAAACATGAAGGTCATAATTGGGTCTTCAAGGTGTCGTAAAATCCTTTATTGTTCGTTAACCTTTCTCCTCGAAGACCTGCCATTTTTTTAAATTTATTATTAGATTACCAAATTTCCGATGACCTCCTTTCTGAGGTCGTGTCCTCCCCGTGCATGCATTTACAGCTTTTTACTGCAGTGACACTTTACCCAACAATCAAACTCAATCCTTCATATAACCTGGTTTAAAACACACAGACTCTATTAGAAATGAAGTAATTGTCCTGCGTATCTACTGGAATACAGAATTGTTAAGTTGTTGGACCGGTACAGCAACTTGAAATCAATTGCAAGACAGAAAGATTCCCCCCTCCGTGAATAGAAGAGTTCGTTTCTATTGAAGACTGTTCACCTGACACTCAGTGCTTCTCAAAATCTTTTGTTTTCGTTGCGCTGATCATCGTAAAATCGTGGCGCAATCAATAGACTAAAAGAGGTGTATCCATTGACCCAATCATTGGACTAAAAGGTGTATCCATTGACCCAATCATTGGACTAAAAAGTGTATCTAGTGACCCAATCAATGGACTAAAAAGTGTTCCCATTGACCCAATCATTAGACTTAAAGTGTACCCAGTGACTCAATGTGTATCCATTGACCCAATCATTGGACTAAAAAGTGTATCCATTGACCAAAGCATTGGACTAAAAAGTGTATCCATTGACCCAATCATTGGACTAAAAAGTGTTCCCATTGACCCAATCATTGGACTAAAAAGTGTTCCCATTGACCCAATCATTGGACTAAAAAGTGTTCCCATTGACCCAATCATTGGACTAAAAAGTGTTCCCATTGACCCAATCATTGGACTAAAAAGTGTTCCCATTGACCCAATCATTGGACTAAAAAGTGTATCCATTGACCCAATCATTGGACTAAAAAGTGTTCCCATTGACCCAATCATTGGACTAAAAAGTGTTCCCATTGACCCAATCATTGGACTAAAAAGTGTATCCATTGACCCAATCATTGGACTAAAAAGTGTATCCATTGACCCAATCATTGGACTAAAAAGTGTATCCATTGACCCAATCATTGGACTAAAAAGTGTATCCATTGACCCAATCATCGGATTAAAAAGTGTATCCATTGACCCAATCATTGGATTAAAAAGTGTATCCATTGACCCAATCATTGGACTAAAAAGTGTTCCCATTGACCCAATCATCGGATTAAAAAGTGTTCCCATTGACCCAATCAATGGATTAAAGTGTATTCATAGACCCAATCATTGGACTAAAAAGTGTATCCATTGACCCAATCATTGGACTAAAAAGTGTTCCCATTGACCCAATCATTGGACTAAAAATAATTGCATCCATTGACCCAATCATTGGACTAAAAAGTGTATCCATTGACCCAATCATTGGACTAAAAAGTGTTCCCATTGACCCAATCATTGGACTAAAAAGTGTTCCCATTGACCCAATCATTGGACTAAAAAGTGTTCCCATTGACCCAATCATTGGACTAAAAAGTGTTCCCATTGACCCAATCATTGGACTAAAAAGTGTTCCCATTGACCCAATCATTGGACTAAAAAGTGTATCCATTGACCCAATCATTGGACTAAAAAGTGTTCCCATTGACCCAATCATAGGCATTCTTTGAACACAGTAAATCTGCGGGGAAATGTCTATATTCCTATGAGGCATACACATTTTTCAGTATTAATGTACATTTCTGCAAGTTTCATAACTCCATTCTAGAATGTTCCAGAAAATTGGGATTTCAATGATTGAGAGATAAATAAGGTCCCATTACCTGTCACCGCAGAGAGGCTAGAAAAACAACAACAAACAAAACAAACAAACAAAAAACACACAAACACAAATTATTACATGGAGAAATTATCACATTTGATAATTTACAACTATCTTAATTCTGAAACTCCAGTTGACATTTTAACTTTCCAGGCCATTAGATCGGCACGAAGTACTCGCTTTCATTTTAAGTTCATAAATGTAATAGTGCAGGAGAAATGTCAGCACAACTTTACTCTTATTATTAATAATAATATAATATTCTAAAAAAATAAGCAGATTATATATATATATATATATATAATGCATATCTTTGAAAAAAATATTGTGCTTATCTAAGGAATGATGGCCAATCAATATATTCCTTGTTTTGCTACATCAGGTTGCAGTTTCGATTCTTTTTCCTTTCTGGTGAACTGTTCTATTATTAGCACAATCAGCGCTTACGTAATTCAGGATGACTCATTACCGTTTTCTTTTTTATTTCTATCCTGGTTGTTATTTTTTTTTATTTGAAAATTTCTGTCATTTCGAATTTCGAGGGAAAAAAAAGTTGACAAAACATTTTTAGCTGTTTTGTTTAACGTGATAAAACTAATACAAAACCTAATAATGGAAACATTTTGCGCTCACAAAGAGATTATATTACATACATGTCAACATTTGTTCATATTTTGAGTATCTTGTTGCTGTGCCAGTTTTAAATCTACTTGAGGTAAAGAAAAGCACATGTTGGGATCAACCATTTCATGAAAGGCTTAAAAAAAAAGTGGCTTTAGTTATAGGCTATATACTTGTGTTATTTATTTAAGGTATATCTTGTGTAGCCGTTGCTCATCATTGTGTCCATCGTGTTTCGATAATGACCACTTTTGTCATCCAGGGGGGGGGGGGGGCTGAGAACTTCGTACTCGGGTTTAGTGCTTCCTCTTGTGGCTGGCGAGACCTATGTCAGCCCGGAAAGTTCGGCTGCATACTGGGCAGGTTATTCAAGCTGGAGCTAGTGTCATTGGCCTTGCTTTTTTTTTCTCTGGCGCTTTTTATTTTCTGCCAGCGTTGTTCTCTTGTCCTCTGCAATTTTCGCTTCAGTTTTCACAACTTTTGCTACGACTTGATTCTCTATGAAGATCAAAGCTAACATTCTCAATAAAACATTGCATTTAGTCCGAAAATTAAAAAACTCAGCGTGACATAGTGTACATTTGTGTTATTCTGATGCCAACGAAACAAAAAGAATTTCTGATTTTGATGTTTTACGGAGAACATGTAAACAGAGCAGTTGTTATCTTGGACAACATGTTGAAAAAAATAATGTAACAAAATTAGTATTAGTATTGTAGCAGATCTGGACGATGGAATATTAAGGCATTATGCATCTAAGCACATTGACAATGAAGTCCTGATTATTACTTATTAAAAGGGGCCCATTATATGTTCCCATCCTTGCAACCAGGAGAAGCGTGATGAGCAAATTTGTTTCCTGCATTCTGAATGTCAGAAAATATTTCTTCATTGCCAAGAACAGTGCTAAGCTTATGGCGCGTAAAATGACGAGACATATTCACACTCAAGGCCCTGCAAATTTGCATAAGCCTAAATGTGCACCAGACAGCAGCAGTAGAATGAAACAAAAAATGTTGTTGTTTTTTTGAGAGAGGAAAAGATATTAGACAGTAGCACAAAACTTTGATTCCGCAAAGCCGCAGTTTGCAAGACTAGAGAAGGCAACAAAATAGTCAATTTTTTAAAAATCTTTTTTTTTTTTTTTGTTGATTCCAAGCGTTGTGGCTGAGTGGAAAGGCGCTTTGCTTCCGAACCACGGGGAAATCGGGTTCGAAATGGATGAACTCAAGACTGGGATTTTTTAGTTTTAGGATTTTTAGGATGCCCCTAAGTTCGAATGGGTACCAGTCATTTGTTGGGTAAAGACAAAGCTGTTGGGCGTTTGTGCTCAGTTACGTATATAGGAATTTGCCATCATTTGGGGGACCGAGGGCTTGATCTCTTTGGGGGGCCCTGCATTTTGACATTCGATATCATGATATGAGATGATGGCGAAATATTTAATATTTAATGTAAAAAAAATTCGAACACTCATTTGGGCCCCACCCTCGGAGGCTCAGGGGGATTTTCGAATTCACTCCCCTCCCCCCTTAGCTACGCCTCTAGTGGTGCTGGTCACATGACACCCTCGCTAACAGTCGGCAATGAAACATATTATCTTTACATCAACTGACCTATAGATCGCCAAGCCTGAAAGGGTTAGTTTACTTTTTTACTGTTGACTTCTCCTGTCTTGTATGTAACACACAGTGGCAGTGCAACCCGGGGAAAGATTTTCATCAAGGTCTCAATCCTCAGCTTCAGTATCAAAGTACTTTAAACTGTACTCAATTTAAATTCGTGAAGAAAGTAGACTAGGCCTACTTGTAAAATTAATCTAATTTCCATTATTCTCTTCCATATAATATGCAATTTTTTTTTGGACAAAATTATCTTTTTTTTTTTTAAGTGGAGGTCCCTGGACGAGTGCTTGTGCAGCTGTAGTAGTATATCCGGCCCTGCACAGTGGTCCCACCTATCAGTGACCTATGTCTCCACGCTCTCTTCATATATAGGCATACTCATACACAAAAAGCCTTCTCTCTTGTAAGTTCAGTTTCCGCCCTTTTATTGAATAAAGTGAAAGTGAAAATCCATTCATTAATTTAAAAAGAGTTCCTTGCAATTCTGTTGGTTAATAAAAATCACTTTGCCAATGTCATGTCCTGATTATTACATCACGTGTCTACACACGGATACAAATTACGCGCATAAATTAAACGTGCCTTTTTTAAAAAGAAAACTATGACCTTTCACCCTATGTGAAACTAGATTGGCGTTTCCCTAGCCTGTGTTAAGTGGCTTTTTTTTTCTTGTATCACTATTATTTAAAAATAATAGTGTAGGAAATGAATCCCCTTATGTAATCGGAGATGATAATAGGACAGATCAATTCTTATATGTCAATACTAAAATGAGTATAAAGTTTATGATTAGGAATTTCTTTTCTTCCCTTCAAAATGCTAAGCTTATTCGCGATTGAAAAAGTTGATTGTATTCTCCATGGAAAGGCCCGAACAAGACAGTAGCCCCTAAACACCCCTAGCACCTCATACGAAACAAAACTGTAAGGAGAGCTGCCTGATTTTGAAACTACATTGCAGCTCATCTGTCTGTATATATCATTCTCTACGACGTCGCCAACCATGCTGGACAAGACGCCCGCCCGCCGACTCTCTGACCCTCGATGAAAAAGTCATGGAAAGATAACTCCTTTATTTCTGCAAGTCGGACTAGAGTTATCCCACGTAACTTTCGCGGCGACAGAGAGCGCGGCTCAGAAAAAGAAAGAGAGGGGGGGGAACAATAGTAAAATTGTCTGTATACATAAATCTCAATGTTCCCCAACCACCCACCTCATTTGGACAACTGTGTCTTTCGGGATGTGTTCAGCCGTCACTAAATAGCGGCGTATGCTACGTCGCGGGTCGGCTCGTTTCAGATATTGGACTAGTCAACTAAACCCTCCAACATAATAATGGGAACGCAGAAGAAGACAAGCCAGTTAGCTTCACATCGAGTTTATCCAATAACCTGAGATGAACCTCCTATTGAAAAATCAGAGCAGGAAGGACTCAATCCTCCAGTAGTGCTCTGGCAAGAAAATGGGCCGTTCGGCGTAATGCCTCGTAGCTACCAAACAAGTCGAGTGGCTGCTCAGACACGTCCCCCCTTAGCTCTCGAAGCTGGGGACACTCCTATAAGACGTGTGACACTGTTTATCCAATAACCAAGACTGACATCAATCAATATATTATATAAACTATTTTTTGTCAACTCCTGCTATTAGCTCTCACTTTCTTCATTAGTGGGTTCTATCTCCTTACTAACCACTTTTTTTTTTCCATCGTTACTTTGTTATAAAATGAAAAAATAAATGATTACTTTACTTTATTATATGAGCATAAAGTAAGAATTGATTCGTTTCCTTTTATATATTTTTGTTTTTCATATATAGATGCAGAACTAGAGCGAGTTGAATCCTTTCACACATAAAGAAACTTTGGATATTCTGGTGTCAACATTGGTATTTCTTATATCGTAAAGTCCCCCCCCCCAAAACTACTATCAGCAATTCCGATAACGTGTCCAGATCAATTTAGTTAGGAGTAGTTAGGACCTCCTTACAATGGCGTAAACACTATCCAACTACAATATTTGCATAGTCCCCTAAGTTTGTATAATACTTATCTTGTTATGTTACTTCACAGTAAATGTTTAGACTAAAAGCAAAAAGTATTGGAGTTTGAATAAGTTAGAAGTCTGGAACACAGGATACAACCTTTTTGAAATTAAATAGTAGATTAATCAGTTGGCACTCTCAGGCGAACACTTAGAAACAGTTCGTAAATCAATAAAACCATGACTGTAGCATAGTTCAGGTGCCAGTTCATTCAAAAACTTTTTGTTTTCTGATGTTTCTCTTGGCACAGATGTGAAAAACAAACACTACCAGGGAACAGAAGAAGAGGCAGTCAGAGAAAACGATGGGAAAACATCAAAGCATTGAAAAGAGATTTTAGTCAAGGCGAATGGAGAAAGACAGTCGACAGATCGTGTGTGGTGGGCCAGCGGTCAAACAGAGAAAGGGAAAGATGTAGGTGAAATAAAGAAGAAAAAAAAAAACTTTGCATGTGAAGATTTTTAGAACTCGTGATGTCGGTGCAGCTACCAAAGTAAAATGTGGCAAAAGTAGAGAGCTGATGTGAAGAGAGGCTTGGTATCCCATTACAATACACGAGCCGATAGGTTATGCATAACATAAAGGTCGCCAGCGTGACAGGTGGAGCACATCCACTGCTGTCTGTAGCCCGCACGTCATTGCCTTCTGCTGACTATAGATCAGTACGTTCGCTTGGTCAAAGTGTCAGCGTGTCTCGCGGTGACGCCACTGATCGTGACCTGACAACAGATCTCGTGCGTGCACTGTCAGGTGAGTGGGCACGTTTTGGCGTGCTCCCTTCTGACCTTTGCCCTCCCCCTCCCTCCCCTACGAACATAAGCCATTCCTACCAGGACCAAACAGGTTCTAGGTGCAGGTGAAAAATGCTAGACTAGTAAACTGAAGTAGGTCTGTAAGGGCATTGACGTTGATGACTTCGGAAACTAACTCACTACAATGACACTTCTTTTCAGTCTAACGTTCGGAGTTGTCTGTCCTGACTAAGACCGATGACGACAATGCCAGCCATGTTGCATCATTCACAACCAATCGCTATCGCTAACCTCTTCCCACAGTTACCATAGAATCACACACACACACACACTCCATAACATTGTGTATACTCACTCATTGGGACACAAATACGGTTCGAAAGCCAAGAACTGAACAAGACGGTCACATTGACCCATCCCATTTATTTATATGTTTCCTTTCAGACATTACGATTTATGAGGCAAATGATGTTGAGGTCGTTCCTATGACCAACGGTTAACGAGCAGGGTGTCATGTGGCCAGCACAACGACCAACCGCCTTTACTTTACCCAAATTAAAGTCAGGTACCCATTAGAGTTGGGTGCACTCATGGGCGCCCTAAAAATCCCGAAGTTCAAAATCCCAGTCTTCACCGAGATTCGAACCGAGGACCCCAGGTTCGAAAGTCAAGTGCTATCGACTCAGCCACCGCGCCACCACTTTTTTTTTATAAGTGGTAAATATGATATGGACAATAAGCTGTTTGTTTTTTTTATTCCCCATACTGGACTCTACATAATTAATTCATCTTCAGCTACGTTTGAGATTCAAAACCAGATATATAATGAGAAGATGACCAGTACATGCGGTCAGATCTCATTACATGTGAATGAACTGAATCTTATGGAAGTCTTATAAGTCTTCTTCCCTAGTGCTATTAGAGCATGGAATGGGTTGCCTGAGCTAGCCAGGAAAACCAGTGACTTAGCAGATTTTAAGTAATATGCATGACTGACTGCATGACGCGTAGGACGTAATCATCTTCTTTTTTGAAGTAACGTCTGTATTATATAAGATAAGATTAGTTTAAAATATGGCCATTTAGTTCGTTTGTTCGTTAGTCCATTCAGACAGCTAGTTACGTATCTAGTAACTTAGTTAAGTAGGCTAGTTAGTCATCATACTGCTTGGACAGGGCAGGCTAGGCTACTGTCACAAGTAAGGGCCCTACATAAAAGAGATTTTAAAAGTCTCAAAATTTGTACTTTTCAGCAACTTTTATGTTGTTTTTATTCCCGAACTTTTTGAATTTTTTTTTTACCGACACTACTCTAAATCTTACGACAGACAAGAAGAGTCCACTTGTAGTGTGCTCATTATAGAGAAATGCAGTCTCGGATCTACGACAGTGGGTCAACCCAAGGCTTTACACTCAACAAACTCAAAACTATACGAAATGCACTCTTTTTGAATAAAAAAAAATGCAATAAATATTTTTTTAAAAAGTAGGAAACTAGATTAACTATACAAGCACTCTGTTTCTTTGTTCTAAAACATGGCATGCTTCTAGATATTAGTTTTATTATTAAGTGGATGTTTATTACGGCTTTTGACAAAAGTGTACTTAAATCCGGCCCTGAGTTAGTCTTAGTCACTAACCCGTTATGGCGTCCTATAACGCATTTAAGTCACTACCATTCTCTAATCTTTTTTGACACAACCCTCCCTGTCCTGGCTTTCAATGACCCCCCCCCCCCATGTGATCAAGGTTAGCCGTTGTCTCTTTCTGATATTATTAGTTCTCATATTGAGAGCAATCAGAGATTTCTGCGTACTTGTATTTCGGAGGACGACACATGTCCACATGACCTGCTTCCGTAAAAAACAAGGTCAGCTATCAACAGCACGTCACCTGCCTGGCAATCGTTACAGTAATGACCTCTTTTTTTTTTTTTGTAACACTGGTCAGAGTAAATGACGCGCATATGACATTGGGCTACATTGAAATATTGGAAAAGAGTACTAGGATGGTTAACATAATTATGTTGTATGATTTTTTTTTGGTCTAATTTATATGTTCATATATATGTATATACTATATATTTAAATGAGTGTTGACTTGCTAATGTTCCTCACATCCAACCGCTGTACAGGTTATTCTCTCCACTTCACTTGTATTGCGTGTTATCGGTTGATGTCCTCCAGTCCTCTACCGTGCTCTACAGAACTGGAGGGAATCATACAATTTCATGTTTTGTTTTAAAGATAAGAAATAAAAGCCATAGGCGGTGCACCTTTAAATAAAAAGAATAAAAAGAACAATGATTCTGGGCAGGGGAGAGGGGGTGGGGGTGTCTCCGAATTATAGCAATTTTTCTTCCGTCTTTCCAAAACCTTCTATACAAGTTGTCTTCAAACATTGCTCACAGACTTTGGCGTCTAGAAGCAACCTATATAACTACAGTTCTGACGACTTTCTAAAGAAAAGAACAATTCTGAAAAGAAAAGAACCACTATTCTATTCGTATAAAAGCTACAATGTTTGAACATTACATAGAAAAAAAAAAGTAAAGTCCACTTTGAAGCCTTGAAGTTCGTACGACAGTTGATGCTGCCTTTATATGTGTCATTGCCAGTGGTCAACGAAGGAGTTTTGTGGCCTTCTCACAGACCAAACGTAATGCCTCGTAGCCGACGACGTAGCCTCCATACAGATCGATAACTTTCCAGATACAACCCCACACCCCCCATCATTCTCAGAGTCGGGCTCAGTCCAGAACTGAATGGTCGTGTCTTACAACTTTGGGCTGTCGTCACTCATCGCGATGATCCAGAGTTCGAACAACGTCTGCTGTCATCCTCTGCGTTCTGCAAGAGGTCTGAACTAGGCCATACTTATGTCCTCTTCTGCAGGAGGTCTGAACTAGGCTATACGTATGTCCTCTTCTGCAGGAGGTCTGAACTAGGCTATACTTATGTCCTCTTCTGCAGGAGGTCTGAACTAGGCTATACGTATGTCCTCTTCTGCAAGAGGTCTGAACTAGGCCATACTTATGTCCTCTTCTGCAGGAGGTCTGAACTAGGCTATACGTATGTCCTCTTCTGCAGGAGGTCTGAACTAGGCTATACTTATGTCCTCTTCTGCAGGAGGTCTGAACTAGGCTATACTTATGTCCTCTTCTGCAGGAGGTCTGAACTAGGCTATACGTATGTCCTCTTCTGCAGGAGGTCTGAACTAGGCTATACGTATGTCCTCTTCTGCAGGAGGTCTGAACTAGGCTATACTTATGTCCTCTTCTGCAGGAGGTCTGAACTAGGCCATACTTATGTCCTCTTCTGCAGGAGGTCTGAACTAGGCCATACTTATGTCCTCTTCTGCAGGAGGTCTGAACTAGGCTATACTTATGTCCTCTTCTGCAGGAGGTCTGAACTAGGCCATACTTATGTCCTCTTCTGCAGGAGGTCTGAACTAGGCCATACTTATGTCCTCTTCTGCAGGAGGTCTGAACTAGGCTATACTTATGTCCTCTTCTGCAGGGGTTCAGAACTAGGCCATACTTATGTCCTCTTCTGCAGGGGTTCAGAACTAGGCCATACTTATGTCCTCTTCTGCAGGAGGTCTGAACTAGGCCATACTTATGTCCTCTTCTGCAGGAGGTCTGAACTAGGCCATACTTATGTCCTCTTCTGCAGGAGGTCTGAACTAGGCCATACTTATGTCCTCTTCTGCAGGAGGTCTGAACTAGGCCATACTTATGTACTCTTCTGCAGGAGGTCTGAACTAGGCTATACTTATGTCCTCTTCTGCAGGAGGTCTGAACTAGGCCATACTTATGTCCTCTTCTGCAGGAGGTCTGAACTAGGCTATACTTATGTCCTCTTCTGCAGGAGGTCTGAACTAGGCTATACTTATGTCCTCTTCTGCAGGGGTTCAGAACTAGGCCATACTTATGTCCTCTTCTGCAGGAGGTCTGAACTAGGCCATACTTATGTCCTCTTCTGCAGGAGGTCTGAACTAGGCCATACTTATGTCCTCTTCTGCAGGAGGTCTGAACTAGGCCATACTTATGTCCTCTTCTGCAGGAGGTCTGAACTAGGCTATACTTATGTCCTCTTCTGCAGGAGGTCTGAACTAGGCTATACTTATGTCCTCTTCTGCAGGAGGTCTGAACTAGGCCATACTTATGTCCTCTTCTGCAGGAGGTCTGAACTAGAGGACATACTTATTTCCCCTTCTGCAGGAGGTCTGAACTAGGCTATACTTATGTCCTCTTCTGCAGGGGTTCAGAACTAGGCCATACTTATGTCCTCTTCTGCAGGAGGTCTGAACTAGGCCATACTTATGTCCTCTTCTGCAGGAGGTCTGAACTAGGCCATACTTATGTCCTCTTCTGCAGGAGGTCTGAACTAGAGGACATACTTATTTCCCCTTCTGCAGGAGGTCGGAACTAGGCCATACTTATGTCCTCTTCTGCAGGAGGTCTGAACTAGAGGACATACTTATTTCCCCTTCTCAGAGGCGTAGCTATGGTGGGGGAGGGAGGGGGAGAATTTGAAAATTCCCCCGGACCCCACTTGAGGGGGACCCCAAAGGGGTGTTTCTTTTCATTAAATATTAAGTATTACGCAAAATACAGGGGCCCCCAATGAGGTCAAGCCCCCCCGGTCCCCCAAATGATGGCAAATTTCTAGCTACGCCACTGCCCCTTCCGAGGGAACGTTCGTATACAACAAAATAAATGTCACCAATGTCCTCTCATCCCCAGGCGCCCTCTCCAGGACTCGATCCATCGACCTGCGGATCAGCCACCGTTAACAAGAAATCTAGATCCAGTGTTAGATTCGTGACGAGGTAATTTGTACATCCGTGAACCAATACCGTCTAGAAAACATATAAACAGATATGTGCGCATTATATTAGATCTAGTCCATAGGCTGGAGCGTGTCAGACAGCTACACACTGTGTAAGAGATACAAAGTTATTTGCGCTTTAAGTCATTGGACAAGTGGTTGGTTCAGTGAAGTAGCGTACAAGGTATTCAAGATTAAGGTCATAAAGAACTGGATCGAGTTTTCTTATAGCCAAGCTTTCTCATAAAATTGATTCTTCGTAATGTAGTGTTTTATTGCAAGTGATGGTGGGATATAGAATTTTATGGTGGGGTGGGGTAACACTATAAACTACAAAAAGAGGAGGGGTATTGATAAACGGTCGTTGGGCTGTCGCTTCAAACAGCTAGTCCAACTAAACCGTTGTAGAGTAATGATTCCTTCATCCCGAACTGGAATAAACTTCTTTATAAAAAAATGAACGTAACTCTCTATGAACAGAATATACACAGATGTCAACTTCGATGTATGTAGGAAATACAAGTGAAATACTATTTGAGACAATTACAAAAATAAAACCACACTCTGGAAAATACACGTCTTTCTGTCACTCGCCCATCACTTGTTCTTTTCGTTCCAACTTACACTCTCCTATTTTTAACCTCAAATGCAAAAGACTAACTCGTGGTTACATTAGAACCTATTCAGCCAACCAGTATACAAATTATCTGTCCTGGTTAACTCATGGTTACATCAGAATATGCACACACTTATGTCACACCCCATACCAGTGGGAAGATAACTTGACTTTGTTTCTTGGGCATTGAAAGTTCAGGCCGAGGTTAGAATCCAGTGAGAAGTTAAGGTGACCGTGACCTCCAGATCGAAGGTGCCGGGGTGACCGGCAGACAACATTATCAAAACGAGACGTGATTATTCTATCTACTGTGCAAATGTAAAGCAGTAGCGTAGCGAGGTACCCTGGGGCCCGTGTTCAAGATTATGGTCTCCCACCATTGTAATGGAGTGTATGTCTATGTGCATATTTCTGATGTAATCATAGGTAAAAGTGGGCGGATGTTTTGGTTGTTTAGACTGAGTACATTCTGATGTAATCTCGACGTGGTCTGTCGCAGTTAAAGCTGATAAATTCTGTCGCGAGAGTTGAAGAGAAGGGCACTAGCGAGAGACGAGTGGTAGAAAGACGTGAATTTTAAATGAGCTATCTCTTGTTGAAACTTTTGAAACATTTTTAACTTGTGTCTACATTGACGTTGACAGCTATGTTTATTTAACCCTTAAAGTGCTGAACTGCTTTACAATGAGTGCATACACAATCCCGATGTTTAGAGGCTAAACTACCACACGCATTTTAAGGGTTAATTATAAAAGTTAAATTCTTTTTTTTTTTAAAAAAAAAGAAGTTTCTTCAAGTTTGTTTGAAGTTCTAAATCATTATGCTAGGCCTACACCAGTTTAACTGCACTAGCTGTTTAGAGTTACAAACCAAAGACTGAGTAGCCTCCCCCCCCCTCCCCCTCCCGTAGTTTGAGTAAAACGAGTCATCCTTCATGGCATTAAATGTACTTTCAATTACGAACATTCGGGTCTGAACACTTAAATCAGAAACGGGTTTTAACAAGCAATGCATAATATCAATTTGAAACAGTTTATTTGTTTTTTTTTTCGCTTCTTTTTCTTTCAATGACACATTTGCCCCCCCCCCTTCCCCTTTTTCCGTGGTCCTGAGCCTGAGCACAACGAACCCCTTCGCGCCCTGACCGATAAGCCACTCAAGTAATATACATGTATCTCTTAGTTTTCAATGTGTTTCGTCTATTTTTCCCATCTAGGTTTTGACCTTTATACTGTAAATTTAAATGTTTCTCATCTGCCTAACAGGTAAATGCTAAATTAAATAGTGCCAGCATCCGCCTTAAATTCACCCCACCAGCGACAGAGCTATTGAACAGATCATCATGACACCCAAATGTCGACACTAGCTGCGTCATAACCATGTTGATTCGAGTTATCTAACACACTTGGGGGTGTGGTGGTGGGAACGTGTCAGAGACATGTTACTGCGTATATGCTTTATTAGCAGACGATAAGTGAAACAAAAAAAAAAGAGGCCTGCTACTACGCCTCGTAGTGTATGCGTGTAATGTTAATACTTTAAAACAAACATTTTCTTAAACGTAATGATTGCTAAGACAGATAATAAAACAATAAGTTATCCCACGTCAAGTTGAGAATTTTGCATACATTACCTAAGCTTTTCTATGGCTGCATGGTCGTGTAGTATGCACTCTGGATTATGTCACGATGGCAAGGGATTCGAACTCTGCCTGCCAACATCCCCTTGCAGTTCTGCCCGAGGTTTGGGTTAGGATGTGATCATCTTCACTTCTGAAAGTACACCAGAAACACAGACATCAAACCAACAGTCAATCCTTGTTCAAATAAAGCATTAGGCTCTAGACTTTTCACATAGGAGTTACTTGCATTACAGGCAATTAAACGTAATCATTAGTATAAAAGGGGAGGGGGCATGGTGGCTGAGTAGTAAAGCATCGAGGGGTTTCGGGTTCGAATCCCGGGAATTTTGAATTTTGTTATTTTTTGTGCGTAATGCCATTTAACTTTAATGGATAACTGGCATTAGTTAGGGAAAAGTAAATGATGTTTGTCGTTGAGCTGGCCACGTGATACCCTGGTTAACCGTGGGTCTTACAAACAGTAGACCTTTACATCAGCTTCCTCATAGATCGCAATTTCTTAAAATGATTCTTTAGTTTTTGTACTTACATGCAAAAAGAAAGGAAACAGTAGCCTCTACTAACATAACATATAATTCAGTTTGCGAATGAAATAAAGTGAACATGTCTACTCACTCCACAGTGTAGTCTATAATCAAGCTTCGCTTGTTTTTAGTTATTGTATTGTGTAAATATACACACACGATTTCCAATAATTAGGAAATAAGAATCAAAATTATATAACTTTATGAAAGTCACCAAAAAAAAAACGTACTCAAAACGAATCAATTTTATTGAGCTAGTCCAAGATTACATGTCCATACTTATCCAAAATATTGCGATGTAAATTTCTGGTCCATATGTTTACGCTTTATAAGAACTGGAGGTAACTCGGTATTTATCATAGAGCGGTATTCGAATATAAGTTGCTTCCCTTTTTTTAAAATGATAAAATAAACTTTGCAGCAAAAAGAAAGTAAAAAATATTTACTACCTTCACCTATCCCTTAGTCTGTTGGACCGTTGGGGCACCACCATGGGCGTAGCCAGGGGGGGTTTTGGGGTTCAACTCCCCCCCCCCCCCGAAATGAAATCCCTCCCCCCGCAGGGGGGACATGGGGGATCGGAATTTATACCATGGGGGGGGGGGTTCGAGTTTAAAACCCCCTACTAGGGGGGTTTCAGTTTAAAACCCCCCTACCAGGGGATTTCGCAGTTAAATTCCCCTCTTCTATAACACAAAACAAACAAAAAATGCAAAGAACAATCCCCCGAATTTCAGGAGCACAGTTAAGGAAGATTTTGATTTTTAAACCCCCCTCCAAAATTTACGATAAACCCTTTCTTCAATATAAAAAAAGAAAATTACACACTCAAAATTCAACGAACGTAGCCAAAGGGGTTTTGAGTTAACCCCCACTCCCTCATCAGTAGGGTTTGAAGGTAAAAAATACCTCTTCAATACCCGGGATAAAAAACAACAACTAAAAATGTTATGAGCGTAGCTAAATGGGTTTTGACTCAGTTTTGAATTTAAACCCCCCTTCAGCGGGGTTTGAAGCTAAAAATACATCTTAAATATTAAAAACAAAGCAAATTATACACTCAACATGTTATGAGTGTATTCAAAGGGGTTTTAAGTTTAAATTCCCCTCCAGTGTAGTTTGAAGCTAAAAAATTCCTCTTCAATATAAAAAAAGAAAATTACACACTCAGAAATCTATGAGCGTAGCAGAAGGGGTTTTGAGTTTAAACCCCCCGCAATCGGGGTTTGAAGCTAAAAATTACATCTTCAATGTAATAAAAAAGCAAATTACGCACTCAAAATGAGCGTTGCCAAAAGGAGTTTGAGTTTAAACTCCCCCCCCCCTTCAGAGTGGTTTAATGATAAAAAATACCTCTTAATATAAAAATAAATAAATTACACACTAAAATTATTTTAGCGTAGCCAAGACAATTAGGGGTTTTGAGTTTAAATCCTTTTAGTACAGATGGCTTATTTTTTAAGTTTAAAACCCCTCCAGATGGTTTTGAGTTAAAAATCCCCCTACAGAGCGTTTTGAGGTGGAAAACCTCTATCTTCAATATTATTCTAAAGCAAACTACAGTTACTAAATACTATGACCGTAGCTAAATGGGGTTTTGAATTTTAATACAAACATAACTCCAGAGATTTTTTAGTTTAAAACCCCCAACAGATGATTTTGACGATAAAACTTCCCCTTTCGATATAAAATCTAAAGCAAACTACAGTCACTTAATTCCAAGAGCGTATTCAAGAGAGGTTACACATTTCTACCAGTGGCGGGGCTCAATTAATAAAGTGCAGTGAATAACCATCTGCCGAAATTGAAAAACACTAAATGTGGCTCAACAAAGATGGCTAAGACATTTTTAGGAGTCAGTTATAAAGATCGGGTGTAAATCAAGGAAATCCTTTGCCGAACTGGGAGTCGACCCCTTAGTAAGATTGTGACAGAACGTCGCATAAGGTTTGCGGGACATGTTCTCCGACAAAATAAAGTAGGCATAAGAAGAGTTGCAATGACATCCTAGTACAACTTGTCGCCACACATTCATGGAGGTCCTCAGAGCAGGTGGGAAGAGGCCTCAGACATTACCAGTGACAGATTTTTGTGGAAACGGCTTGACGGTTAATGCGCCGAACGGCGCGGGAGGGTGTAAGTCAGTAAGAATAACACATTAGGTTTTTGAAATAAAACTTTTTAATAGCAGGAAAATGCACTATAGATACCTCAGAAAATGCAATTTGTTGGCTATCAATATCAGAAATCGCGCTGGGGGAGCTCCCCCAAACCCCCCCCCCCCCGAAAAAAAATCCTGGCTACGCCCATGGGCACCACACACGATTAGTCAACCGTCTTTCTCCATTTAAAATATACTTAATTATGTACAGGCAGGACGACCAACGTTTTTATGTTTCCTACTTTATGGCATAGACCAGGTACTCGTTTAAATCAGGTGTCAGGTACATACAATTAACAAAGTATTTGAAATATATGTAGTATTCAGGTACTGATATACATAGTTTATTTACATGAAATAGATAACTACATATTAATGAATAAATATATAATCATACTTTCAAATAGTTACAAAAGTATAATTGAACATCTGTAAGCTACTAGATCTTGATAGTGTTATTCACACAGTCATCTAAGCCAGTGTTTTCAAAATTGTGTTCCACGTAACCCTAGTGTTCCGCGAGACCTGAATAGGTGTTCCTCGAACTACTGGAATAATTAACTAGTAGGTTACTACATGAAAAAATCTCTCTAAAAAAATAAGCAAAATGTACCTGTAAATACTCATAATGTGCGAAGTGTTCCATTAAGGGAAAAGTTTGGGAAACACTGATCTAATTGATCCCATTGGTAAAGGTGTAAATAGTTCGTCCATCGTGGTTCGATGATGACCACTTTTGTCATCCAGGGGGGCTGAGGACTTTGCACTGGGGTTTTGTGCCTCCTCATGTGGCTGGTGAGATCTTTGTGAGCCCGGAATGCTCGGCTGCATAATGTGCAGGTTATTCCAGCTGGAGCTAGTGTCATTGGTCTTGCTTTTCTTCTCTGGCGCTTTTCTTCTGCCAGCGCTGTTCTCTTTTCCCCAGTAAAGGTGTATTTGGTGTACAATGGTAAAGTTCTTGGCTTCCGAATCGGGAGTCCCGAGTTCAAATCCGGGTGAAGACCTGGATTTTTAATTTCAGGAATCTTTGGGCACCCCTGAGTCCACCCAGCTTTAATGGGTGCCTGACATTAGTTGGGGAAAAGTGACGGCGGTTGGTCGTTGTGCTGGCCACAAAACACCCTCGTTAACCGTGAGCCACAGATCGCAAGGTCTGAAAGGGAAACTTTAACTTCTAGATTTAATATTTCAAAGGCGTCTACATGTTGAGCATGGGAGCCATCACTAGCCGGAAATGTCCCACGGGTCTAAGTTAGGACATCATTGCAATATCTTATGCTCAAAGACTATGTGCCAATGTTTTCATCTTCGTATATTTTGGAGCAATTTGTTTAAATAATTAAATATTAAACACTGTCTGCTGGATAAATCGCAAGACTGTTGACTGTCTTTCTCCATTTCTCTCTGTCTTTTACCTTGGATACAAGTACATTTAATGACAGGCCTGTCCATTCTTTAATGAATGGACTTTTAAAAAAAAGTTGATACAAGCTTTGTAGAAACAAGTCATCCAGGCAATACATAGTACTCATTTCTTCCACTTCCATCTTCTCACTAGTTTATGTTGGAGGGTACAGACAAGTAGCCCCAGTGTTTTGGACGGTCGTTGACTTGTAGCACCAAACTGCTGGTAGGCAACTAAACCGCTGTAGAGGTATCTATATCTATGTCTTAATTTATATAACTTGAAATAACTTAAATAACTTCTTTGTGAACAGTGCTAAATGTAAGTTTTATTACAATATAGACACATTTTAACTTGATATAAATGAGGATTTTGGTAATAATATAAAATGGTATTCTAACAATATCCAACTCACTACAAAAAAGAAACACGTCTTTTCACTTTGGGAATCTTGAGTCGTCTGTTGAACCTAAGACCACTTACGACAATGCCGCTTATTTTTGGCATCATTCACATTACATAGCTAACAACTTCACATTGTCACCATAGAAACACATAGGCCTACACACACTTCATAACACCCATATCTAAGATGAACTGTACAGTGGTTTCCAGATCAGGCAGCTCTCCAATAAATCTCCAAACTGTTTCTTCCATAGCAGGGCTTTGTTAGTGCCACTTCAAGGAATTCATTTCTCTATAAATACCATGGTTAAAATAAAGACATTAAACAAAAAATGTTCATTGATTAACTGCAATACTTTTTATTGTCAGTAATGATCGTGGCTATATTTATCAGTAATAAGTTGTAATTTTTTTATATACTTATTCATCACCATTATCATCTGTCCCTTATATATCAACGTAGGGCTGCTGTGACAGTTCGAGTAACTAAATTTCTCCATTTGTTTTTCGGTCAGCAGCTGTTCTTAGTAGACTATCCAGAGAGAGGCACGTCCATTCTTTTATATTTTCCAGCCAGTCTTTATTCGGACGACCCTTTTCTCCTTGCCATGAAGGATGACTTAAGACATTTACAAAAACAAAATTTAATAAAAATACTCTGAAAGACACAAAGATAAAGGCACATTCCTCGTCCCATTTGCTAGGACAAATTTGTACAAATATTCCTTCTTCCCTTGTGCTATTAGAGCATGGAATGGGTTGCCTGAGCTAACCAGGAAAACCAGCGACTTGGCAGAGTTTCGGTCATTGGTTAATATGCATGACTAAATGCATGACGCCTAGGACGTAATCATCTTCTTTTTTGAAGTAACGTCTGTAATATATAAGATAAGATTTATTTATTATCATTTTCATTTACAAAATTGCGCCAGTTTTGTAAGCAGCGTTCTGAAATCAACAATACATAACTTTTACCGACCGACTGTGCTGATAAACTATTTAATTCTAGGTAAGAATAGAACAAGCAATAAAGATAATCAGTCACAACGGGGAGTTGCTGTTCCTGTCGCGTTATCAGCGATGCATTGCGTCGATGTCCAGGTTTGGCGTGTTTTAGGCCAAACGAGAATTTTACAACCAGAATAAACTTGACTTTTATTGTGTCTTGACACATGCTATAGAAAAAGGAAAGGGGCATTGTGAACTTCTTAAACTTTGACCTTACATTTATAGTTGGTACAAAGAGGAACAAAATGATAAAGAAATAAAACCAAAAAAAAAAAAAAATTAGTTATGCTGTGGTGATCTTTTTTTCTTTTTGGCGGGAAGGGGAACAGGATAGTTTCCAAATCACTACTCCATGAGCATGACCTGATTTTGTAGATCGATGTAGATAAACCTTGCGTCGCCTGGAGGACTTCACGACCATAGACTTGAGTGTATAACAAGTTGTTAGATTGACTAGACTTTCTGAACTTCGTATTACATAAGGTGATTTTTACAAAGCTGATATCAACTCAGTCTATCTGTCTGTCTCATGTCTGTCTGTCTGATAAAAAATTTGTACACGTTATATCTTCCTAAACTAATCTCGGATCAAGCTGAAATTTTGCATAATTATTTCTTTTAGATGTTAACACAAGAATCAGTTAATAAAAATAAACAACTAGTTGGTTAACTAATTAACTATTGTTAATTATTTTGTTTTATATCTCGGACAAGGGAAATGAATTTTCCTTGACTGATAAAATGGTATAAGTTGAATTAGTCCCCTTTATTGTTTGTATAAAAATGTGTTAATATAACTATAAAGAACTATAAAACCTATTTCAATAAGCAGCCTCCTGGCACAGTGGTTAGGTATTGGCTGGTGAGGCCTTAGCTCTCGAGTTCGAATTCGGGCATCTGGGGCAACGCTTTTTAATTGTATCCATCCTTCCATGCATCCCAGTGGCGCAACAACCCATAAAGGGCTCTGGAGTGCTTCAACACATCCCTCCATTCAGATCTCTCTTGGGCCTTTCGTCTCCACGCCCTAACCCCAAGCTGTTGCAGATCTGCCTTCACATCATCAATCCAACGCATTCGGGGTCTGCCTTTGGGTAGCCTGCCTTTTGTTTTTTTTGTCTGACATTCATTCAAGGTGATTTTTTTTTTTAAATAATAATAATAATAACGTGAGCGACCTGAATTCGGATTAATAATTTAATTTTTTAAATTCTAAAGGTCTTAAATTTTTACGCTTTCCTTCAATTTCTATTTTTTAAAAATACATTTTATTATTAGCCTAACGGCTTATAATCAGTAACACTTATGCCTGAATGAAAAAAAAAACCTTCACACTCCTCCCTCGTCACAAATGTTAATTTGGAATTCATTTAAAGTTGATACAGATACAATCTGTATTTGAGCGACGCTATCCAGTAAATGCTAGTTGGCTTATATGTATTTCAGGATTTGTGTGTGTCTCGCCAACTCTTTGAACCTGCGCTAGGAAATATAGTGCCTTGAAACGTTTGAAAGAAGACACACATTTATAATCTCCTTGTACTCATGCGCATCCTGCAATACTCAAATAGGTTGTACACAGGGCCGGATTCAAGTAAATGGATGCCTCGGATGTCATGGTGTGTGTGTGTTTCTATGGTGACGTAGAGAAGTTAGCGATTGGATGGTGGCTATGTAGGGTGAACGATGCAAGATAAAGGTGTCTTAGGTAGGCCACAGACGGTTCCAGATTGCCAGAGTTAAAATATTTTTTTGTAGTGAGTTAGATATGTTTAAAATGTCATTTTATATTATTACTAAAGTCTATTAATTTTTTTTTTAAATTTCAGCTCAAGTTAAAATGTGTCTATATTTAGTATTGCTAAAAAATATTCATGTTATTTCAAATTTTAGAAGGTTAAAATATAAAGTGCCTGCAGCGGTTCAGTTGTCTACTAGCAGTTTGGTGCTACAAGTCAACGACCGTCAATACCGGGGAGGGTTTTCTTGTGGAGGCCCAGATTTTCGAAAGCTTTAATAAAACCCACTTCCTAATAATAAACATTTTTTTTTTAAAACCTGCCAAACTCTGAAAGTGTAAAACTTCTAAATTTAATCTCATTTTCCCTTTAATTTTAAATTTAGTTGTATATTTTAGATTTTAAAAAAATTTATATTTTTGAGTTTGTGGAGGGTAAAGCCCTGGGATGATACAGTGACGTATATCTGAAGCTGCGTTCATATATTACAAGCACGTTACCAGCGTCCACTTCTTTAATTCTTTCTCTCCTAATTGACGACGCCAACGTTGATTTGACCCCATTAAACTAAATGGTTTTTTTTTGGATTTAAAAACGTGAATTTGTATAGTGGAAAAAATAAAAGAGATAGGACCTATCTACATTCCCCTATAATTCGATACCAAATATAACATTTTCTGATAACAAACAAAAAGTTATTGAAGTTTAATCTTGACAGGATAGTGAAATACAAGGGAGCCAAATGAATAATGCAATCGGAACAAAGAAAAATAAATACGGAGAGAAAGAGTTAACTACGACTGTGTTGCTTACCGTAAGAAATCGCTATCGTTGGGACCATTCTCTTGTGGAGGCCGAGCACTAGTCGAGACCATTCGTTTTAGCTAGTTGCCACGACGTACAAACCTGTGACGCGGAAGCGAGCTATTGGTCTAAATTGCCCACAGGTTGCGGCGTTGCAGGCAAGTGTTAAGGCCTTCTATGAAAATAGGTCTCGCACTAGCTCGCCTGACCTCCTTTACTTATGGATATCGTTGTATACTCAAATAAAATGTATACTTTTACGCAAATAAAACACCGATGATAAGAAATTACTAGAGCTTGCAAACGCTTTATCAAAATGTGTAAAAAAAAAAAAATGTTTACATTTGAAATTTGGGAGACCCATTGTTAGTTAAAAATTCACGTGTTTATTACTGTTATTTAATTGTAACCTTTGTTATACTTCATAGCAATTGTGCTCTTGAAACGAAAGGGACACAACTTCTCTCTCTTTTCTTCTCGCAGTTATCTCCTCACCACTATGCTAATGCGGCTTAAAAAAATCTTTCACTTTTTTTTTTTTTTAAAGGGGCGATTACTTTCGGTACAATCCAGGGCGCGAGGTTAAGGTCCTGTCAATAATCTCCCCTCTCCTTCCCAGTGCTCTCAATATTTTGGTCCGGAACCTCAAACAGCATTGTATGGCGTCCAGTGGGATTTTTAGCCGCAAACATGAACACTCTAGTTTGTTGACAGTTTCCTTACAGTGGATCGCTTTGCGTCATCTCGTATTAGTGTCTTAGTTCTCTGAATGGATGTACATCAATGTAGGAATAGACTGGATAGAAACTCTTTGTCCTTTTTAAACTAAGGTAAGTTGTGCTGAGTTATGCATCTTGTCATGATAAACGTAGACCTCTTAACGGTATTATCCCGAAAGAGATTTGTTATAAACCTTTAACAAAATCCAGCCAGCAATACCCAAAACAATTAGGCCTACATAATACATATACAAAATATATAAATACAACCAAAACATTTGATCACATATTTATGCAGAAGCATTTTTTTCAAGTAGCTTTTTAAAAAAATTGAATACTAATTTCTAAATGCTTATATTACGTCAATGAGATCAAACCTGCCATTTCAAGCCTGCCATTTCGGTATCGTCTTGTGTGTGAATATAATATGAATATAAGACGTCATTTGTAACCATATTTTAAACATGTGTTGTTGACAGTAGAAGAGCGAAGTGACAACCTATTTACAAAGCTTATATCATCTCAGTCTGTCTGTCTGGTACAAATTTTGAACACGCTATGTCTCCCGTTTCTTAGTCTCTGATCAAGTTGAAAATTTTGCACAATTGTACATTGTTGCTATCAAAACATAAATCAATAAAAAAAAATTATCCAATTAGTTAATTAAGTATTGGTATTTAATTTTCTTCGATACTGAAAAAGGGAAATAAATCTTTCAGTATTGAGAAATATTGTAGTAAATGTGGGGTTCTTCCTCTTGGGTAAGTTAGCAAGATGTGGTGAATCTTAAATATAGAGTTGGCGAGAACCCCAACAGAAACGATACATCTGAAATACACTTGTATATAAGGTACGTTTAAAATATTGTCTGTAAGTGTGTGTTTCTATGACTGTGTTTGTTTATCTTTTCTTCTTCTTCAATAGCATTCATCTGAAACATGTCATCGCGCTATTGTTGTGATTGTATCAGTCAGAGCACATAAATATAGAAGCTTGGTGAACACGACGTCCTGACAGAGACAAACTTCTATCTGTTCGCAACTCTATAGAGAATTGTTTTAATACTTTGTAGAGATCCTACGAATCGCTTTGAGTTCATTACACATGAAGGAATCTAGCAGTTAGATATGATGGATGGATGGATTGATGAATGAATGGATGGATTTAAGGATGTTTGCTTAATATCTCATGCTGAGTACAATATTATTGCACTGTAATAAGTTTTGCTTGCCCCCAGTTTTATTTTTTTTTTTACGTACCAGGGAATATGGCAGGGATATCTCTCTTATATTCACATTGATTATAAATTCCGCTAAACATTAAAACAAAAATTTATTGAGAATTTCTTTATATTTTTCGCTTCTCTAAACTGGTCTCCGTAATATGTCTAAAATGTATTCAGAGTATTTCAGAGTGAGCGTATTGAATAGATTTAACCAACAAAGTATTTCCGTGGTGGGACCTGGTCTATACTGTTTCCACCTATCTACATCCAACACCTGTGGGATCTTTGAACTTCCCCTGAACCTGGACAGCGATGGGTCTTGGTCAAGGAAATTGAGATGAATGATTAATCTGACGTAGGGGAAAAATGTTTTTGCTGTATTGCAGACGAAGTGCGATGATGTCTGCCGGTCCGATCTACAGGTCTACGTGTATATATATGTGTGGATGTGTTTGTGTGTGTGTGGGAAAATGTAGCTGTGTGTGGGGGTGTGGACAGGCGAAAGGTGGTCAGAGACTTAATCCCTATATATGGACATTTTGAAATGACCACCACGAATATGCTCATAGTACCTCCCCCCCTCGGAAGTGTTTTGCTTAAACCATTAATCCATGTTGGATTAGTATTTATCTGTCTGGTGATTAGTTAGCAATAAATATCACATTTCAGTAATTCTATCTCGAGGCAAATGGAAGGACTCCTGTTCTTCTTAACAACCTCTTTAAATCTTAAAGGGTCATAATTGAGAGGACATCGATATCGCTTTCCCTGAGTGTCCTATGGACCAGTTCTTTACATTAATTTGTATCTTTAATGTTAAAATCCTTTACGGTCCATAGTTTATGTTCTTTACAGTTTATAGCTTATGTCCTCTGCAGTCTCTAGTTTATGTCCTTTGCAGTCTATAGTTTATATCCTTTACTGTTTATACTTTATGTCCTTTACAAACTTAATGTCCTTTACAGTTTATAGTGTATGTCCTTTACAGTCTATACTTTATGTCCTTTACAGTTTATAGTGTATGTCCTTTACAGTCTATACTTTATGTCCTTTACAGTCTATAGTGTATGTCCTTTACAGTCTATAGTGTATGTCCTTTACAGTCTATAGTTTATGTCCTTTACAGCCTATACTTTATGTCCTTTACAGTCTATAGTGTATGTCCTTTACAGTCTATACTTTATGTCCTTTACTGTCTATAATTTATGTCCTTTACAGTCTATACTTTATGTCCTTTACTGTCTATAGTGTATGTCCTTTACAATCTATACTTTATGTCCTTTACTGTCTATACTTTATGTCCTTTACAGTCTATAGTGTATGTCCTTTACAGTCTATACTTTATGTCCTTTACTGTCTATACTTTATGTCCTTTACAGTCTATACTTTATGTCCTTTACAGTCTATAGTGTATGCCCTTTACTGTCTATACTTTATGTCCTTTACTGTCTATACTTTATGTCCTTTACAGTCTATAGTGTATGTCCTTCACAGTCTATAATTTATGTCCTTTACAGTCTATACTTTATGTCCTTTACAGTCTATAATTTATATCCTTTACAATCTATACTCTATATTTTGTGTCCTTTACAGTCTATAATTTATGTCCTTTACAGTCTATAATTTATGTCCTTTACAATCTTTACTCTATACTTTGTGTCCTTTACAGTCTATAATCTATGTCCTTTACAGTCTATACTTTATGTCCTTTACAGTCTATACTCTATACTTTGTGTCCTTTACAGTCTATACTTTACGTCCTTTATAGTCTATAGTGTATGTCCTTTAAAGTCCATAAAGTTTGTTCTTGATATCCATCTGCCCTATAGATCGCAAGGTCTGAAAGGGGAACTTTCTTTTTTTTTTCTCTTATAGGTTTTCACCTGACCTTTACTCACCAGTGCGTCAGTATCTTCTGGAAAAAAAAAACTATATCTATTCCTTTAATCGAAATATGTATCTCAGTCTCGATCATCATGATCTGTCTGAAGACTTTCGGGGATGTATCTAGTGCACACTATCTTTACGTATACAAACACCATACACAAAGAAACACAAAGACATATTTAGCAAGGGAGATGAACCTGCATTAAACCGAGTCGTCTCCCTTACCATCAAGCCTCTCTGTATCTCCTAACAATGTTATGTTAATTTATCGTCGCGTGTCTCATCCTTCAACGGGGAAAAAAAAACCCAGGTGTTATGGAATACATTACGTTCAATGATGCCCCTTCGCACGCCCTGCCCCCCCCCCTCCATTCTAACCTAGATTGAAAAAAAAACCTAAGCTGGGGATCGATGTCGACCGATGGGATCAACGTCACCCCAAGGGATGTCACTCTTACCATTTGCATTGACGTAAGAGATGAATAGTTTCGGTTTAAAAAAAATTCAACACTCGAATAATAAAATAAAAAAAAAAGCCTATTGTTTCATCGTTGTTATACTGGTTGCTAATCATTTGATGATATGATATGATGGTTGAAAAGGACTGCAGTATTCAGCTGTGATCTTTTATGTTTTGCCACATCCGAAGCAGACAAAACTGTTGACTGCCTGTCATTGGCAATGGACAGGACTACCTATGACATTTAGGCGACATAAGGTAGTGACAAATGTGAGACAGTGAAGATGGTGGCATTCAGGAAGGGGTGAAATAACTCTTCAATCTTCGCTTTGGGCGGCTCATAAGTTCCTTCATTCGGTTCCCTTTGAAATTCAAACCACTCCATGCTAATTTAGTTGTAAAGTTAACCTTTCAAACCCGAGAGCTATAGGGCAGATGATGTAAATGTCATCTGTTTCTATGGCCTATAGTTAACCAGGGTGTCATGTGGCCAACTCAACTACCAACCGCTTTGACTTTTTCCAACTAATGCCAATGTTACGTGCGCAGCATAGTGTGAATGTGGAATGGTGTGAATGTGGAATGGTGTGAATGTGGAATGGTGTGAAAGTGGAATGGTGTGAATGTGGAATGGTGGGAATGTGGAATGGTGTGAATGTGGAATGGTGTGAATGTGGAATTGTGCGAATGTGGAATGGTGTGAATGTGGAATCGTGTGAATGTGGAATGATGTGAATGTGGAATGGTGTGAATGCGTGTTGAAAGGGGAGATATGGAAGGATCCAAAAATGGATTAATGGAAACGAAGCTGTAATGGACCTCCTTCACCAAGCGTAAACAAACAACATTTAGCCACGATCTAATTTTTAATGCACAACGGCCTTCACGTGACAGTTTTTCGTTGTTTTATCAATATTATCACGTGACTAAATGTCGTTTGTTTACGATTGGTGAATGAGGTCCATTGACATATTATTTGTTGATCAAGATTAAAGTCTCCATAATCTACTGTAGATGAGTTTGTTGGTGTATGATGAAGAGTCTCATCTGCACGTAACAGTCAAGTAACCATTAGAGTTGAAGAAAATGATTTGTATTACGTCACAGAGTCGACCCAACTAAAATGCTAAAAATTTAGTGTGCCTCAAGTTACATGCAACACTTTAATTGTTACGGTATCGTTAGTTTCGGCCAAGCCATAGTAATCGACTAGTTTTTACCAGCAGCAAGAACCTTGGCTGGATGGGAATTTTCCAAGAAAACTTTGTTTATATAAAGTGTGTGTATGTGTGCGTGGCCCAAACAAAAAATACCAATGAAATGATGCGAACCATTCTTTGTATTGGATAAACCCACGGAAAATGATGTCGGATATTAGAAGAGTGCTGTGTGGGCGTATATCAAATTTCTAAAGTTTCCAAGGACATAGTTTTGTTCATTGCAGACGACAGTTTCTAGATACATGTGTCATCACTAGAAGTACTTATATATATGTTTGACGTTTTTTTTAAAATATGTAATCATTTATATATGAAACAAATATGCATAGTAAAGAAACTTTATTTACTTTATTTCAAGTGCTGCTATAAAAGATGTTTTTTTTAGTATCCACCATGGACACTTATAAATATAGACTGGCCAATAAAAGAGTTTTATGAAACGAAAATATGTGACTTGCAATTTTGTGTACTTTATTATACAGCAGTGTAGTTTTGTTTAATCTCTAAGACTCAAGATCACGCAGCTTTTCAGAATTCGGAAATCCGACAACAATAGATATACATGTTTTAAAGTTACATGAAGTTATGAAGAAATTAAATACCACAATAAACGATGATGTCATTTTAAACTCAACTCTAAATATTGACTTTTGTTGGCCTCCTTCAGTCATAGAGCGACTATGGTTCATCTTAAACACTGTTTCACGTGGCTGTGGGGCTCTATTTCGGAGGGACACTCCCGTCCACAAATATCGCAGGTTAAGGTGGCTTTCGCTTTGGTGGTAGAGGAGCTGGACATTTTTCGCATGGTACGTTTTTCTTCCAGCTTGGGCCACGTTTTATCGCTGTCCATATTCTTCTTGGTCACTGGCTCTCTCCACCTAATATTTACTTTACTACTTTACTTTATTAACATTATCTACCAGGGGAGGTAATAAATACATTGGTCACATTCTTTCACAAGATCGTCTGTCGTCACAAACTAGTGAGAGTCAAGTGAGGACTTCGAGTATAAGTATTGGATGTCTAAAGTATTCCAACTTGAGATCATTTATATTGAACTTTCAAATTTAATTTTTGATTTTTGTGAAGTCGTTTTTCATGATGCCTTACGATATTGTCGCATTAGAAAAACACATTTATCCAATTAAAGTCACACAAAAAATGAACGCCACAGCTTACACCACAACCAATGAGTTGTTTCCCCTCTTGTATGTCCTTCTCTTTGATCGTTGTCCTCAATTAGCATCACACATAGACTATATATATACTATGGCATTAAGAACATCCTGTTCTAAGTAGTCCAACCTAACCCATCAGTTCTAAACAAAATATGATTTCTATTTCTCTGAATCCTATTTAACCAATAACGTTTCACCTTGACGTCTGCGACTTGTAAACAAGCTAACATCCTGGTCTTCTAACAATCCGCCTTTTTTTTTTTTAAACCTTTGAACTAGTCACACACCAACATCTTCACCACACGCTGCATTATCTTCTGTATGGTTACACCTTGGTTATATTTATTGTGGCCTCTTCGACAAAAATACATACTACAAACTACTTCTTTTTTTTATATATTAGATACGTTTAATCAGAAGCGGGAGGAGCGGTGAAGCGCTTGGCTTTCAAACGGGGGTCCCGGGTTCGATTCCTTTGGGAAGACTTTTTTTTTTTAATTACTGGATCCTTGGGCGCCTCTGAGTCCACCCAGCTCTAATGGGTACCATTGTGCTGGCCTCAGCACCCTAGTTAGCCGTGGGCTACAGAATCAGATGACCTTTACATCATCTATCCTAAAGCTCACAAATTCTGAAAGGGAAACTTTACTTACTTGTAACTTAATCAGAAGTTAGGCTTATTTCTTTTAAGAGAGAAAAAAATGATCCCAAAAATGTATTTTTAAATCTGCGTGTTATGGTCAGAGTGCAGAGTGGCTAGAATTTGGACTGTTGCGAACGATGAGCAAATACACGCCTTGTATCTTTGCCTCTGTAAAAAGGCGGGAAATCCCTAAGGCAGTCTGCACCCGCTGTGACAGACGGCGTCTGTCTAGGCAGGAACTGGAAGGGACAAGAACTTTTTTTATCTCTATGCAAGTGCACCAACATCGGATTTTTCGCAGCCAGTCATAACAGAAAGACGCCTCAGTTTTTTTTTTTTTTTTTAATATCATAGTTCAATAGTATGGTACTGAAGTGTGTGTGTGTGTGTGTTTGTTTCTATGGTGACGGTGGGAAGAGGTTAGCGATTGGTTGTGAATAATGCAAGATATGTGGCATTGTCGTCAGCAGTCTTAGATAGAAGACGATTCTTGAACTCCAGAGCGAAAAGACGTTTTTGTAGTGACTTTGATTTTTTTTTCAGAGTGCCATTTTTAGCGGCCTCCGAAAGGGGAATAGCCGCTATTAGTTTTGTGTGGTCTGTCTGTCCGTCAGTTCGTCCTTTACGTTTAGATCTCATAAACTAAAACAGTCATTGAAAATCTGATATGTGATATTTTAGATTTTTAAAAGTTCTGAAAGGGAATATTTTAATTTCTAAAATCAACCATGCAAGCAATTTTTTTTTTCATAAAAATACATTTTTACAAATGTTCACTTTTTGTAGTTAAAAAAAACACAGGAAGTAAGGAAGATAATTATTTAGCATATTGTTAATACATTTATGCAAACGGTTTCAGATTTTTTGTTAGTCGTGGAAGATGAAAAGTTTTTCCAGTTGTCCCCCCCCCCAAGTCCGCCTCTGGTACCTGACATTTTACTGTAGAAAGTTACGGCGGTCGGTTACAGTGCTGGCGTCACGAAATCCTCGTTAGTCACTGAACATTGACATCATCTGCCCGCCGACCTTGACGTTTCCAAGGGGAAACCTTTGTCTGGTCCAATAAACGGCCGCCTGTTAGTCTGTTGATTCGTGTATTTTTAATCACGACTTCAGACGACGCGATGCTACCCCCCCTCCCCCCCCCCACTAATCCATTCCCTTCCGAAACATTTGCACATTGTGCACAATGAAGCCTCAAAAAGTCGGAAGGACTCAATGAAGATGTGTGTGGGGTGTGTGTGGTGACACAGCCAGTGACATAAGTGTCGGTCTCTTAGGCCGAAAAAGGTTTAGGAAATATCATATAAAGAGAAGAATATTAGTTACGTCTGCAGCTATCACCCCTCCTCTCCACACACACACACACACTTTCCTGTTCCTTTTCCTTGAGGCTCATGGTCATTGGCAATACTTGTCAAGATATTTTTAGACTTCCAGTTTTTTCCTGAGGTCTCCCACGACATCGAAAATAACTGGAGTAGAACCAAGGAGAAGGAGGGAAAGGGGGGGAGGGGTAAACAAATAAAAGAATAGCAATGGGAATTGGGTGGGGGTGTTCTGAAGTGGGGTGGGGGGGTAGCCTCCGCCATAATCAGGAAAGAGCATTTAAGGTTGAAAAAAAATGTTGTCAAGTTGCTTGATTCAACATCTCTGAATGCTGTGTACACACTGGGTTCTATTATTTGTCTAAGTGTGCGATCATACACATGTACATTGTATATCTTTCTCGCACTTTGTCCTGAATTCTGAACACACACACACACACACACACGCTGGGAATAACATCCGCCAGATAAAGGTAGAGCCAGCAAAGGTTTGATTTGGGACAGAAGGACCATCACAAAACGTCTAATGTCCTCGTTAAAAAAAATCAATTGTGTTTATAGTTCTTTATAATGTTCACTTGGGTGGATTATTCGCGTGTGCCAAGTTCAATTAATGAACAATAAAAGCCATCTGTGAACAGGTAATTTTGTGTTTAAATAGTGCCTTAATACGCCAAGTAGGTCTATAGTCGCTCTTTATACTCGAGTTTTTACAGATTAATTAATGCTGCGTGTTGACAAATGATATGCAACAATTTATGTACAAGGTCTGTAAGGGACATATTTTTGTTGGTTATACCTTACTGTGCTTTTTTTTTTTTCGCTTTGATCAAACTTTGTAATAACTTGAGCATACAGCGCGAAGTTGTGTCTTTGATCTGGCTAAAGTTTCTGTATAACAGTTAAGTCCCTACATTTTTAGCCTGGTAATCTCGCAGCAGATCTTTTGTGGACAGTTTTTGGATGTGCAGTGGATATCAATGAATCGTTTGATGTGTGTTGTTGTGTTTACTCCACGTGAATAATTTATGTGTGCCAGTGTTCATCTGTGATGTGTAGTCGGTGTTCCTCTGTGTTAAAAAAACACGGTACTATTCGCCGCCTGCTTTTCTTTCTTTAGATCTGTTCAATTGAAGAAAAAAAAAGATGTATACAAAATGCTGCCTGTTTAGCTGTTTTTGTTTTTAAATCCACAAATGAATATATAATAAATAAATATATTTTACAATTACCCTTTACCTATCCCTTAGTCTGTTGGACCGTTGGTGCACCATGCAAGATTCATCGACCGTCTTTCTCCATTCCTCTCTGTCTTTTGCCTTAGTTAGAATTTCTTGCGATGCATTAATAAATATTTCATCTTTAATTTAGCGTACTTTTATTATACAGATGGACCCACATTTTATTTTGAGTTAGGGGGACTCTGAAAGAATCATAAATAAAAGAAACTCATTTTCTTTTTTTGATCTTCATTCTTTTAATAAACCGTATTTTTTGTCACTTACTAATAAAATGTTGGTACTTTGAAGAGTCCAGGCTTCTGGGCATCTAACTTTTCCAGGCCAGCCAATGAGATCATCTTAGAGCAATGTGCATTACCTTCCTACTTTATTCCACTTTCTAGAACAACTTATAACAAAATATATATAGGTTAGTTGTGTCATGATGATTTTATGTTTATTACTTTCTTTCTTAGTAGTTTTTTATTATAACTTAGAGCCCATTTTGCACTTCGAATAATTATTCTTTGGGGTTATTTCCTATATATTGTACGGCTATTTGAATAGCCCATAGGATGCGATTTTAATTAAATGCTGGTGCTGTTGTTTTTTTAAATCTTGTTTTTGTTATAATAGTATAGTTATAAAAAATGTGGATTGTAGAACTAATTAAAAAATTAGCTTTTTTTTGTATAATTTAAAAAAGAAGTTTTGTTGTTTTTAATAAAAGAGATGATAAAACGAAAACGTGCATTCCAAAAAAAAAATCTAGGAAATATATATAAAAAAAACATAACATCTCTGCAATAGAAATACAATAAATACCATGGTATTTCCTTTTTTTTTTTTAGTTCCAAAAGCTAATGTATCTTTCACACTAATACAGAATAATATTTACGTGTAATAGTTGGCAGCTCTTTATAATCGAGACTACTTTAACTTTCTTTTTTTTTAAACACAGTCTTAGCCTACCAAAAAAGATATAGGCTACATGGATTTGTGACTGGATTTCGTACTCTGGATAATATTTGCACCTGTCACTGGATGTGCTTTACGAATATGTTACGGAATGGAGATAAAGTTGGATTACCTGATTAACACTAGGTAAGTGGATGTTATTGTCAGTCTGCTTCGTGTGTGTATGTGTGTGTGTCTGCTTTGTGCATGTCGATATCTTTTTGTAATTTCTGCCTGTCATTTGATGCAATATTGCCCGTTGGCTTAAGTGGTTGGGCACTCAAACTGTGAGCTGATGGTACTGAGTTCATATCTTGTGCTGGGGGATCGAAAATGTATCTCAACATTGGTGAGCGACTGGTAGTCCATCCAGAGGTAATGAATGTCTGAGAAGATCGTAAGGAGTGTTTCTAATTAAAAATGTATGTGCTTTCTCTTCTCAAAGGACTTTTCTTATATAGAAACCATGATCTCTATCCTGTTCTAATCAGTGTTCTTTTCTCTAAATAGAGATTGACTTCCTATGCAAGTTTAGGGAATAGAAAAACAGATACATCTCTACATCTCTTATCTATACATGTGTATACATCTCTATATCTATTACATGTATACATCTATACGCCTATGCATGTAAACATCAATACATCTCTTTGTCTATTCATGTACATATCCATGCATCTATACGTCTATACATCTCTATATCTGTGCATGTATACATCCATACATCAATACACCTCTATATTATGAAGAGTACAACGAGAAGGCCTAATGATCTTAAAGTTGTTTACAGTTCAATCAGGTAACTGGTAAATCTGAACTTACGTTAGTTACACTATGCTCTTAATGTAGGGCTCAATTGTAACAAGTTATTATTACCATTCCACTGAATGTGAAGGTCGTGATATATCAAAAGGGTGTGGAGGGAGAAGATAAAACAATAATTAGAAGCTGCTCTTGACTTTTAGATGGTCGAGGCTTGAAATTCCTCTGTCAGATTTTTCAAGCGAGCCACCGCATATTTAACTAGATCTAAGTATAATAACTTAAGTAAAAAAAAAAGAAAGCTACTGAGGCTACAGTGCGGTACCCCATTCTTGACCTTTTACCTTTCATAAAACAGTAAACATAATTTATGTGTGTCCAGACGTAATCCCAGACTTTGTCAAACACTGACCACCCATTAAATTTTTTTGACCAGTTGTCGAACATAGAAGATCGTGTTTGCATATAATGTCGCCTACAGTCTTTTCACATATCGACCAGGGAGTCATTTGGATTTCTATCTACCTCAAACCCTGAACTTTTGCTACCCTAAACCCTAAACTTTTGCTACCCTAAACCCTAAACTTTTGGGATATCCCTAGCCGAAATACATGACCAACCTACGGCCCCTGGTCATGTCCGGCTCTTTTAGATTTCTGGAAACAGTAAACAAAAAAAAAACCCGCAATGTTTGGGTTACAGTAGGCTTGACATTTTTTGAAGTGATGCGAACTTTGCCTTTGACACGAACGTCTCCGAGGCTCAAAAGGTTCTGTGTATCCTAGCGGAAAAGTGTGTTTCTCCGAGGTCCAAAAAGTTCTGTGTATCACTGCGGAAATGTGTGTTTCTCCGAGGACCAAAATGTTCTTTGTATCACTGCGGAAATGTGTGTTTCTCCGAGGACCAAAATGTTCTTTGTATCACTGCGGAAATGTGTGTTTCTCCGAGGACCAAAATGTTCTTTGTATCACTGCGGAAATGTGTGTTTCTCCGACGACCAAAATGTTCTTTGTATCACTGCGGAAATGTGTGTTTCTCCGACGACCAAAATGTTCTTTGTATCACTGCGGAAATGTGTGTTTCTCCGACGACCAAAATGTTCTTTGTATCACTGCGGAAATGTGTGTTTCTCCGAGGCCCAAAATGTTCTTTGTATCCCTGCGGAAGTATGTCTCCGAGGCCGAAAAGTTCTGTGTATCCCTGCGGAAGTATGTCTTCAAAGCCGAAAAGGGTTGTGTGTCGCTACCATTAAAACTTGCTTGTCCTTTTTTTTTGTTTTTCTAAGCGGTATAAGTTTGGGAGTTTGTATTCTAATTTTTGTGTTTACCGAGGAGATACCAAGTAATGCATTTGTTTTGATATCTTGAAATCGTAAGAAGTTTAGAAATGGAATTTCTTTCCTTCTGCATTCTTTACTTCGCTCATTTTCTAAGTCTTCTCTAGATAGCCTTTGCCTTAAAAAAAATAGTTCGCATTTCGTTCGCTTCAGTTTAAAGTATTATTCGTTTCAAGTGTTTACATTTTATTCATTTTTACAAAAGCGTTTTTTAAACGAATAAACGGTAAGAATTGTGAATGATGCATTATGGAATAAAATCTCAGCAGCTTAAAAAATGAAGAGGAAAATCATGTTGGCTTCACTTTATGTTGTTAAATGCCACTTTAAACCCAGTGTTCCATTCAGACAATGTTTTTTTGGACTAGCAGACAGCGACACATTGTATTCGACAACCCGTGCAGAGTTTTATTGACTGTGCCAGGAAGTGTCACATGAATTGAAGTAGATCTAGATCTAGGTCTTTCACCTGACAAAGGGCATTTCAAAATAAAACGCAGCGCAAGAGATGTGTTGCCGGATACAAAAGATGTGTACTACAATTAATGTACGCTTCCAGATATGTGTACAAGGGATGTGTACTACGATAAATGTGTACTTCAAGAAATGGGTACTACAAGAGATATGTACGTGGTCTACGAAAACCAATTAGAATCGTAACACCTCGGCACAAGGAACATACCTTTCTAGACAGGCATAATTTAAACAGGGCGAGCATAA
The DNA here is from genome assembly GCF_947242115.1 of Biomphalaria glabrata. Lineage (NCBI taxonomy): Eukaryota > Metazoa > Mollusca > Gastropoda > Planorbidae > Biomphalaria > Biomphalaria glabrata. The sequence goes on from NC_074727.1 coordinate 8,687,377, forward strand.
TTTAAACAGGGCGAGCCCCGCAATGGTTCTCATATATTACATTTAGCCTCAAAGAAGCGTGGACAGTAAATTCTGACACATGGAAATATCCATCGTATCATGTACCTATTGAATGATATGCAAGCCAGAAGTAATTACTGCTAAATGCTCAGTCATGTATACTATCTAGGAGTGAAAGAATATGCATTTTTTTCCTTTGCTCACATAGAAACTAATGTTATCATCTGGTGCTTTGATTCCCACACTCGTACACTCCACAGATAAGTGGGAATGTCTTTCCTCAAACATGAATACATTGACCTGTGTGTTCCATTGTATTCAGGTCGTGATGATTCTGGGAAGCCGCACTTCCTAGACAAGTAGATTACATATATTACTTCAAAGATAAAAAATTACGTCCTATGCTCTTCATGTGAACAATCTAGTCATGCATGTTAATCAATTATGATAAGCTTTGGTTTTCCAGGCTTTTTTTTTTAGGCAAACCCCATTTCATCTTCTTATGACACTAGGGTAGAAGGAGCACTTGTACGAATTCAGGTACAAAGAATACACTTTAGTTATTTGATCAAAAGTTCTCTTGAAATTACAGCGTGTTTTGTTTTGTACATTTCGCATGTTCTTTCTGATTTTGATGGTAATTGGATCCAAGCCCAATCCTCCCGCAGGACATTTTGGGATGTGTTGATGGTCTATTTTGTTGATGAGTATATATATGTTACTGGTGCATGCGAGTCCATATGACACAACAACAGAATGAATCAAGAATATACTTAATAACGCAGGCTGATAACTTCAACAATTTAATAAACAATAAAAAGGGCACAGTCCTCTGTCGTCGCTAGCCTAGCGTCGTCCTCTTAGGCGTCTTGTCCGTTATTCTTCTTGTTCATTATCCTACTCTGTTCTTACTCGTCACATTACTTAGGAAAAACCCGATTCACATCAACTTCTACGCATCTTGTGTCATTACATATTTCCTCCCCCCTTTATCAAAAAAAAAATTTTGTCAATTTTTTTTTCAGTCTAAAACACTATCCCTACTGTCATGTCTGTACAATATACATGGCCAAAATTTTGGGGAAAGACAAAACAAACATATATCTTGATCTTGATGGACATCATCATGTTTCCCATCTTCATCAGTTCCTGGTAAAATTGTCCATGTTCCTATGTCACAAAGTTCACACTGTAGTTGAATGTTGACACCAAGAAAACAATATGTACAGTTCCAATACAGTTATTGGTAAGAAAATATCCGGTATACAGTGTTCTAATCATCACTCATGTCATTGACGATGAAATAGTATAGTACAGTGTAATAGTTTCACCAACTAATAGTACTAAGTCCATCAAGACATGTATACAGTCCCCATACGACGATGCCTTTGTCGATTCCACAGACATAAAACAGTTTTTCAGAGTAAATACACATGTATATAGTCCACATACGAAGATGCCTTTGCTGACTCCATAGGCATAAATCAGAGTTTTTCAGAGTAAATACTGTCATTGGCTATATGTTCATGGCTGGTCGCCTCACATCACACCAAACCTTACCTGTCAGACAAAATGTAATATTTGTGTCAAAACAGCTTTCCAAATTATTCTACTTAACTTTTTTGTTGGGTACCAATAAGTATATTTTCTCTCCACTTACCATTTCCAAACTGACCTAGCCTTTTACTAATGGATGATAATGATTATATAAAAAAATAATGACTGTAGATGATCATACTTACTTTAATTTACACCTTTGACTTCAATTATTGAAATTTTATAATTATCTCCCTTGATTTAATAAAATTCCCAATTTATATTTTACTGAGTTATCTTCCTTTAAAGGAAATAAAATATATATAGTCCATATATAAACAACTTATTCATACCCATTGACTAGAACATATACATATATATACATGCATAAACAAATCAAAATGAATAATCATTATTTACAACAGTTTATCTCACTGTAACTCTTGACAACATGTCAGCTACAATATTAATTTCTCCCCTAATAGCCTCCAATTGAAAATTATATTCTTGTAAAATTAGAAACCACCTGTATAATCTACCATTTTTAATACTTTTTTCTTGCATAAACTTAAGAGGCCTGTGATCAGATAACAATATGAATTTGTTTCCCAGTAAATAGCTTTCCAACTTAGTTACAACCCAAACAACAGCTAAAGCCTCCTTCTCTATGACACTGTATCTCTTCTCAGTATCAGATAATTTCCTACTTACATAAATTATTGGGTGTAATTTATCATACTGTTGCATCAAACAACCTCCTATAGCACTACCAGAAGCATCAGTAGTGACATAGAATATTTTAGAAACATCCGGTAATCTCAATATTAAATTTGTAGAAAAAATATGCTTAACTTTCTCTATAGCTTCTACACACTTTCTATTACAAGTCACTTTTCTAGGCTGTCCTTTCTTTAATAACTGGTTTAATGGATCAACTATCTCTGCTAAATTTGGTATGTATTTTCTATAATAGTTTATCATCCCTAGTATTGATTTAATCTGTTTTTGTGTTGTTGGTATTTCTATTTCTAATATCTTCTTTACATTATCTTCAATGGGACTGATAGTATTATTTTTAACTCTATGTCCTAAAAATGTGATTTCTTCTAAGCCTATCTCTACCTTTTCTGCTTGAACTGTTAGACCATTTTGTTTAATTAACTCAAAAATCTCCCTAATTCCTTTTAAATGTTCTTTCCAATCCTCATGAAAAATGCATATATCATCTAAGTAACAGATTACATTTTTTCTATGACCTATAACCGACATCATCATCCTATTAAAGGTAGCTGGAGCATTTATAAGCCCAAAGCTCATAAAGTTCCATTGGAATATTCCATAAGGAGTGATAAATGCAGTATAAGGTTTAGCTCTATTGGTTAAAGGAATTTGCCAATATCCTTTTGTCAGATCCAATTTTGTAAATACTTTAGCATTTGACAATTTGTGTAATATGTCATCAATGTTAGGCATAGGGTAAGGATCAAATTCAGTTATCTTATTTAACTGTCTATAATCTATGCATAACCTTATATCCCCATTCTTTTTCTTTGCTATAACTATTGGTGAAGCATAAGCTGAATTGGATGGTTCTATTATTCCTAGTTTTAATAAGTTGTCTATTTCATCTTTAACTTTTCCCTGTAAGTGTAATGGAATCCTATAAGGCTTCATGAAAATAGGTTTGTCACTAGTTAACTTTATGTCATGCTTTATGATATTTGTTTTTCCTGGCAAACTGGAAAAAATTTCTTTAAAATCATTGATTACATTTATTATGTCTTTTGTTTTTTCTGGAGATAAATTTTCTAAATTCAGTTTTTCCCATGTTTGGTTATCTTTAGTTTCTAGTATAGGAATATTTTTAATATCATTTTCATTAGTTTCCTCATTGATTAAAACAATTAAACATTCATCTACTTGATTTTCATTTTCCACAGTTTCTGTATCTAACTTTTGAGTTTGATTTTCATTGTTTACTTCTGTATCCAAATTTTGAAATTGATTTTCATTTCTCTCATTGTATAACTTCAAATTATTTATATGATATGTTTTTATTTTTCCATTCATATTAATCTTATAGTTTACTTCACTTGTTTTATTTGTAACAACAAATGGACCCTTCCACTGTTTTCCTAATTTGTTTTTTAAGTCAATTACCAAAAGTAATACCTTGTCTCCTACCTCCAATGTTCTTAATTTTCTTTTTTCATTTAAGTTCTCATGTACTGTTTCTTTATATTTCATGTTATTCTCAAAAGCTTCCGCCCATATTTGTTTTAAATCTAAAGCTGTTTCATTGTCATTTTCCTTTTCTATTTTATTTAAGATCAAACTTTCTTTAAAAATTTGTATTTCATCCCTAGGTTTCCTTCCATGTACTAACTCATATGGTGAAAATTGAGTTGCCTCATGAATATTATTTCTAATAGAAAATAGAACAAATTTAATATATTGATCCCAGTTTTTCTGATTATTTTCTACAATTTTAGCTAAGGATCTTTTTATAACACCGTTAAGGCGTTCACAAAGCCCGTTGGCTTCCGGGTGGAATGGCGATGATTTAATGTGTTCTATACCATATTTTAATATCCATCTTTTAAATAACTCAGATGTAAACATAGAAGCATTGTCTGATAGTAATGTTTTTGGTATCCCATGTCTGACTATGAACTTTTGATCTAAAGCATTAATAATATTTTCTGTGTCTATATTGGATAATACCACTGCTTCAGGATATCTACTGAACATGTCTACTATTGTCAATATGTACTTATTATTATGTTCTGTTTTAGTTAAAGGTCCTATGATGTCTATTGCTATTTTTTGAAATGGTTTATTTGGTTCATCCATTGACTGTAATGGAGCTTTACCTAATTTACCCTTAAGTCCCCTTCTTTGACACATATCACATGATCTTATGTATTTTGATATGGTTCCTTTCATTTTAGGCCAAAATACTTGAGTTGCTAAATTTCTAAAACATTTCTTTATACCTCTATGTCCACTTAAATTACTGTCATGTGACAAAATCATGACATCCTTCCAATACTTTTGTGGTAAGACTAATTGTTTTATTTCTCTATCATTTATTTTTGTTTTCCTAAATAGTATTCCTTCTTCTATGACATATTTCTCCATTGGGTTATTATTTCTCCTGTCACTAATTCTGTCATATGTTTTCCCAATGATGTTATCTTGTTTTTGTTCTTGAGCCAATTTGTTTATTCCTTTCAATTTTTCTGTTTTCATTTCTTCAGTTCCATCTTTCTGTTTTTCTGCTTGCGTTTCGTCTTGTTTTTGACCTTGTATTTCAACCTCTTTCTCTTTATCTTCTTCACCATTAACTATTTCATCATTCATATCAATAAGTTCCTGAGTTTCTTGTTTTGGCTTGTTCTTAGATCTGGTTATTACCATATTACTAATGTAATTATCTGTTTCAGTATTCCTATTCTGCTGTAACCTTTCATATTTCTTTTCCCATGCTTCAATTTCCTGTCTTGAACATTCCTTCAAACCTGTTAAGTTTCCAATTAACATATCATGTCTCATGTTAGGCATGGCTACTCCCTCACAATGGCCAGTGTAAAAAGGTGTCTCAATAAATACTTTAAATACTTTAAATTCCTTTATACTGCCATCTGCCAACTCCACTTTCCTTGTATATCCCCTATAATATTGCGCCTCAATGAGATCAGCCCGAACCACGAGTGTGTTACAGCCACTATCTCGGATTGCCTTTATTGGAACATTGTTAATAAAAGCTGGGTAGAAAGCAAAATTGTTTTTATTTTCCCTAACAAAAAACACTCTGTCAGAATCTCTATTTTTATATTCCCTGCTTTTACTCCTATTGTATGTGTTATTATTGTAATTGTTGTTGTAATTGCTGTACCTATTCCTACTGTCTGCTCTGTAATTATTTCTACTATCTGTCCTATTGTAATTATGTGTACTACTTGATCTATTATAATTATTCCTACTGTTTGACCTGTTTTGTGTTCCCCTGCATCTCATAGCCATATGTCCTTTTTTCCCACATCTATAACATGTAACATCCCTGTTGTTTGACCTATCTCTACTATTGCTATATCTAAAATGTTGGCTATCCCTACTTCTATTTCTACTTCTTTCATTGTTTTCCTGTGTATATCCCACTAGATCAATATTCTTTTTATCTTTACATGAAAAAAGGTTGTTGGGATAGGCATTTTTATATGTTCTTATTATCTCAGTAACATCATCCAAAACTTTGGGATTCCTTTCTTTGATAAATGATTGTAATTGAGGGTCACACTTGGCTACAAAATTATCAAGTAATATAAAATTTTTTAATCCCTCCAAGGTACTGTCAGACACAATAGATATAGATCTAGTCAATATAGATCCAAGTTCAATCTAAAAATATCCAACATGGCTGACAAAGCTAGACGCTGGTAACGGTTTCGAATTTTCTCTAATAGAAAGTCTAGATCCACTGGAACAAAGATGCCAAAATCCAGCTGCAGTCCAGATAATTAGCACAGACGTAGGGTAGATCTAGTAGAAATAAACGAATGTTAATCCAGTACTTCTCCAGTGTACTTCGCCAAGTGTAGAATTGTAGATAGATATATCCAGAACACGAAGTTAACTAGATTGTAGATCAAAATGACGCCCTGGCCGTCGTGGGTCGCCACATCTGTTGATGGTCTATTTTGTTGATGAGTATATATATGTTACTGGTGCATGCGAGTCCATATGACACAACAACAGAATGAATCAAGAATATACTTAATAACGCAGGCTGATAACTTCAACAATTTAATAAACAATAAAAAGGGCACAGTCCTCTGTCGTCGCTAGCCTAGCGTCGTCCTCTTAGGCGTCTTGTCCGTTATTCTTCTTGTTCATTATCCTACTCTGTTCTTACTCGTCACATTACTTAGGAAAAACCCGATTCACATCAACTTCTACGCATCTTGTGTCATTACAGATGGCAGTGGGCAGGGTTTGAACCCGGGACCTTCGAGACGACTGAACGATAGTCCAGAGCACATACCACATGAACAGGCATTATCACAAAATTAACCTTGCTTTTTACTTTCAAAATTATCGGTTAGTTATGGCGATGGAACAAGTTGCTTGGTGACACGTAAAAAAATATTTTTGGGTGCCAGGAAAAAAAAAACTCGTATGGAAAGTTTTATCCTTTTCATTTACTTAAAAAGATTTATGTAGAGATAGATCTGGCAAACCAAGTTTCGTCTAGTGCCTTTATTTTCAACATACACATTCTTTGTTGTCCGAAATAAGTGTACTCTTGGAGTTTAGGAAAGTTATTGAAAAATGATAATGTTCGGATTAGGTATTTATTTTTAATGTCTTCGACCATTATTAGATCCTACCATGCAAGATGTTTCTATACTCTGTTGACATGACGTCCTGTTCATTTTGGGCTTCTAGTCCGCCAATTTCAAGATTCGGCAGTGTAGCCCTCAAACACGTCCCCATTTACAGTATTTTTGTCCAATAGATTTCTTCGTGCTACAGGCTCCAATGCAACTTTGACTTCCTATGACATTGTGGCAAATTTTCATTGGTTAAGACACAGTACAAGGACTAAAAAAAATATGATAAACAAATTCTTAGTCTCAACAGACCTATATAAATAAAGAACATGGTTTCACTTTTATTTCTCCGATTCCGACGAAGAGTCATGTTTTATCTTGAGCCTGTGTTTTTATACTTCATATTATTCTCGTCGATATCTATGTCAACATCTAGGCAGTTATCTTTATCTTTTTATATTTAACTTTAGAGGCGAGACTCTTGAGACAATGAGATATTGAAGTTTTCAGAAAGATAAACTGCTGACTACCTTAGTACTTTGAATACAAGAACTTCCTGATCCGTTACTGTAAAATCAGCCTTTTTGCTCGATTTCTAATAAAATATTTTCTTTAGGTCCTAAAAAATAGGACCGTTACCATATCATTCACAGAAATTTCTACAAAACAAAATTATTATTTAGTTGAATATATTCATCTAACTTGTTAAGTTAAACTACATTCAAATGTATCATTTTTTTAAGAGGGGGGGGGATTTTTAATTTGAAATGTTTCACCGAGTAGCACTTAAAACAAAAGAGGTTTTTGTCACAGCGTACGGAATACGAAATGTATTTTTTTACAAAGCTTATATCAACTCACTGTCTGTTTGTTTGTCTGTCTGGTAAAATGTGTATACATGTTATTTCTCCCACGCCCATTCTCAGATCAAATTGAAACTTTGCACAATTAATCATTGGCGTAGACAAGACATGAATCAGTACAAAACATTAACCAATTAGTCAATTAATTAGTAGATTCTATTCTATTCTTCAGTCGCGAAATGAGATGAATGCCTGGGCATTAGCTGTGGTCTGAACAATGTCGCCCACACATTAGTTCCCCTCTCTCCACGCAGCTGATGTATCCAAAGGAACGGCAAGGCCAATACAGTTTGGGGTCAGCGGCGTCGCAGTTTCTGCCAGAGTTTAGCACAGGGTGCTGAAAACTGCCTTAGGGTCGCCAGCTCCTGATTTTTCCTCAGGGTTGACTCCCAAAGCCTTTCCCATGATTGGGTATAGCTGCAAGGCAACAGAGGTTTGAATTCAGAGTTTTCCTTCTCCTAAGTGGGTAGCCAGCCATGGCTAACGAGCCCCTCCAGCCAGAAGCTTACTGGTTAAGGCGCCAGTTACTCGCCTTTGCCCCTTCTCCTGTTAGTGAGAAAAGTTCCGCCGGATTTAATATCTGAGCCACACGTGAAGGTCAGGAGTTGGATTGGTTGTCAGACGCTACTAGATTAATCCTTCAGTATTTATAGATATGGCTAAATTAGTAGGGTTTAGTCCCCGTAAATAATTGTTACCTCTATTTCTCCTACACGGACTTTCCCATCCAGTCGATACATGAACCAGCAGTTCTCAACCTTTTTAGCTCGGCGACCTCTTTTTACCATTCTCCACAATGCGGCGACTCCCAACAGTATAATTAATTTCGTTCATGAGCATAAATAACTGTACTTTTGCAAATGTGATAAAATCGTAATGCTAATTTGGAACGTATAGCAAAAACTTTATGTTTAAACACGAAACAATATGTAATAATATTTTTGTAATATATATTTCGTAAATGTGAACATGAGTTTGTTTCTGTTTCACTTGATTAAGAGGAATTCTCTTGACTGTCTTAGAAAGGGTTAATTACTTCTATGTTTAGACTTGATAACTAACAAGTTGGAAATCTATAGCTCGCAAAAATATAGCTTTGGTAATAGTAGAAGAAGGCGCAACACAGACAAATCGGGATATGACTGCAGATTTGTGTAACTGATATTGAAAATTATCATTTATCAATGCAACGCTATGAATGAGTTCGATAAACCTTTTCTGTGATGTCTCCGGAACATCTTCAACGTTTTGAAAGGAGTTCTGGCGATGTAGAAAGTATAATGAAATTGTGTCCTCAAGCGTGCGCAAATGTCTTTTTTTTTAACGGAAATTATCATTTTATTCGTTTGTCATATTCAATGTCATTTTCCTCATAGAGATCAGATAAGAGGGTTAACTCCTCTAAGCTTAGTACATTTACTATACAAAACAAAACTAATTAATTACGACTAATTGATTAATTAATGGGCTAATTATTTTAGTGATTCGTGTGTTGTCATGGACAATGAATAATTGTGCAAAGTTTCAACTTGATCCGAGAATGAGAAGTGGGAGAAATAACGTGTTAAGGATACCACCCAGACAGACGGACAGACGTAGTAAGTTAATATAAGCTTTGTAAAAAAAAATATATGAACCAAAATAACTGAGTGATTCTTCATTCAATCCTTTAATGTTTCCGGAAATGAAAGAGCGGCTACTCTACGTGGAGACGGCACGTCACATTGACGTCACAGTGACCCTTGATGACATCCGTAGATCTGTTGGGTAAAGCAATCGGTTAAGTTGGAGCCGTCTGCTTCGAGAGGAGTCGAATCCTCTCATTACATCACAGGCTCTGCCGAATAAATACACAAGGGGCTGTGGTTAGCATGTCCTCTATATTGGCTTCGATTCTTTGAATCAATCAATTGATGGATGTTATGTTTATATTTGAGATCTAGCCTTAATGAGAATGTCTGACTAGCAAAGGGTGACATGATAGACTACTATGAAACGCCATTGTAAGCGTGCGTAAAATTATCATTAAAATATTTGCTTTTTTAGAAATGATATTTATAATATTTATTTCTTTAAAAAAATAGTTTATAAGAAAATTGATTTAAAATAAAAAATATTGATATTTGACATAACAATTCTACCAGTAACATCAATGCCATATCGAAACCCTTTAAGTAAAAGTTAGGTTCCCTTTTCAGACTTTGCCATTTCATAGAGCAGAGGATGTAAAGCTTATGTCTCTGTGGACCACGGTTTACGAGGGTGTCATGTGGCCTTTACTTTTCCCCAACTAATGTCAGGTACATTGTCTATAGCATGATAAAATTCAGAAAATTTACTCTTGTTATAATTTGGGAACCATTTCATTGAATAGCTTATAGCCCACAATTGGCCTACAACTTATAAACTTTTTCATAGTGATATCTAATTGTGTGAAATTGTTGATACATCTTGATGCCGACCCCCTCCTTGCCCCCCCCCTCCACCAAAACAAGTTATTTATGATGATATTTTTACAAAGCTTAAGCTTATATCAACTCTGTCTGTCTGTTTGTCTGTCTGTCTAGTAAAAATTTTGAACATGTTTTTTTTTTTCTTCTATTTCCCATTCTTGGATTAAGTTGAAAATTTGCACAATTTTTTATTGTACCTGACAAGACATGAATCGATCAAGAAATATTAACAAGTTAGTTAATTAATTATTGGTATTTTTTTTTGTTTCATATCGAAATAAGGGGAATAAATACTACTTAATGAGAAGTGTGGATGTATTTATGGATTCTATCCCCTTCTTACGTTTAGACACGTTTTTTTTTCTCTCATTTCGCATTCTCGGATCAAGTTGAAATTTTATATAAGCATTCATAGTTGATATCAATCCAAAAATTAAACAGAGTTAATCAATTAGTACTAATTAATTCATTTTGTCTATAATAGTAGAAAGGGAGCTAAACCCTCCGATTTTCATATAAATTGCAGTAATTAGCGGTTCTTCCCTTTTTAAACCGTTATCTTTTTTTCTATTGCTTTTGTTATTATTCTGAAACGAGTTCATCTCGAGTACAACGTTCGCTCAATGCAGTAGTTAGGAGATTCAATAGATATTGACAAAACTACAAATCTACTACATCATGACGTGTGACACTAATTTCGTCACGTGGTCACATGGCCTTGCTCCAAATGTCTAAACTAGCCGTCTGGCTGGTGCAATGCACGTGCCGCATTCCACGTGAAGATAAAACTAAATATAGACCACCTAACAAAATGTTGGTCATGGGATAGGCAAACAAAAAACGTACTAGAGTAATCGATGTATCAAAAAAATGACTTGTTGATTTGATCGATCTCTTTGTTATCTTAGAGGCGGGAATGTGAACAATGTCTTGTCTCAATTAGTCACCACACAGTTGTAGATAGACACATTGTAACCAGGTCAATGGCTTGAGGTACATTTTAAAAAGCTCTTTATATTTGTAGACTCACTCGAGTTTTATTATTATTATTTGTTTTTGTATGGCATTCAAACCGAGAAAGAGATGTTTCAAAGAATAAAAGTGTGTAAGTCCTAGGGTCTCAAAAGTGAGTCTTGCTGTGGCTGCCAGCTGCCTTTCTCTGTGCTCGTGGTGTGGCTGCCAGCTGCTTCCCTCTTTGCCAGTGATGTGGCTGTGTGACAGGTGGGGAAATGTGACGTGTGTTTGGCACGTTTTATGTCTAGGGGATGATTATTTTTAAAGCTATCACACCCCCACTTATCAGCATATGAATCGGGAGCAGACACGCAACGAGACAAAGCAATGAAAGATAGATACAAAAGTTAAAATAAAGAATATTTATTTACATAAATATACATATAATAATAAAAAGGGGGAGGGTTTGCATCTATCTCTAGTATATTCTATGTTTAATCATCACTCTTGCACATAATAAGAGAGTATGTCACTTTGTCCTCTGACTTAGCTGGTTGTCCTGTTGATGTCGCAGCTGGCTGGGTCCTGGCTTGAGGTTCTGCAGCTGGAGGTGGCGCTCTAGCGGATAGAGGGACGCCGGCGATATAGCTCTTGTGGAGTCTCAGTCCCAAGTTCTAGTATCTGTAGTGGGCACAGTATGGCGGGTGGCCGGATACCGTGGGCACAAGGTTACTGCGGGCAGAGCTGATCTGCCGTGGGCAGTGTGAGTAACAGGATATGTCCAGTGAGTTGCAGAGGGTTGGCGTAGCTATGACGTCTCGCACAGATCTGACTCTATAGGGACGTCGCGCCTAATAGCTTGACAGGTGGGCTGTCGAATAGGCGGGCAATGCCGATAGCGCCAAGTAGTAGAGTTGGGTAGATCTCAGTAGGCAAATGCAGCGCTGAATAGCACTAAGCACAACTGCAGGTAAATGGATCGTTGATCCAGTAACTAGGCAATAGGTGATTCTTGATAGCAACTAGGCAAGTGCAGCGCTGATTAGCACTAAGCACATAGATAGGCCAGTAGGCAAATAGGCAGATCTCAGTGTAGTGCTGAATAGCACTACACAAATGCAGGTAAATAGATCGTTGATCCAATAAAGAAATAGGCAAGTGCAGCGCTGAATAGCACTAAGCACAACTGCAGGTAAATAGATCGTTGATCCAATAACTAGGCAATAGGCAGACACCTGAGGGAGGCTGCGGATAAATAAAGACAAGTTAGGACATGTCTCTCATGCATCTTATCGATGCCCTCGACTGAGGTGCATTCGTCAGATTGGTGAAATTGCTTTAGAGCACAATGAGGAGATGATGACAAATGGGATTTGGGAAAATAGATGGCAGATAGTAGCAATATAGAAATGTACTTAAAAGGGAAAGTAATAATATAAAATGTACATAAAAGGGGAAATAATAATCTCAAATAAACAACACAGGTGGATAGAGAAAGAAGGGGGGGGGGGTTTGAGTTGGGCGGTGGTCAGCGACCCAGATGATTGTTTACATATGACCGTGGGTCGAGAACAATGGAGCGCGCTTGAATGGTGTGTCCGTTCAAGCGGCGCAACTCTCATTAGGGTAAAATGAGTAAAGGGGAGATAATTCAATACAGGGGAGATAACTCATATCTCCGTCTAAGCGCAGTATTAGTGCGATAGTAAAATCATCAAGGCGATCAACCGAGATAAAGGAAATAAAATAAGGTGTACAAATATATACATGGTTGCATCAATGATCAATTAATAGATTAATGCAATACTAAAATATATACATAGCACATGTTTATGTTTTCTACTTACGCCAGTGAGAAATACACAATGCACTAATTAAATATAAATGAACTAAGCAAAATACACATGATAAAATCCAATGGAAATATACACAGAGTAATTGAGATGGAACTTGTGATTAAGTTCGGCTTACCACCAGGTATTCCTCTAGGAGGGAGAATAAATGATATAGTCCAGACTCGATAGCTCAGCTCGAATGAGAAAGAGAGGGTCTGACTTTATTTAATTTACCTTATATACAAAGGCCTGGAAAATGTGAGCGGACACAGGAAATGTCCTAGGCTAAGTTTTATCTCACACGTGGGTGGATTTGACTCGAGGTGGGAGCCGCACCTTGGAATATCACGCGGTGTGTTGACCAGGGTAATCCCTTAGATCAAAGAGAGACGTGAGAGAAAGGGGGGGGGGAGAAGGATTAGCTTGCATTCAAACCAAGGTGGTGTCAACCGCGACCGTCCTTCAGACATCCGGCGGGCAAGACAAAAGAGATAGGGTGTTTACCTTTCCCCGATCAAGGGCAGATAAATGAAAGGACGCGCCTTCGCTATCTCCAATGTGGTCAACTAAGTCTAGCCTGGAGGAGAAAAGGTGGTGCGGGTGGAGAATTCAGGGGTAGGATGGGGAAATAATTAAAATAAAATAGATAAATAAGGAAAAATAATAATTAATGCTGTGATAAATTTGAGTGACTCTGACAGCGAGTTTTTGACTTGTCACAGGCTGCCAGCTGCTTTCCTTTTTGCCAGTGATGTGGCTGCCAGCTGCTTTTCTTTTTGCCAGTGATGTGGCTGCCAGCTGCTTTCCTTTTTGCCAGTGATGTGGCTGCCAGCTGCTTTTCTTTTTGCCAGTGATGTGGCTGCCAGCTGCTTTCCTTTTTGCCAGTGATGTGGCTGCCAGCTGCTTTTCTTTTTGCCAGTGATTTGTCTGTCAGCTGCTTTGTCTGTGCCAGTGATGTGGCTGCCAGCTGCCTTTCTCTTAGCCAGTGATGTGGCTGCCAGCTGTTTTCCTCTTTGCCATTGATATAGCCGCCAGCTGCTTTCCACTTTGCCATTGTTATGGGCGCCAGCTGCTTTCCTTTTTGCCATTGATATAGCCGCCAGCTGTTTTCCTCTTTGCCATTGATATGGCCGCCAGCTGTTTTCCTCTTTGCCATTGATATAGCCGCCAGCTGTTTTCCTCTTTGCCATTGATATGGCCGCCAGCTGTTTTCCTCTTTGTCATTGATATGGCCGCCAGCTGCTTTCCTCTTTGCCAGTGATGTGGCTGCCAGCTGTTTTCCTCTTTGTCATTGATATGGCCGCCAGCTGCTTTCCTCTTTGCCAGTGATGTGGCTGCCAGCTGTTTTCCTCTTTGCCATTGATATAGCCGCCAGCTGCTTTCCACTTTGCCAGTGATATGGCCTCCAGCTGCTTTCCCAGGGATAATGCTGCAAGCTGCTTTCCTCTGTTCCAATGAATGACAATTGAGTTGATCTTTATAGTTCTTCTGGAGGGGGGGGGGAGAGGGGCACAACTGTTACGCAATTCCGTTTTAAGCTCCCTATAAAAATGGCTTTAAGCGTACTAGGAGCCATTTATGTCCTATAGAGCTCCCAGGTCTCATGAGTCATAGCTTGAAACATCATGAAAACATCCATTTATGATATACACAAACTCAAATATTGGCATCTTCTTTGTCTAGCGTCCTCTTCAAAGCAACCACTTCCAATTCCCCCCCCCCTTCTTTTCTAATCAATCGGATGTTATGAATAGAATATCTATACGGAAAGATAACAATACTAAAGCAGTCAACTGCTAACACCCTGTTTGAGCGGAAAAACAAACAGGGGAGTTAACTCGGTCTATGCACGATTATGCTTTTAACACGGCCCCTTTTATTTGCATGTAGCAACGAGATTTGTCCTTCCCTGTTGACAAGGTAAATACTCCGCCGGCTTTTTTTTTCTGTAGTTTTCCGAAGACGCAAGAGGACGAATTTACTATAGGATTAGAATACACGCAGCAAATTGAGACTTTTGTTTTCGTGTGTTTCCGTCAGATTTAAGGGTTTGATTTTTATATCAAATCTTTATACGAAACTCGACGGCGGCCCGGGGGGCTCATTTAGGGACAGGCATTTTATTGCATATTCTTACTGATATATCACATACAAGTTGCTAGTTCACAAGAACGGCGTTACTATATAAGATGTTTATAAACTGGCAAATACCAATAAGAATACTGAATTTTTAACATGTCATTTAAACAAGAATACAAAGATAGTTTATGTTATCACACACACTATATGAAGGTCAAAGCTGGTAGCCACGGTAAATACCCTATTCGGAATAGGGTATCTCTATTCCTCATTAATCTCCAGACTCGAAGACAAGCCTTATTATTATTATATACTACTATAGTGAACCCCCTTTTTGGAGGCTTAATTAATAACAATTCAATACCGGAAGTTCTTTAAATGGCTAGCAGACATACACATCTGGGAAGCATGACGAGATAGGTGTGCTGTTGACATAACTGTGTCGAAGTCATACGAAACAACAAAAGACCTAACATCACAGTTGAAAGATTTCTTCCGAACCAATAAGAGTCTCTCTCTCTCTTTTTTTCTCTCTCTCCCCCTCTCCCACCTCTCTCTCGCCACTTTCTTGGGCCGTAAAATTCGACTGTATATTCTTACCTGTCTCAGTTGTTAGAGCCAAGGTTTGTTAATACCATCACACTCTAGTCAACAGTTGACCTACTTTCTGAAATTACAATAGTATCAGTTGACCAAATTATTTGGAACAACCTAAATAGCACTGGGTTGTCGTTAGTGGACGCAGGAAGGAAATAGGGTTTGCCTGTCTCCCATTCTGTAACCAAGACTCAGACGTTGGTGGTTCTCAAATGTGTGAGGCCAGTGATTCTGTTGAACTACACGAGTTGATGATGACATATTTAAAGAAATCCAAGTGAAGTATTTGACATCAGTCGTGACCAGATATTTTCAGTCTTTGTGCCAAATAAATTTCCAACACCAATGAACGCGGACGACATCACATCAAAATTGTTGAGTCCAATGTAACTGAATCTTTTTGTACAATTCAAATAAATATTTCAAAAACAATACCGAGACATTACAAACTTTTTATTGCTTTCATGAAAAAAAAATATTAAAAAAAAAGAATAAAGTTGCCCTATCAGACTTTGCAATAAATAGGTCAGATGATTTAGAGCTAACAAGGGTGTCCTATGGCCAGCACAACGACCAACCGACTTTCCTTAACTAATGTCAGTTACCTATTAAAGTTTGGTGGACTCATGGGCGTCTAAAATTCTCGAAGTCAGAATTTCAGTCTTCACCGAGATTCGAACCCGATACCTCTTGTTTCGTAAGCAAAGCGCTTTACCACTCAGCCGTTAAAAAATTATTCACCTATCAGAAAATTTTATAAAGACTTGCTTGCGCAGAATCTTGGATTGATTGCTCATTACCGTACAAAATCTACGTCTTTCAGTGCTAATAAAAGTTTTCTTGAGGAAATTTACTTGGTGAAGGCGGGTGGTCACGAGGCTAGCGAGCAAGACGCTTGTCACGAGTTTGATTCCAATTCCAATGGAGACAACCTACTACTTCTAGATCTTGTTCTAATTAGCGTCTTGTTGCGACACTAGTTCACAAACTTATCTTAGATTACAAAGCACAGTGTATGATTTTGTTTTAGCAGCCCCCGTTAGAAGAAAAGCCGCTCTTAGTTTTGTTTAGTCTGTCTTTCGGTCTGTCACGTTTAGATTTATGAAAGCTATTGAAATCTGATTTCATTATATTTGTGCCTTGAAAAGTTGTTTTTTTCCTTCTATGTGGAAAAGTTTAAATCTTAAACCTAAATGTGCGAGACGGTTTTGTTTTCCTCTCTTCTAAAACGGGTTTAAATTATTAAATTAAACCATTTTAACTTATTAAATTCTCTTATTTAATTCTCCTGAAATTATAAAATATAAGAAAAAGTCATGAAAATGTCCTGAGATTATTAAAATCTTCTGAAAACTGATGCAAATCTTAAAACAGACAAAATAGTCATTTTGATGTGTCATTCAATATGGAAAACGCCTATCCTACACGCGATTAAAAAAAAAAGGCATTGTCAGCTTTCATTTAATAAAAATGTGATAATAAGACGAATTTTAACCGAAACAAGAACTTCAAATACTTAATTTACTTTACTAGTTAATATCATACAAATATAGATCTAAATCTATCTCGACCGCTTATATAAAAAAAAAACAAAAGCGATATTTTGCTAGTCGATAGTAAATCTAAATGGCAGATCTGAATGTTTATCGGCTTTTTGTTGGAAAACTACTATCTACTGTAGATGGCTCGTAAAGTTAATTTGACAGTAATTTTGTACTTAGTAAAGTATGAATAAAATGTAAAAACAAATTTATTTTCTAATACAAAATCTTAATTTTCACTTATTATCCTTATCACAACCCAAATTGGGCCCCGCGCAATCCGTTTCGCTTAGGGCCCCTTATCCTGTAGGACCGGCTCTGCATACAGAGTTGTTAATTGTCGAAATAATGACAAAGCAAATATTATTTACCTACTTTCTGCGTCTTCTGGTGCTAAAATGTATCGTATAAGAAAACGTTTATCTTTAATTTGTAACAACTATTATTACCCATTTTATGCACACAATTTAAACCAGTTATTAACACGAGTGTTGGTGGTATGTATAACCTTGTTTATTACGTTTGTTTAGGTGGTAAGAATTGATTAGCAAATTAGTAACAAGTGAGCGATCCTCGCTCAGTTATATAATAAATAAGAAGAAGGATGTATACCTGAAGTCATTTTGGGAATATTTAGTAATTATGAAAATGAACGATTGGGTAAAGACTATCAATCTGAAGAGTTGCTTTTGTGTTCTGTTAGTTCTAAATGCAGTAGTACAAGGCGATTCAATAGGTCTCTGAAGTCATCCTACAATGTAGAAGGAAAGCATCAGAGCACCGTTCAACACGAGAAGAAGACATGCTGATTCTACAGGAAGGACTGTTGTAGCTCTGACTGAAGGGGTCCTCAGGTTATGGGAGTCTGAACTGTCTGGGGCTAAGTGCCGTTCTGCTTGATACCAGGGAACTGTTTGGAAGACCTGGAGCGACACTGGGAAGTGTGTCGGTAGTCTGTTCTAGTGTTAAGTAGGGCTTGTAGAACTTAAAACATTACCTACTCCCCGGAACTTGATAGCTGAAGTCCACGTCTGTTTATTTCTAGTTGCAAATAAATACATCGTCTATTAGTACCTCCTTTCCTTCATTGAGTTAGTGCATTAGATCTACTACAATATGTTCGTGATTTAGTTGCCTTGTCTCGGGTCATTTTGGTAGTCTTCGGAAGTTTTCGGTAGTCTTCGGTTGTCATATTAGCCTTGACCTGGCCTATTCCTGTATCAGACTACCATCCAGTTAATTTTACAAATTGTGTGTGTGTGTGTGTGTTTTCCCCGCCCTTAAGCCTGACGGTAATGAGACTGATCTCTCATGGGACTTTTCTCCAAAAATACCCCTCCCTCCTAAAAAAAACATACAAACTAGGGGATAGCGGAAATGAAAAGGGGGTGGGGGTGAGGTGGCTTTACGGATTGCGTGAATTAGAATATGTTGTATTTGTAGAGGCTAGACTCTGCTAGAGAGAATCGGAGGGATTTAAAGCAATAGAGACCAACTCTTTAAAGGCGGACAATCCGGGAAAACAGAAAGTATCGCCCCTCCCCCTTTCTCCATTCCCATAGTTCATTTGGTAAAGTTTTTAAACTGCTAGACTCGTGTCTCCCATAATTCCTATGTGTATGTTTGGTGTCAGTATCATGGCCTGGAAATAGGAACAATTAACACGTTGGACGTTTTCATGGCTCTCACACCTTTCAAACTGGGCCAAGACGAGTGATCGTTTGTCATTAGCTTTTCTTCTTCTATAAATGTATTGGAATTGTTTCTTGACACACCCAACTAGACACCAAATGCAAAATAAAAACTGTTTCTAAATGTTTCAAGAATCATTCGTTATAACCCTCCAGACAATCCAATGCAGATACATGAATACACCACATTTGAGTAACTCAAAATGACTTCACTTAATCAAATCTATTACATAATGTAGGAACGACACACACTACAAAACAAAAACGATAAGGAAAAGAACATTTTATTTTCCAATATCTGAAACAAGAACAAAAAACATCAATCAGCTAATGAAACATGTGAAAATACAGCTAGATATGGAAACACAACAATCAATATAGTATCTCTCATATTTGACAGATTTATCAATGAAGTAATGCTTGTGATTGCAGATATATTCGTGAATAAGACAAACATGGACTTGAATAAAGTAAGCTTGCCTGATACGTTTGTTTTTCTTAACACGAAGAAAATTCGCGTCTAAGTTACACTAATAGTGTGATCAAGAGTTGTGCAGACCCTAACTACGCCACTGATTCAGGGACATTCACATCATTGACTTTGAACTGTTTAAGACTTTCAACTGAATGCCTTCTTTAACTCCTTGGTTTGTGTTGTTCTATCACTACACAGACATGTCTTTTCACTGTTATTTCTGTCCGCTTTGTGTTGGATTAGAACAGATCAGAATGTTATTCTGTGTTGTCTCCCCTTATTTGGAGCTAGGATCTTTTTTTAAAAATAGCTTTAGTATAGCTCATTTTTCTTGCTATGGTCTGCTTAATGTGCTATGGTCCAATCTTTCTTGCTATGGCCTGCTTAGTGCACTATGGTCCAATCTTTCTTTCTATGGCCTGCTTAGTGCGCTATGGTCCAATCTTTCTTGCTATGGCCTGCTTAGTGCGCTATGGTCCAATCTTTCTTGCTATGGTCTGCTTAATGCGCTATGGTCCAATCTTTCTTGCTATGGTCTGCTTAATGCGCTATTGTCCAATCTTTCTTGCTATGGCCTGTTTAGTGCACTATGGTCCAATCTTTCTTGCTATGGCCTGCTTAGTGCGCTATGGTGCAATCTTTCTTGCTATGGCCTGCTGAGTGCGCTATGGTCCAATCTTGTTTAGCTATGGCCTACTTAATGCACTATGGTCCAATCTTTCTTTGCTATGGCCTACTTAATGCACTATGGTCCAATCTTTCTTGCTATGGCCTTCTTAGTGCGCTATGGTCCAATCTTTCTTGCTATGGCCTGCTTAGTGCGCTATGGTCCAATCTCCCTTGATATTGGCTGCTTAGTGCACTATGGTCCAATCTTTCTTTGCTATGGCCTACTTAGTGCACTATGGTCCAATCTTTCTCTGCTATGGCCTGCTTAGTGCACTATGGTCCAATCTTCGTTGCTATGGCCTGCTTCGTGCACAATGATGAAGTGTTGATCCAGCTATGACATCTTTGTTTCTAGCAGTCTGTCTAGAAATCCGAACAACAAACACTTTAAACCCAAATCTCCATCTACATCCAGAGTATTGTCACCACTTACTGTCTATTTTCACGCTTCAGTTATTGAGAACTCTCTACCGATCCCAGATTCGACTCTTGAAACGATTCCATAGGTCTCAAAAGTATTCATTTGAAAAAGATTCTTCTTTGTTTGGTGTATACTGGTTCACGTCTGCTGTGTGTCAGTATCAAGTTCACTTTTATGTTTTATATTTGGGCTTTTTTGTATTTCGAATTGTTTTGACCAACGGAGTAAAAAAAAAATGCATTTTAGCGTAACGGGTAAATAGGATTAAATCTATCGTGTGTCAAACCAAAAGTGTTTTGTTAGCTTTCTGTGAAAATAGATGTTTTTTTTAAAATAGTTTATTTGTAATGGCTTGTTCGATGCATTCAATCTTGACCTCCTTAGAAGAAAGATTAAACTGTTCAATCTTGGTCTCCTTAGAAGAAAGATTAAACTGTTCAATCTTGGTCTCCTTAGAAGAAAGATTAAACTGTTCAATCTTGGTCTCCTTAGAAGAAAGATTAAACTGTTCAATCTTGGTCTCCTTAGAAGAAAGATTAAACTGTTCAATCTTGGTCTCCTTAGAAGAAAGATTAAACTGTTCAATCTTGGTCTCCTTAGAAGAAAGATTAAACTGTTCAATCTTGGTCTCCTTAGAAGAAAGATTAAACTGTTCGATTTCTTTATTATTCACTTTCAGATCGTTTTCATATCTCGCTTTAAAAAAAAATTTGTTATGGTGTAAACTCTATTAAACTACGCACAAAACAAATATTTACACACACATACAAACTCTGGCACACATCTACACACTTGCTGAACATGTCTATAGACACATACAAACACTGCCACACATTTATACACCTGCTGAACTAAGGCTTTAGCGTCTCTTTTTTTTTTGTCTTGTTTTTCCAACTCATTGTTTAGCGCAGTGAACATGATCAATCACTGCTGGAGTGTCTCCTGGACTGCTCTTCGAAATATTTCTAGCATGTCAGTTTTTTTTTAAACAGTTATGTCATAAGAAGCTAATCACTGTTAATGTCCTTAAAGGATCCAGGAGGAGTTTTTTTTTTTTTAGACCTTTGACCAATAGGGAGGATTTCTCTAACTAGTATGGAATTAGTAATGACCATGCCAATTACGATTTACTCTCAGAGTTTGGCAGTTTCCTTAAGCAAGTTAAATGCAAGGATGTCCTATTTGCACAGGGGATGTCAGTATAGAAATCTTAAATTTCCCGAGCTAGGCTGAAAGCAAACTCTTTGGCGACAACAGCATCGTGTTTCTTGTATGTTTCTTATGTGTTTCTGGTATGTTTCTTGTATGTTTCTTGTATGTTTCTTGTATGTTTCTGGTATGTTTCTGGTATATTTCTTATATGTTTCTGGTAGGTTTCTGGTATGTTTCTAGTATGTTTCTTATATGTTTCTGGTATGTTTCTTGTATGTTTCTGGTATGTTTCTGGTTTGTTTCTTATATGTTTCTTATATGTTTCTTATATGTTTCTTGTATGTTTCTGGTATGTTTCTTATATGTTTATTATATGTTTCTTATATGTTTCTGGTATGTTTCTTCTATGTTTCTTATATGTTTCTGGTATGTTTCTTATATGTTTCTGGTATGTTTCTTATATGTTTCTTGTATGTATCTTATATGTTTTTTTATATGTTTCTTGTATGTTTCTTGTATGTTTCTTATATGTTTCTTGTATGTTTCTGGTATGTTTCTTATATGTTTCTTATATGTTTCTCGTATGTATCTTATATGTTTTTTGTATGTTTCTTGTATGTTTCTTATATGTTTCTTGTATGTTTTTTTATGTTTCTTGTATGTTTCTTGTATGTTTCTTATATGTTTCTTATATGTTTCTTGTATGCTTCTTGTAAGCTTCTTATATAATTCTGTTATGTTTCTTGTATGTTTCTTATATGTTTCTTGTATGTTTCTTGTATGTTTCTTATATGTTGGACTGCTAATAAGAACACGACCTCTTGTTTAATGGTTTGGTGAATGTTGTAAAGGTTCCCCTATGGGGCAGATGATGTAAAGTTATTCTGTTTATGTGGCCTACGGTTAGCTAACGTGTCATGTGGCCAGCACAACGACAAACCGCCTTTACCCATTACTCGTCAGGTTGAGTTGACTCAGAGGAAGACCATTCGTTATAAAAGGCCTGAACACTGACCTGCAACGTCACAATATGTGGGCAGTTTAGACCAATAGCTCGTTGCCACATCCTATAGATCTGTGACGTGGCAACGAAGATGTATTTCGATCAGTTGCTCAATGGGGAACTGTGTAGACTGCGAGATTTTCTATAGGTCGGTCTGTCTTTACATGATGAAACATTTAGAAGAATTCTTTAAGGCGTGTTTTTCGTTACGTGTGATATAAAACTCAAATCTTACAGAAAAGATCACGATGACGTAAAAACATTGTCACGTGACACAATGCCAACTTCAAGACTATGTCGCACTTGTGTTTGTTCTAAGAATGACATTTCCAAATCCATGCCTAATGCTGGACCCCTGTGAGGGGATTAAACAGGAGGGAGTGGGCAGTGAGGAGCTGCTAACTCTCGCTGAATCTGTCTTAAGCCGTCTGCTGCTGCTCTAAAAAAATCGTGAAAGTATAATCTGGCTTAATCTATCGTGTCATCCTCAAGTCTGTTCCTTGGTCGTTTTCGAGTTCTTTCAGCTTTCAATGTGTCGTGCGTGGGATAGTTTATACATTGCCTTCAAATTGATCATGCACTATAATACTAATAGACTCTGATAGAAAAGTTTGTTTAATTAAAGTATGGTTGGGATTTGAAGGATAATGTATAAAATATAGTCATGTTTACAACCTATGTTCTAAGGCAGTGATGTCCCGCGGGCGATGTCCGGTCCGAGACGTGATTCCATCCGGTCAGCCAAAACGTAGGCATAAAGTGTAGAAAAAAAAAAAGGATCCAACCTCTGAGGCTACTGGAGGCTATTTTCAGATCAAGATTCACGGATTTTCACATTTTGAAGAATGAAATTATTTTTTTCGAAAATCCATTTGCGATTGATGTGTCAAGTACCCCGACAGATCTTTAACTGGAACTGATTGACACTCAAAGCAAGATTCGTCCCGAGACATGACGTTAAACTGCGCTCCTTTTTCCTTAGCACTTTTGGAGCTCAAAAGTGCCCTACTTCTTTTCTATCATTGTGTCTGCCTCCTCTCTTCCTAAGTCTGCCTTCATTGATCATCACACTGTCTCCTTAACTTTAAATTCTCACTACGTCCTAGACCAGTCCGTTTGCCGTGGACTGCGACGGGTAAGGGAGGATAAAGAGATCCTGGTGTTTGAGTGGTGGCTATCTGAGGATAAACCACAACAACACAATACTTTGGCTCCAAGTTCCCCTAGACCTGAGACCCTCTGGGTCAACCGGCTGGTCATGCCGAGCTACCAGCATAGGTCGTCGACCTATGCTGGAGGGCGGTGGCTGGAGGGTCAATCAGGGAGCTGCTGTATCGGACACATGTCCGATGTAGCAGCTGACTGAGTATAGCACCTGTGTAGCCCTGGCGGGCTCATTCTGGACATCCGAATGGCCCGTCCCCTTGTTGGACTCGATGGCGGGTGGGGAGCACAGGTGCCGAATTAACCAAAATATATATGGACAAAAAAACACACACAAAACTACTTGCCCCAGACCTATGTCTGGGCAAGAAACGACGAATTGACGATAAAAAAGAGGAGGTCCCAAAAAGCTGTGCCACCTGGCCATCATTTCTGGTGGTTAAAACCAATCGCCGTTGCCCTTCGCGGGGCGCGGCGTCCCGATTGGTGACTCTGGATAACTTTGTGCTGATCGCATGGCCCTAGTGCTGGCGACGCATCTTTCAAATGTCTGCCCTATCAAATGTCGATGGTACGTGATATGCCTACCATGTTTGTAACGGGTAACGGGGAATCAGGGTTCGATTCCGGAGAGGGAGCATGAGAAACGGCTACCACATCCAAGGAAGGCAGCAGGCGCGCAACTTACCCACTCCCGGCACGGGGAGGTAGTGACGAAAAATAACAATACGTGACTCTTTCGAGGCCCCGTAATTGGAATGAGTACACTTTAAACCCTTTAACGAGGATCAATTGGAGGGCAAGTCTGGTGCCAGCAGCCCGGAGGATTTCCAGCTACCCGTCGCCTCAGCGTGGCCCTCCGGTGGAAACATCCAGAGGTGGATCTGGACAGGCTAAGTACGAGTAGCGAACCAGGCCTTCTAGCAGGTCTCCCTGGGTGAGCTTTTGTTTTTTTTATCTCACTCGGGGTGGGGATGGAACAAGTAACCTGCAACCCAGTCCAAAAAGTCCGCCACGCCGTTCCACAAAGGGGGCCGTCATCAGAGACCCGTGGCTGGAGTGGCGGCCCTTACACGGAATAGTGGCGGTTACAGTATAGGAATATGAGACAAGCTCCCCGCAGTTAGCGCTGTTCCCGGCCACTTATAGCGAGTGGGCCAGGACCGGTTACGGCGCGCTGTGTACACGGCACGGCCCGGTTTTACCAGTCAGTCAACCAATATGGCCGCCTACCGTTGGGTGCCCTCAGACAGGACAGGGGTGAAGAACCCCATGTCCAGGCCTGGTGGTTGGATAAAAGCCTTTCTAACCATCAACGGGATAATGGCGCCTCCGGCGCTGATTCCCTACTGGACTTCATCGAAGGTGGTTAGATGCACAGAGGAGGGAAAAAGCCTGACCAAGTTGAGCCCTTTTATTATCTATAAGGGACTCAAGTCAGTAGTGGGAGAGCCCAAGAGTGTGTCTAAGCTACACAAAACAATGGAACTCCTTGTAGAAGTAGACAGCAAGACACACTCTGATGGGCTTTTAAGATGCAGAAGACTCTGTGATCTCCAAGTGGAAGTCATGCCACACAAGAGTCTGAACACCAGCAGAGGTGTAATCAGCTCTAGGGACCTACTGGAATGTTCCGAGAAGGAAATAGTGGAGGGCATTGAAGGAGTCACCCATGCCCGGCGCATTACCAGGCGCAGGGAGGGTGAGGAGGTCAAAACCGCCACTATTATCCTCACATTCGGAACTAGGACACCGCCAGAGTATGTGAAGGCAGGATACCTACGAGTTCCAGTGAGGCCCTACATACCTAACCCCATGAGGTGCTTCAAGTGCCAGGGCTATGGACACGGCGCGGCAGTCTGCAAGAGGAACACTGTGTGTGCCAGATGTGCTGGAGAGTGTCATGAGGACAAGGGCTGCACAGCCCAGTTCAAATGCCCAAACTGTCAAGCTGGCCACTCAGCCTACTCCAAGGACTGCCCTGTGTGGAAACAGGAGGTTGCCGTGCAGGAGTACAAGGCAAGAAACGGATGTACCTTTAGCCAGGCGAAATCGGCTGTACTGGCCCTACGGCTTGACAAAGACCTACGCCCAGGCTGTTGCTAAGAAAGGAAGATCCATAGCCACACAGACGGACACATTGACCCCACCACCCCCTCCTCCTCCCCCAACTCAGAAGAAAACACCGCCAAAGAACACACCTCTGAAGAAACAAGAAAGCCCTGTTGTCATGCTAAAGAACAGGTTCTCTGTGCTCGCTGATGAGAGCATGGAGACTGAGCAGCATGTCAAAACCAATACTCCGGGAGAACCCGGAGACATCATGTCTGACACAGGTTCTCCTCAGAGAACCCAGCCAGACACCCCAACCTCTACCGAGTTAGAGGTTGACCAACTCCCTAAGGGGAGAAATCAAAGCGGAGAGGATGCCCGAGGTGAGAGAGGAGGAAATAACTTCCGCTCTAACCAGAGGGATCTCACCTCTCCAGAGAGAAAGACTTCCCCCAAAAGGGGGTTGTCCTCCTCTCCATCCAAACCCAAGAATAAAAATACCAAGGTCACTGGAATAAAGGGAAACCCCTCCGTGGGCCTCCCAAGGCCAAATAGCTCCAAGTAGGTCATCTAGAATAAGCCATGGATTCCAGAATTGTACAGTGGAATTGTAGAGGCCTCAAGGCCAATTACGAGGAAATGCAGCTACTGATGGACTCTGAGACTCCTGTAGCTGTCTGCTTACAGGAAACATTTCTGAAAGATTGCATCAGCTTCCGAAGCTACCGTGCTTACACCAAGAATGTTGAGGATGCAGAGAGAGCATCAGGTGGAGTCTGTATCCTTGTGAAGGATAGCATCCCCCATGAGAGGGTAGAACTACAGACCACACTACAGGCCGTAGCAGCTAGGATAACCCTTCACAAGGTTATCACTTGCTGCAGCCTGTATCTACCACCAGGCGCTCCATTAAACCGAACAGACATGGAGGACCTATTGAAACAACTCCCCCGGCCTTATTTAATCCTTGGGGATTTCAATGCCCATAACACCATGTGGGGATCCAACAATACCGACACAAGAGGTCGTATGCTGGAGGATATCTTCCTCCAACATGATTTATGCATACTTAATGATGCATCACCGACCTACTTGCACCCAGGAACTGGATCATTCACATGCATTGACCTCACCGTATGCGTCCCCGGACATCTGGACGATTTTAAATGGTCAGTTAGCAATGATCTACGGGGAAGTGATCACTTCCCAATCATCATTACTAACAATCTCCCTTCATTGAGACGACCTCAGCGGTGGAAACTGAATAAGGCCGATTGGGAACAATTCCAAAAAAGATGCTCTGAGGATATCACAGAAAATATCCTCCATGAACAGAACCCAGCTGATACCTTTGCTAGCAAGCTACTAAGTATAGCCAGGAAAGTTGTACCCCTAACCTCTGCAAATCCAAAACGGCCTAGCAAACCATGGTTTGATACAGCTTGCAAAAGTGCTATTGGTGATAGGAAAAAACGACTGGCTGCATTTATAAAGAATCCTTCCCAGGAAAACCTAAAGCTATTCAGGATAGCTAGAGCAAAGGCTAGACAAACCATACGGTCAGCCAAAAGGAATTCCTGGAGAAGTTTTGTCGGCAGTCTGGATGCCAAAACTTCTGCTAGAGCGGTTTGGAAGGCAGTAAGGCGAATCAAAGGGAAAGAATCAAATGCAATAGGGCATTTGAAAAACCAAGGACGAACTGTCACGTCCCCCAGAGAAATAGCTGACTGCCTTGCATCCTCAAAAAATCATCCACTGCACACTACACGCCAGAGTTCCAAAAAGTCAAAACCAGGGAGGAAAGACACCCCATTGATTTCAGGTCAGAGAACAATGAAGACTACAACAAACCGTTCTCGCTTGAGGAACTGAGGGAATCGCTGGACAAGTCACATGACACAGCGCCTGGAGAAGACGAAATCCATTACCAGTTCCTCAAGCACCTTCCCGAACCCTCATTGGCAGTCCTGCTAGGGGTCTATAACTGTGTGTGGCAAACAGGCGCTTTCCCAAACAGCTGGAGGAAAGCCACAGTTATACCGATACCTAAACCGGGAAGAGACGGCTCTGACCCAGCTAACTATCATCCAATAGCACTAACAAGCTGCATCTGCAAAACCATGGAAAGAATGATTAACAGTAGGCTGGTCTGGTACCTGGAAAGGAATAAAGTGATCTCAAACTACCAGTGCGGATTCCGGCAGGGGCGGACAACAACTGACCACCTGGTAAGGCTGGAAGCTTATATTAGAAATGCATTACTCAGAAGAGAACATCTAGTAGCTGTATTCTTCGATATAGAAAAGGCCTATGACACAACCTGGAAACATGGCATTCTACGTGACCTGGCGCTTATGGGGCTTAAGGGACACCTCCCCCGTTTTGTGGAGGAATTCCTGAAAGATCGAACATTTCAGGTTCGAGTGGGCAACTCCGCTTCTGACACTCATGACCAGGAAATGGGTGTACCCCAGGGCAGCATTCTGTCAGTCACCCTGTTCAACATTAAAATAAATAGCATCATAAATGCGCTGTCCCCTGGCATAGAGTGCTCTTTGTATGTTGATGACTTTGTCATTCTTACTTATGGGAAAAACATGAACACCTTAGAAAGGAAATTACAGTTATGTTTAAACAAAATTCAGGGTTGGGCAAACTATAATGGTTTCAAATTCTCAGACTCCAAAACAGTTAGTATGCATTTTTGTAATCTAAGGGGACTCCACCCAGACCCTGAACTATTTATACACAAAAAGAAGATCCCTGTCGTGAAAACTACAAAATTTTTAGGCCTCACCTTAGATTCCAAATTTAATTTTCTCCCCCACATTAAGGAACTTAAGAAGAAATGCCAAAAGTCATTAAACATACTAAGAGTACTCAGCCATACAGACTGGGGAGCTGACAGAGATACCTTGCTGCTGCTCTATCGGAGTCTAATTCGATCCAAGCTAGACTACGGATCCATAATATATGGAGCAGCAAGGAAGTCGTACCTAAAAATACTGGAACCAATACAAAATGCTGCCCTGCGTCTCTGTCTCGGCGCGTTTCGTACATCACCTATCCCAAGTCTCCATGAGGCTGGAGAACTCCCCATGGATATAAGAATGAAAAAGCTTGCAATGCAGTATATAGTCAAGCTAAAATCCAACCCCACGAACCCTGCTTTTGACTCCATATTTAACCCCACAGAGGTAGAATTATACAATCGAAGGCCTAACGTCATACAGCCGTTGGGCCTTCGAATGAGAGAACCCATCCAAAATATAACCCCACCCATTGACCAAATCTCTAAAATAGAAACCCCTCAGAATCCTCCTTGGCTAATGAATAAACCCAAATTAAATTTATCCCTCCTTAATTTCAAAAAAGAAAATACAGACCCAAGCATACTACAAGTCCACTTTAGGGAACTGCAGGAGAGCTACGGAGATTGTGGCACCATCTACACAGACGGATCCAAAATGGAGGGAAAGGTCGCGTGTGCCTGCTCCTTTCGGAACAAAACAATCTCCCGTAGACTCCCCGATGGCTGCTCCATCTTTACGGCCGAATTGCACGCAATATTGCTTGCACTTATGGCCGTAAAAGCATCAGAAAGGAGTAAATTTATAATCTGCTCCTACTCCAAATCTGCATTGCAAGCTTTGGGGCGGATGAAGACTGACATCCCATTGGTACATAAGAGCCTGAAGCTGTTGGACCAAATAACAGCCGACCGTAGGGATGTCACCTTCATCTGGGTCCCCTCCCATGTTGGCATTGAGGGAAACGAAGCCGCAGACAGAGAAGCAAAGAGAGCCCTAAATCATGCGGTGTCAGGAACCCAAATTCCCTACTCGGACCTGAGACAAAGTATTGCCTCTGCCACCTATCGAGAGTGGCAGAACCGATGGGAGGCTGAGACTCACAGTAAACTCAGGCAGATTGTGGCGGATGTCAGGTGGCGGCCCACATCTAAGGGTCTGACAAGGCGTGGTAGCACAACCATGTCCAGACTTAGGATTGGCCACACCTACATCACGCACTCTTTTGTACTGAAGAGAGAGGAGCCCCCACTTTGCGAGTACTGTGACTCTCGCCTCACCGTGGAACATATCCTCGCTGATTGCCCCAGATACCAGGATGTCAGGGCGAAATATTTTAGAGCCACTAATCTAAAAACACTATTTAATAATGTCGACCCTGGGAAGGTACTGGGCTTTATTCGGGAAGTGGGGCTATCTACGAAGATCTGATTTCTGAATTTGTGAACATGCACTATTTACATTAGATTTTTATCAAATATTTAAATTTTTACTACCTTTACTATTTTAACTGTGAATAGACCTTGATTTTAATTATATGACTGTATAGAATCTGGCCCTTGTTGTTTAGAGAGAGAGTGGTCCTTGAAGGACTGCAGGCACGACATGGCCTAAATTGTGCCGATGTGCCTCAAATCAACAAATCAAATCAAAGCAAGATATTCCTGCTTGATAAATTTTTAGCAATACAGACAATTGATTTCTACTATGTGTTACCTGCATATAATTTTCCAAAACTCTAAAAACAAGCGTCTAGGATGGTCACAGTGTTTACAAGCACAGATTTGTTTAAACTTGTAAACACACTTGTTCAGTGATGAAACGTCATTGTTTCACGGACTAGAATTTAGATTCAGTGCATCAATTTGCTAGATTATCTATACTCCGAAATGGGTTTCGGATAAACTGTATACATCCCATTAATAATTGTAAGAACTAGATAACAATTATTTCAAGTTAATTTTCTTTTTTGTTTTTTTTTTCGTGTGACCCATGGCACGAGTGTTGAAAATTAAATGGCCGCAGTCCAAATTAAGTTCATTGTTGTAAGACATGAAATTATGTGTAGAAAAATATGATAGTGTCTACCGTAGTCTAAAGGGCAGTGTGTTTAACTATGTAATTTACAATTAGTATTTAGATCCACCTATCTTAGTGTTTACTATATTGTCGCTGATTACTTTAAGATGGTAGTCAGTACACTTACATGCATATGTAACAATGTAACATGTATCTTATAAGTGGCGGCCTTTGGGTTCCTGATAAATCATAAGTGCTGCATTTTTATAGCAGGAGACTAAACGATGGAACACAAATACAATATGGGACGTCTTGGTTTGACTTGTGCACAGTATTACACCAGACATCCCATTGTGTCACACCAGAGATCCCATTGTGTCACACCAGACATCCCATTGTGTCACACCAGACATCCCATTGTGTCACACCAGACATCCCATTGTGTCACACCAGACATCCCATTGTGTCACACCAGACATCCCATTGTGTCACACCAGACATCCCATTGTGTCACACCAGACATCCCATTGTGTCACACCAGACATCCCGTTGTGTCACACTAGACATCCCATTGTGTCACCCCAGACATCCCATTGTATAACACAAGACATTCTATTGTGTCACACCAGACATCCCATTGTGTCACACCAGACATCCCATTGTGTCACACCAGACATCCCATTGTGTCACTTGTTAGGTCTATCTAAATCTTAAAATAATACTTATCAGCCTAACCATTCCTTTTTTTTTTTGGTACAGTTAAACAAAAAACAAAATAAACAAAAGAAAATAATAGTATAGTCGTATCCAATGGATCACAAACACACACACATATACTTAACTACACACACACACCTTTACCTTTATCCTTTTAAACAGTTGGGACACCATACGTGATCTGTTAACCATCTTAGCTGTTCTTATCACATACATAATAAATATATCATAGCTTGTATTCAAGTCCAAAGGTTTAAGAAAAGGGCACTATTTTATGTTGCTACTTAATCCAGCAGTGACCTACATATTTTTCCACATCCAACGCAGACAGAATCATTATCTTCCGGGTGTTGATTTGTCTTTTGTTGTTATTTTATTCATTTATTTGGTTTAAAATAAGCGTTGAATATATAGATTGATGCATTAATATGGAAATTGAAATAAAACAGTCAAATAAATTAAAGATCTTAGTTACAGTGGTTTAGAAACA
Organism: Biomphalaria glabrata; assembly: GCF_947242115.1. Lineage (NCBI taxonomy): Eukaryota > Metazoa > Mollusca > Gastropoda > Planorbidae > Biomphalaria > Biomphalaria glabrata. Next base: position 8,719,231 of record NC_074727.1, read on the forward strand.
TGGAACACTGAAATAAACATAGCCATAAATAAATATAGACTGGCCGAAGGAAGTAACTTCATGTAACTTGAAAACATGTATATCTATTGTATTCGGATTTCCGAATTATGAAAAATTTCATGATCTTTATTCTTAGAGATTAAACAAAACTACACTGCCTCCTTATTTACAATATATATAGGTGTGTGGCTGAAATAGATATGAATACTTAACTTTTATACTACTCATAAATGCTGTATAATAAAGTACACAAAATAGCAAGTCACAAATTTTCGTTTCATAAAACTCTTTAATCGGCCAGTCTATATTTATTTATGTCTATGGAAATAAGACATTGTCACAAAAGATAAGTGTCTTGATCATTGACGAAGTGTACATTTTGTTATGCCTTCTAGGGCCAAAGAAAACATGGCAGGATGGACATTAAGACACCTGAGGGGCATTGTCCAGAACAGAGTAGGACGGCGACTTCTGTGCTCCGGTGGAACTCAGAAGGATAAATAAGACATTTTGTTAGTTCTCTTTGTTAGTTCTTCTCTTATTTGTTGAAACTGCATGGATCATTCTCTCTCTTTATATCTCCCTAACGTTTCTCTATAACCTCGTCTCTCACTCTCTGCCCTCTCCTTCTAATGCCCTTCCCTTCTAACTTCCTTATCATCGCTCTACTAACTTGTCACTGTCCCATCCTCAATCAGTCTGTGACCTTACCCTTTGACCTTACCTACTATTTAGTACTTCTTCCTTTATTTTTATCTTTCGTTCCTTTTTTCCTTTCTCTCGCTGTCTCTCTATCTCTCACTCTGTCTCTCTCTTTGTCTCTTTCTCTCTCTATATCCCTCTGTCTCTCTCTATCCCTCTGTCTCTCTCTATCTCACTCTGTCTCTCTCTGTCCCTATGTCTCTCTCTGTCCCTCTGTCTCTCTCTGTCCCTCTGTCTCACTCTCTCTCTCTCTGTCTCACTCTCTCTGTCTCTCTGTCTGTCTCACTCTGTCTCTCTCTCTGTCTCTCTGTCTCACTCTCTCTCTGTCTCTCTGTCTGTCTCACTCTGTCTCTCTCTCTCTCTCTGTCTCACTCTCTCTCTGTCTCTCTGTCTGTCTAACTCTGTCTCTGTCTCTCCGTCTCACTCTGTCTCTCTCTCTGTCTCTCTGTCTCACTCTGTCTCTCTCTCTGTCTCTCTGTCTCACTCTGTCTCTCTCTCTCTCTGTCCCTTTGTCTCTCTCTCTGTCTCTCCGTCTCACTCTGTCTCTCTCTCTGTCTCTCTGTCTCACTCTGTCTCTCTCTCTCTCTCTCTGTCTCTCTATCTACCCCCCCTCTCTCTCTCTCTGTCTCTGTGTGTGTCTTCTCTTTGTCTCGCCAGACGCATAGAGAGAGGAATCAAAAAGTCATAGAACTAGAGAAGAGTGAGAGAGTGAGAGAGAGAGTGAGAGCCTGTTTGTTTCATTACAAATGGCATGTCGCCTACTCTCTGGTTTCCAATGTCCTCTTCCTACTTACTACATTCAAATGTAATCACAAACTTTTGTACGCTTGGCTTTCGAAATTGAGGTCTTGGGTTCGAATCTCTGTGAAGACTGGGATTTTAAATTTCGGGATTTTTAGGGCGCCCCTGAGTTCACCCAACTCTAATGGGTACCTAAATTAATTGGGGAAAGTAAAGGCGTTTAGTCGTTGCGCTGGCTGCTAGTTAATCATTAAACAGATGATCATCATCTGCCCTTTGATCGCAAGGTCTGAAAAGGGAACTTTACTTTAATCACACATAACCACATAGCATATCCAGAGAGTTCTTATTTTACCGAATTTTACTCAATATTTACTTTGTCATGATAATAACAATTAATATTTTCTACTGCTCATACGTACATCACATTTAAACTGCTGTTTTGATCACATCTCACAATCGCTTGAATTAACGTTCTTCATTTCTTTAAAGTTGGCAAGACAGAAAAGTATAGTACTGCAGAATTATTTAAAACACAACCACCGATTTACTAAGGTTTGTGGTTTTGAGAACCCCTGGCTCTAACTGACCCCTTTCATCCCAAGCTTTACGCCTACTTAAAGATCTAATAACTAATGTTTCTGACTAGCGTTTAGCCAGGTAATCTTTGTGCATAAACACGGCTTTACTGTGCCGTAATCAAGCAAAGGGGGGATTGGAAGGGGACATAATATGTCTAGTAAGTCAGTCAGGCTTCTTTCAGTTTCTTCCCCTTGAGTTCTTGTTTGAACTTTCATGGCGGCGTGTTTTGGTGTTTTGTTCATCTGGTACGCTGTACAATTAGTGCCTGGTTAATTAGTGTTGCCAAAGCTTTGTTTGTTTGTTTTTCCAATCCGGATAGGTCTTTCAATGTGTCTCGACTGAATGATGCTGGCCCAATGTACGACTGACTAGCTTCTATGCTGTAGATTTGAATCTTTATGTTGTAGATGTAGATATATTGTAAATTTAGATTTATATTTTGAAGATTTAGATTTATATGTTATGTAGACCTATATTGTGTGTGTAGATGTATGTGTGTTATATGTAGATTTATTTGTTATAGATGTGGATCTACATTTTAGGTGTCAGGACTTCTGTTATGGACAATTATATGTAAACAGTGTAAAGGTAATTCAGTATAATTTGAACGTACAATAAGTGTATGTTTATTTGAGATCATTTATTTTTCTTTTGCGTTATCGTTTGTCTCCTCCAGTCGTAGAACGACTAAGGTTCATCTCCTTTAACACTTGTTCACGTGACTGTGACACATATTTAATTATCCACATATATTGCAGGTTAAGGTTGCTTTCACTTTGGTGGTAGAGGAACCAGCAATTTTTTTGTCTGGCACGCTTTTCTCTCAGAGCTAAGGCCCATGTTTTTTTCACTGTCCATAGCTTTCTTGGTCACCGTCTCTCTCTCCATCTAGTGCTGTTTAGAGCTATGTTTTCCGAATGGTCAATATCAATGTTCACTGTTTTGAGGTCCCGTTTGATTACACCCACGTAGGGGCGGCCATGACTACGACTACACTGTCAAGGGTAACACCAGTACCGAAAAAATAATACCCAACGTTGAAATGGGTAACGCCAACACTGATCCCTATAGAAAATAAGCAACAAGACTCTAAAGCTTTAAATACGAACGAATCCGCATAAAAATCATCATAACAATATAAAATTAAACTCACCCTAAACAGGGGTCAAAGAGTCCTACCCAGAATAGATTCAAGGCTATATGGCTAAGGCTCTCCAGTAGCATATGACAAAGGAGTATACAGGACCGTATGGCTAAGGCTCTCCAGTAGCATATGACAAAGGAGTATACAGACCAAAAGAACTAGAAAGAAGATGGCGAAGTCAGAATAAATCATGACAAAGCGACATGGAAAACAAGAAAAATACACACAAAAAATACTTTTAAAAAACTTTAAAAAAAAAAGAAAGATTATATTAAGTGTATCAATTAGTATAATTAAATTTGAAATAAGCCTCAGACGACAATCTATAAAGGGGACAAATTCAGCTTATACCACCACTTCAGTCAAGCATTATTTCTTTCCCTTGTTTGAGATACCGTAATAGTTAATTATCTAATTGGTTAAAAAAAATTTTGATTCTTGTCTTGTCAAGTAAAATAAATAATTTTTCCAAAGGTCAGCTTGAACCGAGATTGAATGTCTGTGAAATAACGTGTACAAACTTTTAGCCAGACAGACAGACAGACAGGGAGACAGAGTAAGTTGATATAAGCTTTGTAAAATATGCAGCGCTCTCAATTTGTTTTCTTTTTTTTTACTATATAAATAAACTCCACATCAAAACTAACTGCGACAGTAAGTAGGATTTGAACCCCCGTCGGTCTTCTTCTCTATCTCAATACAGTGGCAACATTTAAGTCTACAGACAATGAGACTAGAGCTATAGTCTAGTTACTTTCCTCTGTATCACGTTTTGTTAAACGGTACATAAAAAAAAGATCTAGACCTCGTGCAGCCTTGTTCTTTCACACCTACCCGTCAGCCCTCGTCAAATAAAAAAAAAATTCTTGTCTGTCAGGAACGTGTCTTGTCTGTCACAGCCAAATCCTTTATCCATGTGCTTGTGTATGTGTGAGTGCCTTGCGATGTGTATATGGGATAGTGGACAGGTGTTTCACGCTAAATTTCGTTACCTTGAAGTGACTTTTAAGGTGACTCCCTCACGCCTCCAATAACAACCCACAAAAATTGTCAAATTTGAGCAGCACTAATTTTTTATTTAATTAATAAGCTTTTCTTTTTCTTTTTTTAAATCGATTCCTCCTGTATAAAGCTAATGGTAGTCTTTCTAGTCTATAATTTCGGAGGGGGGGTTAAAATCAAAATCACCCTTAGCTTTGCTCCAGGAATTTGGGGATTGTCCTTTGCACTATTTTGTATGTGTGCATGTGTGTAATTCTAATTCTATTGATTTCTTCTAATGCTTTATTAGAGCAAGGAGTCTTTCAAGTGAACTTTGTACAATCGAGTTCTTCTAACAGTCCAGCTCATGATTTCTACATAGGACGGTGCGCAAAATGTTTATGTACATCTATTTATTGATACAACTCTTTACTGACTATGAGTCAAGTGTGCGGTAATTCCCGCTGAAGACGTGTCCGAAATAAAGAGACAGTATTACATTTTGGTTTTTAATTACAGCACGTTATTGGGGAGTTGTTTGACGTTTTAGTATCGAGTGCATTTGCACCAAAACTGCACCACGCTTCTACACAACACGACTTCACCACAAGGATGCACCACACGACTTCACAATACATGTATACTGCACAACTACAACTAGGATCTACACCACACGACTTCACAATACATGTATACTGCACAACTACAACTAGGATCTACACCACACGACTTCACAATACATGTATACTGCACAACTACAACTAGGATCTACACCACACGACTTCACAATACATGTATACTGCACAACTACAACTAGGATCTACACCACACGACTTCACAATACATGTATACTGCACAACTACAACTAGGATCTACACCACACGACTTCACAATACATGTATACTGCACAACTACAACTAGGATCTACACCACACGACTTCACAATACATGTATACTGCACAACTACAACTAGGATCTACACCACACGACTTCACAATACATGTATACTGCACAACTACAACTAGGATCTACACCACACGACTTCACAATACATGTATACTGCACAACTACAACTAGGATCTACACCACACGACTTCACAATACATGTATACTGCACAACTACAACTAGGATCTACACCACACGACTTCACAATACATGTATACTGCACAACTACAACTAGGATCTACACCACACGACTTCACAATACATGTATACTGCACAACTACAACTAGGATCTACACCACACGACTTCACAATACAACTGTGCCACAATCTACACCATACATCCATACCACACTTACGTGCCACACAGCTTCACAATACAACAACTCCACACAGCTAAGCTAGTCTACACCACGGATTTGCCCCCACACGATTGAACCTCACATCTACATCACACAACTACGCCATAGGGCTGTATCCAGTGGCGTCACTAGGGTGGGTGTCTCCCGTGCGGACCGCACCCCTCTAGTGACGCCACTGGCTGTATCCTACATCTGCACAACAGGTAAACACATTGGAACATAACTTTTTTACTTCACAAATTGTTAGCACCTTAGACTTAGGTTCTAATTTATGATGGCTTAGAATTAATCGATGGCACGCCGTGTGTGATTCGTATTTCAATTTTTGTCACATATTGTTATAAGAGCATTACCAAGATAAATACATTGGATAATATTGTTTACGTCCAGTAATTACTCATCTAGTGATAATGTTCTATATTACAATTTGGTTGTTTCAGTAACATTTAAAATTGTCAAAATCAACTATTTCCTGGTAAACATGTATTTTTTTCATTTATATTTTATAGAAGAGGAATTTTAAGCTAGGTTTTCTCTGATACAAAAATACCAGTAACAAAATATCTTACAATACCTTTATTTGACTCTTCGTGGAAACTTCTGGTGTGTGTTGAAAAAAACCTTGTTGGATACGGATCTTGAAAACGGCTCTAACAATTTTCTTTAAAAATTAACAGTTGATGTATATCGTTGGGAAAAGAATTACCCAAGCGCAGCAATTAGCGGTTATTTTCCTTTAAGCTGTGTTTTTTTTTCTATTGTTTGTTTGTATTACTTGTTTGTTTTTTTGACCCGATGTAGAATTGGCAAGCTGTTAAGAAGAATTATAAAGAAATCTAAATCTGGATCCATCCTATCTGTGGCAAGTCCCAATAACACATGGACTAAATAAATTAGATCATTTTGAGTGTGTGTGTGAATTTCTAGAAAATGTTTGACTTACTAGATGAAGAATTCGAAAGGTTAATGACCGTAGTTTGTGAAGTAATGACAGGCTCTCAGTCACGTGATACTCCGTGATAGGCACGGAAAAAGAGTTTTGGATTTGTATTTCCTTGGATGGGGGTAGGGTGGGGATGTTGATAGGTCAAAAGAAGGATACTCTCCACTCTACCTGTCTTATTGACCAGACCAACACCGTCGCTCTTACCTTTTCACTTATCTGTGATGTTTTGACCTTCACCGCATAGCTACAGTGTGAGATAGTCAACTGTAGGGTGGTGTGCGCGTGCGAGGGTAAATGTGTTAACCTTGTAAACCCGAAACTGGCGGCACCCTGATAGCAAAAGGAGGAGGGGGTGGCGAGGTAGATGAGAGTGTATGACAGAAAGAGACATGATAGAGTTGAGCAATTCAGTTCATACAGTGCTTCTTAACTGAAGGCGCGCGTACCCATTGTAGGACTGAACGCATCCTTTTTTTTTTTTTTCAATTTATTAATAACATTTTATTTAGACCTTCATTTCAGTAAATACACTTAAAAAATCATAAGTTGACAGCATAAGAACAAAAACTCTCTTTAAAAAAAGTTATAGAAAGTTCAATATAGGTAAGGGAGATAAATATGCTTAACAAACAACATGGTGGTCGGCAAAGGTATCTGCGTATCTGAACTATTACCAATAAAACTATACACAGTTTAAAAAGCTTATCTCAACTCACTGTCTGTCTAGTAAAAAGTTTGTACAGGTTATTTCTTCCACACCCTTTCTCCAAGTTGAAACTGCACAATTATTCATTGGCATAGACAAAGACATGAATCAATGAAAAAATGTAACCAATTAGTTAATTAATTAATGGTAATTATCTTTTCGATATCAAGAAGGGAAAGTAATCCCTCAGTATTCACAGATATTTGTTTTGCATATTAGAAATGAAAAAAAAATAGTCTTGTCTAAAGTATTTGTACTCGTCAATGTCTGCTGTTTCTTGAGTGTGGACTCTATTGCATAAAATGTGCATGTTGTTTTAAGGTGTGTATATATATATATGTTAGTAGTGAGTAGGTAAAGAATGAAAGGAGGGTGAGGTGTTTGCGCGTGAGCAGAGATTAGACACCTTGTCAGAATGTACTGAGTGCCTTACCTCTTCGATGTCTTCATTACAACATAAGCAGAGGTTGGGACGTTGACGTCAGAGTATTGCAAGGAATGTGACACCCACCTGTAGGTGCTCACTCTTCTCTACGCATGTCCGCATTTTTCTCTTTTTCTTTGTCTCTCTCTCTCTCTGTCTGTCTCTCTCTCTCTCCTATCTCTCTCTCTCTCTCTATCACTCACAGACAGACAAATAATACCAAACATGTGCATTCAATTCAAACTCACGTATTTAAAAAAATAGATATATAAACAAAATTAATTAATTAAAAGTAATAACTGTTTCTGTTAGTTCCATTTCAAGTAATTTCAACCTGCGACGCCGCTGACTAAAAACTGTATCGGCATTGGCCGTTCTTTTGGATCCATCAGTTGCGTGGAGAGGGGGAACTACTGTGTGGGCGACATCGTTCCGACAACAACTGGTGCCCAGGCATTCATCTCATTTCCATGACATGATCCATATAGTCGCTTCGCGACTTACAGTCATATATACATATACCGGTATATATATATATATATATATATATATATATATATATATATATATATATATATATATATATATATATATATATATATGATGCATATCTTTGAAGTAATAATTATTTATATTTATTTTTTTACTTTTTTTGTTGTTTTTGTTTTAATAATGTAAACACTGAGTTAAACTGTTTAAATCAATGCAGCAAACATGTATATTAAAATTTATATAAACGTATGTAAAAATACTGAAACCACATTTGTATTTTTTTTTTATTTGTAACCCTTTAGACCAGGGGTTCTCAACCTGTTGTTCGCAACCCCTTTGGGGGTCGATTGACGATTTGCCAGGGGTCGCCCAATACCATCGAAAATATGGATTGTTTTTGTCTATTCTTTTTTTTTGCTGTGTGTGTGTGATTGGGGGGGGGGGGGGCTAAACGCGGCCGAGTGGGGGATTCTAAAAAGGGGTCGCCGAGCTTAAAAGGTTGAGAGCCGATGCTTTAGACCGTCAAAATTTATTTCTATTCAAAACAGATTAGAACTGTAACGTTAACACTGGATAACTATAATTTGTGAACAATGTTAACCTTGATTGTTATGAAAACATGGAACTTACGTTTTTAGCGGCCCCTGAATGGGGAAAAGACGCTATTACTTTTGTTTGGAATCCGTCCGTCCGTCCCGTTTTGATCTCATAAACTAGAAAAGATAGTGAAAATCCGACATCATAATATTTTAGACCATTTAATGTCCTGATGCAACGGCTACTTTTTTTCTTTTCTGAAAGCGAAAAATCTAATTTTTTAAATCACTTATGCAAGCAGTTTTTTCATAAAAATACACCACTTTTACAACTATTCACTATTGATAGTAACAAACATGGGAGGCGCTTTACATAGGACCAATAGTGATGACATATGTAAATGTTTTTAGATTTTTTGTGAAAAAAAAAATTAACATTTGTATTGCTACGTTCAGTAAGTTCTGTCATGCTAACTACATTAAAAAAAGGTGTACTTTTTTAAATAGAAAAAAATTATTTAGTATGCATAAAGTCTGACATAATTTAAAACAACAATTAATAAGTATTTTTTTCATATTATCGCGTGAACTGTAGGGCAGTCCCGCAACCACAAAACACTTAACTAAAGGAATTTTTTTTCTTGAGGCCTTGAATAAGAGATTGACCCTTTACAAAACAATTAGATCAGTTAGATATTCACACCTAACCTCACATTCACTTTCACCTACCCTTTGGTCTGTTGGACCGCTGGCGCACCACACAAGATCTGTCAACCTTCTTTCTCCATTCTTCTCTGTCATTTGTCTTTGATAGAATTTCATTCTGATTGTCACAGATTACATTATAGAATTGTGTGTACATTTCACATTTGAAAGAAATATAAGCCCTCGACATGAGCCTCGGGATTTACCCCTCAAATTTAGACACTTGACAGCACGTCAGGATTTACCCAAGCGACGTGATTATGATGTTTAAAATCTATTGGTTGATTTGAAATTAACAAAGACATTTTTTTAAAAGAGTTAGCGCCAGAGAATTGGCGAGAGTAAGAAAGTAACGCCAGTCGATAAAATAATTGGTTAGTAGACAGTCACGTTTCTAAGAGCTCTGTTTGAAAAGCCTTTGTAATATGTTTCATGCTCATTGATTTGTAATTTGTACATAAGCGGTACTTACGTTGTATTTAAATAAAGTTCCAGAGTTTTGTTTTATCAAAGAATCGTTAATTGTGATTCTAGATCGTCATTTTTTTTAACTATTGAATTCAAGTAAAATCCCCGGCATAACAACACATCGTACCATCTACATGTTGTTACATCTGGCACTCTCCGACTAATAAAAGTTCATGGACAACTTTTAACGAAATTTATTCAAGATCTAGGACCAATTTCTAAAACTCTTCAAAGGAACTTCATTCTTATTTAACGGAGGACAGAATTTCTGTGTTTAACAGGTCAGTTGGTTATCGATAATTCTTTTATAAAGATTTTCGTTAGAGTTACGTCTAACTCACGAAATCCATTATTATATGTAATTGGCAAAAGGAATAAGACCAGTAAAGCAAATAACTGGCAATATAAAAGACCAGTAAATCAAATAACTGGCATTATAAAAAAGACCAGTAAATCAAATAACTGGCATTATAAAGAAGACCAGTAAATAATCATTTGTGCAGCACAAAGTAAACAGAAGACCAGATTTAACCAACTGTTAAACCAGTAAAAAGTACTCGGCTCAATAGATCTATATATTCAATCATACGACTCCAGTAACTACAAGTCTACTGTCAAGAATTTATTAGCAAATTGAGGCTTCAAGAACTTTGTCACTAGATCTATATTATTATTATATCTGAGATAAAGCCAAAATCCAGATATTGAACATTTTGCTCCAATACAAGAAACTAACAAAAAAATTAAATATGGCTTCCAGTTCTAGAACATAACGACTCTTCGAATTGATAGAATTAGCCAAAGAAAAGCAAATCCCAAAGCCAGACCAGTGGGCAGAGAAACAAGAAGAAAAAGAATATCAAGAGCAAGAATCTGAAAAACAAAGGCAAGAATCTGAAAAACAAAGGCAAGAATCTAAAAAACGCATGCAATTAGAAGAAAAAAAATTGCAAGACGCTGAAAAACGCATGCAATTAGAAGAAAAAAAATTTGCAAGACGCCGAAAAACAAAGGCAAGACGCCGAAAAACAAAGGCAAGACGCCGAAAAGCAAAGACAACATGAAAAAGAAAAAATGGAATTCGAAAGGCAAAATAAAGAAAATAAAGAAAGCATTCCAATTCAAGGTCACTCAAGTATGTTTGACAAATACAGATTAATGAACAAAATATCGGCTTTCAACGAAAACATTGACAATATGGACTCGTATCTCATAAGATTTGAAGAAATAGCTACAACATCCGGTCTACCTGAAGCACATTGGTCGAGCTCACTCCTCACCCTTTTGACTGGCAAAGCTGTCAACATTTGCTCACAACTGTCCATCAATGAACGCAGCACTTACTCTGATATCAAGGAAGCTCTACTGCGCCAATACGGAGCAACTTCAGCCAACTATAGAAAGAAATTCTATAATGAAAGGCCACAGCAAAATGATGATCCTCAAATTTTTGTAGCTAATATGTCAATGTGGTTTGATAGATGGGTATCCATGGCAAAAATAGAAGAAAGTTACCAAGCTCTTCGTCAACATATTATTATCGACAACATCACCCATGCTCACTCAGAAGATATTCAATCCTACATTATAGAGAGAAATCCTACTGATATACAGACATTAACCAAGATCATCAGACAATATAAAGCAGCCTATCCAAACAAGTCAGTCAAACCATCTGTTGAAGAAAATTTTGTCTGCTTTGCTCAAGACAAAAATGCAAGATATAAGTCAGATGACAAAGTCAAATGCAACAAATGTCATAAACTAGGGCATTTCACGTCTCAATGCCGCAGCAGAACCACAGAATGTTCATTTTGCCATAAAAAGGGTCACCAAACTCATGAATGTTGGAAAAAACAGGCAGTCTCCAAAAATCAAAATTTTGATAGACCCACATCACCAACTCAAAGATACAGCAATAGAGAGCAATACAATCTCAACAAAGCACCTGGAAACAATAAACCAGATAACAACAAACCTCGCTACAGAAGTCATTCACAGGACTCCAGACCACAATATATGCCAAACAGAAGCTCATATAACAGAAGCTATTACAATGAGCATTCAACTATGACAGTCATTGCAAAGTCCAATGGTCTCAAATTTTATCCAGGCTTTGTAGGAGACAAGAAGGTGGAAGTTCTTCGTGACACCGGAAGCACGTCCACATTAGTACATGAACGCTTCGTACACGCAAACCGTTTCACAGGCAACCACGTCCAAGCCACTGCATTCAACGGAACTGTCAGCAAGTTACCTGAAGCCATCATTTATGTTACTACACCATTCTTCAGTGGTCAAACAGAAGCATTAGTAACACCCAATCTACCAGTGGACCTAATCATTGGAAACATAGAAGGAGTTAAAGAATGCACTCCTCAAGAACTTACTGAATGGACAAATGCCATAGAGCAAGGTCAAAAATGTTTGGCAGTAATGACAAGATCCATGTCCAGACAACAAGAACATTTGGCACCTGAACAAGTTAGCCAAAATAATCACATGGCTACCTCAGTTACTCAAGTTATGCAGAATGCAACAGAACCAGTTACTAGTCCAGTAGCCAGCAACAATCAAGAACACTCAACATGGACACCCCCAGTTACATCAAGCCCATCCCTACCGGTCATAAGTCTACCTCCAATTCCCGAATGTCCATTGTTGAACTTTGAAGAACAAGACGACATGCCCAGAGTCTCTAGCAATGATACAAGAACTCTAACTGGTCAAACTGAAGTCCATCAAGACAAGTCATATTTCACACATGAAAGAGCCATATCATGTCTTGCAGTCATACCAGAAGAAGATGAAAATGACACGTCTGAATTTGACGACATCAATATGCCACAAACAACTACCAAACAAACTGAATTTTGGCAAGACATCAAACTCAATTCAATGACACCGCAAAAGCAGAAAGAACTGACTACCATTCTCAAAGAAAATTCAGACATATTTACAGATGTTCCAGGCAAAACGTCAATTGCGGAACACAATATAATACTTACTGATTCCAAGCATACAAAAGCAAGACCTTATCCATTACCAGTACACTACAGAGACTTTCTTAAACAAGAAATTAACCAACTATTAGAGCAAGGAATCATTGAACATTCCAACTCTCCATATGCTGCACCAATAGTTCTTGTCAAACGGAAGCAAACGACAACTCCAAGAATGTGTGTCGACTTCAGACAGTTGAATAAAATAACCCAACTCGACTCATATCCTATGCCAAATCCTGAAGATCTTATGACCAAATTTTCAGAGGCAAAGTTCTTCACCAAAATAGACCTATCCAGAGGTTATTACCAAATACCAGTCAGACAAGAATGCAAACAGTTTACGGCATTCACCACAGCTTATGGACTAATCCATTTCAACTTCATGCCATTTGGTCTAGTCAACGCCAGCAGCACCTTTAATAGAGCCATTCACAGCATACTAGCCAATCGCTCTGACACAGTGTCATATATAGATGACATTTGCATATTCCATAAGACATGGAACGAACATATCAAAGGACTACAAGAAGTTTTCAGCATACTGAAACGACATGGTTTTACCATAAAGCCTAGTAAGGTAGAACTAGTTATGTCAGAAATATCCTTCCTGGGTTATAAAGTCAGCTACAATTCGCTGAGACCACAAGAGAACATTATTCAACGCATACTAGACATCAAAGTCCCCACCAGTAAAAAGCAAGTGAGAAGTATTTTGGGTCTGTGTAATTTCTACAGACATTTCATACCAGGTTACACAGCACTCATAGCTCCATTGATTGAACTCACTAAGAAAGGACAGCCAACGAAGATTCCATGGTCTACGAAGTTACATACCACTATTGAGAACATTAAAGCTGAATTCTCAAGAGACACTATTCTCAAACTTCCGAATCCAGAGAAGCAATTTTACCTCGCCACAGATGCTTCATCTTCAGCTATAGGTGCATGCCTAATGCAGAAATACCAAGACACTTCACAGAAATGCCAAGAGACTTTGCACCCAGTATTTTTCATCAGCAGGAAGTTGTCACCAGCTGAAACCAGATACTCAACCATCGAACGTGAATGTCTAGCCATTGTATGGACCATAGCCAAGTTCTCCAGATATCTACTAGGTGCTCATTTCACACTCCTAACTGATCATGCACCACTAGCATTTCTGAACTCAAAGAAGTTAGCGAACAGTCGTTTAACTCGTTGGAGTCTACAACTCACAGACTACCAATTTGAGGTCAAGACAATTCCTGGACGTGAGAATGTCTTCGCTTACACACTTTCCAGATGTATTTAATTCTTAACATAATTGTATATATATTTTTCTTCCACAGGTGTAGTATATCAGTTTTGTATTGTCATATTTTAATTTCATCATGAAGCTTCATAACTTATTCAATTCAAAATTTAATTTATTCAAGTATTATGCTTTGTACAACTTTTGATATTGTTCATGACAAGCATTGTCTCATTTTCATAACCAATTGAATAGTGAGACAGGTGTTCAAAGTCATCAATAATTTTATTCACTGCATTTACATTTTTTTTTATTATTGTTGTTATCTCCAAGTTGACTTTATTTTGTCATATGTTACCTCAGCCATTTTTCTATAATTTCATGTATGGTATTTTGTGTATATTTAAATAATTTTAATACATATGAGCATTTCTATTACCATACAAATGCTAAATGGAGGGGGGGGGGTAATATGTCACAGATTACATTATAGAATTGTGTGTACATTTCACATTTCAAGGAAATATAAGCCCTCGACATGAGCCTCGGGATTTACCCCTCAAATTTAGACACTTGACAGCACGTCAGGATTTACCCAAGGGACGTGATTATGATGTTTAAAATCTATTGGTTGATTTGAAATTAACAAAGACATTTTTTTAAAAGAGTTAGCGCCAGAGAATTGGCGAGAGTAAGAAAGTAACGCCAGTCGATAAAATAATTGGTTAGTAGACAGTCACGTTTCTAAGAGCTCTGTTTGAAAAGCCTTTGTAATATGTTTCATGCTCATTGATTTGTAATTTGTACATAAGCTGTACTTACGTTGTATTTAAATAAAGTTCCAGAGTTTTGTTTTATCAAAGAATCGTTAATTGTGATTCTAGATCGTCATTTTTTTTAACTATTGAATTCAAGTAAAATCCCCGGCATAACAACACATCGTACCATCTGCATGTTGTTACACTGATGTTCTTTCTGAAAATATTGAAACCTGCCTTTTTACCAGCCTGGGTGGACCACTTCGCGGACCGATTTTGAGTTTGTGTTTCCACACAAACTGTCTTTGTAACCTTGTTGTCTTATGTGTCTTATTGGAAATTTAATATGATGAATAAATTAAAAAAAAAAGAGTTTGGACTAAAAAGATTTTCAGTTCTGTAAATTGAAAATGTCCAGAGGACATGATTGGACATCAACTTTACGAAATTAGTCTGAGGAATCGACATTATTTGTTAACAAATAAAATAATTTGTTTTAAAGACAATTTCTTCTTTATGAAGGAAATGACCTCTTGTGGGCAGTTTAGACCAATAGCGCGTTTCCACGGTTCAGGTCTGACATCTAAACACAGGTTGCGACGTCGCAGGTCAGTGCTTTCAAACTATCGCAAACAATGTTTCTTCCACCATTACATGAAAGTCATAGACTTTTCTCCAACTGTTTCAGAAAAGTCATAGATTTTTCTCCAACTGTTTCAAGTAAGTCATAGATTTTTCTCCAACTGTTTCAGGAAAGTCATAGATTGTTAGCCAATTATTACATGAAAGTAGAGGGAGCGGTGGCTGAGCGGTAAAGCGCTTGGCTTCTGAACCGTGGTCGGGGTTCTAATCCTGGTGAAGACTGGGATTTTTTATTTCGGGATCTTTGGGCACCTCTGAGTCCACTCAGCTCTAATGGATAACTGACATTAGTTGGGGAAAAGTAAAGGCGTTTGATCGTTGGGCTGGCCACATGAAACCCTCGTTAACCTTACGCCACAGAAACAGATGACCTTTACATCATCTGCCCTATAGACCACAAGGTCTGAAAGGAAACTTTACTTTACTTTTAATTATTACATAAAAGTCATAGATTTTTCTCCAAATATTAAAAGGAAGTCATAGATTTTTCCTCCAAATATTAAAGGGAAGTCATAGATTTTTCTCCAAATATTAAAGGGAAGTCATAGATTTTTCTCCAAATATTAAAGGGAAGTCATAGATTTTTCAACTATTAAAATCCTAAGTCCCTTACTATGTCAGGCTGCATCAGCACTAATCGTTGACTACATCAAGACGTCTGTGTGTAGGCACTCAATAAACTTGTGTCTGTGTGTTTTGTCTGTTTTCTTTTGAGGAATGGTGCTTTTTTTGTTTGTTTGTTTGTTTCCTTTCAATTGAGAAAAGAGTTCCTGTGATCATAACAAATTTCGAATAAGGATCAATGAATCTATTATAACATTCACTCCTTACAATTACAGGAGAGATAGATTACTTGTTTCATCCTTGAATTGGAATGCAAATCAAAACAAAAAAGTTATCAAAGAAACAATAACGTTTAGTGTATTCTCTAAAAATCCAACTCAATTCTGTACGCTCCATATTTGCTATAAGTGGACAGTGGATAACTTGGAGTGGCGAACAGCGGATGAAGTGGTTTAAGTTTTATGGTTGTTTCCTAAAGATATACATGCATTTATTGAGCGTTACGTGTTAAGCTAGTATAGTATAAAGCACAAAGTAAGGCGTATGTATGTATATATGTATGCATGTATTATTTGTATGTATGTCCCGAATAAAAATCAAAACCGTTTGACCAACCTTGATAACACTTGGCATAAATGTTCCTTAGATCATGGCGGAAACTTTAGTGTATGTTTAATGTCCCTCCCACAACCGGAGGGCCCTGAAATTAGACAAAAGTATACCAGCTCACATACAACTAGCAGGAAATGAGAAGGCTGACACACTCGCCAAGAGTGGGAGAACAAACTCACAAGTAAACTCTGCACTCTATCCAGAAGAAATGAAGAAATTAATTGTAGATAAAATAAATGAGAAATGGACGAGCTCCCATCCAAATCACAAGAAAGATGATGCTTACTATAAGCTATCCCGACAAGACCAACGTCTAATCTTTCGACTCAGGACCGGACACAACAGAATGCGACAACACATGTTCCGGAAGCTCAAAATTGGAACCAGTGAAATCTGCCCATGTGGAGTATCACCAGAAAATGCCGACCACGTCCTCCAAAACTGCTCTCTCTACCAAGAGGCCCGTATAAGACATTGGCCCCAAATCACCCCAATAGAAAGAAAACTATATGGAGAACTCCCTGATTTGGAAACCACTGCGCAGTTCATCTCATGTATTGGTCTAGTCATATGAACACTCCAACATAACAATGAGAACGATGAAGAAGAAAGAAGAAGACAAAAGCACCTAATTTTATGATTTTTATCTCTATTAAAGAATGAAATGCTTTAACAAATCGGGTAATCCCGTTCACACAGTATTCTTTATTTGATACTAGACATATGTTACCCGCGACCCGCGGGTCTTTATTTGCGCATTACTGTCGATATAGTCACTGAGAGTGTTTTGTAAACAATTAAACGAAATAATAATGTAATAAGTAAAGCAAATGTGTCAATGTAAAAATAGCTAATAGGCTTAAATCCAATTTTTTTTTAAATTAAAACATTTGCTTTTGAATAATCTAGTGGATTGGATTTAGATGTATGTTAAACGTAGCTAATGATCCTTTCACGTTATTTCTCTTTCGCTACGAAAATAAAATTAGTTTTGCGAAAATGGTTTACCCGAAGTCGATACATTCTTATCTATTAAAAACGAAAAGAGCGATAGCTTTGTTAAATAAATGGGATTATAAAGTGAACAATTAAACGAAATAATTTTTAGTACGCGATTCATGAATGAATATAGATCTAGGCCTATCTCAACTCGGCTTCGCAGCTTTCATAGACGAATGTAGCTTTAGAAAACCAAATTTGAATGTTTATTTGATCAAAATATGAAATGAATGGACTTTAATTAATATGTTTATGTGTTAAAGTATAAGACTATCTGTGCGAAGAGAAGTTTTATCATCTTAGTGTTGAATTAGAGTTTTAGATCTAGGGATGGGATTATAAAGTAACAATAAAACGAAATAATTTTTAGTACGCGATTCATGAATGAATATAGATCTAGGCCTTTAACTCGGCTTCGCAGCTTTCGTAAACGAATGTAGCTTTAGAAAACCAAATTTGAATGTTTATTTGATCAAAATATGAAATGAATGGACTTTAATTAATATGTTTATGTGTTAAAGTATAAAACTATCTGTGCGAAGAGAAGTTTTATCATCTTAGAGTTGAATTAGAGTTTTAGATCTAGGGATGGGATTATAAAGTAAACAATTAAACGAATTAATTTTTAGTACGCGATTCATTACGGAATTGTCTAATGAAAGAATGTTCGTCAGGAAATCTGTAATCACAGATATAAGGAACTAATTAATGTAAAAAAATGCTTTTGAAACACAAAATTGAAGGTTAATTTTATTATATAATGAAATCAATGGATCTTCTTTTGTCTTTTCATGTGTCAAAGTAAAAAACTATCTGCGCAAAGTGTATTTCTTAAAATTAGATCTAGGTCTAAATCCTTTCTATCTTTTCTCATGTCAACATTGTAGACATGGCCTAGATCCATAAAATACTATAGCTGTAATAGAGTCGGACAACTTTATTTTTTTTTGAGGGTCTTACATTTGTTTTATGGCTACAATACATTCACTAAGGTCTAAGTTGGTACCCAAGGAACATTCCTGCCTAGTTTTATCAAGATTGGTCAAGCGGTTTTGATGTCTATAAGTAACATACATACATACATACATACCCCTCACATTCTACTTTATAATATAGATGAATATGTCGGCTGAACGAATAAACCTATATTCAAACTCTACTTTTACTTTCGTGGCTAAATAAAAAAAAAGGGAAGGGAACATTCTCCATGTTCGACACAGATTTAAATTCAATCCTGTAGATCAGTAATACCCAGACTAGGGCCCGCAGGCCGTATATCCGGCTAGTCCAAGATAAAACTTTGATTCTCCCGTCGTGTACATCCTCTCGCCAGGAGATAGCCAGGGGCAGAGCCTTCTTTGAAATTCAAGTATCTGGTGAAGATCTCTGGACACTACCAAACGCTAACCAACCGTGGGCAACGCCGGTGGCGATCAACGGTCATCTTCAAAATCTTCAGTTACTAACACCTTAAGTGGTTTCTTTCCCGCAGTAGTAGGTCGTGACCTTAAAGAAACACCTTCCTGAGACCTTCCACGACCTTTCTCACCCCGCTCCACTTGTGTTTTTTTTAAAGTTGATATTGAAAGTTTATGACCAAGTTTTGAAAGTTGGCTCACTCAGACACTGTAATGGGAGATCAGTCATGTCAACTCATATGAGTCATTAATTGAACTGACACTGGAATGTCAGAGTTAGTTCCCTTCAATAAGGAAACAGCGGATGGCATTTAGCTGGCAGTAAAAAAAAAAAAAAAAAGAAATTTTTATGGAAACACGATTTTGTCATATATTTATGATTGATTCATTTTAATTATACATTTTCTGTTTTTAAGAAAATGTTAATCTCTTCTTTATAATTTAATGAATCATTTTTTTTTAAATTGAATGGTTTAATAAATGGGAGTCAATATTTCGAATAAGTACAGTAGAGCAAAACAGTAAAAAAAAATTTAGTATTTATTATATCCTGTTAACAAAGTTTGGATGCAATATTAAATTAACTAATACATATATAGTGTATAATTTATTTTGGTTTTATATCTTATCTAAATCAAAGACATGATCAAAAGAAAAAAAAAGAACTTCTCACACTTATCTTATATAACGTTACTTCAAAAGAAAAGATAACTAAGACTAAGACCAAGACTGCTTTATTGATCCCCACGGAAATTTGTTACGATTACAAGGACTCTTTTCTCATATAAAGACAACACAACAGAAAAATACACATAAATACAACAGACACCACATAAAGAGTTCATTCAGCGACTACACACAGGTATCTTGGTGCATTTCATGTTCCCTGATCAATGAATGGCGGTGATAGAGTCTGACCGAGTGAGGTACGAACGAGTTTTTGTAACGTTCCGTTCTTGTTTTGATTGACAGCAGTCGCCCACTTCGACCTGACGTAGTTCTGATGGAGCGGGTGGCCGTTGTCTTCCAAGATTTTTTCGATTTTTTTTTAGGCACTTTTGTTCAAAAAGTTCCTTTACGTCTAAGTGTTTACTAAACGTCAAAAGTTCAATGTCTTTGGTTTTCCTGATTCATTCAGACAACTCGTTCCATGCTTTATTGGAACTAGGGAAAATGACGTAATGCTATATAATTTAAATAAAGAAATATAAAATAATGAATTTCCTTGAATTTATTTTTCTTAGTCTATTCGGGAAAACATAACATTTCAGAATATATCCACACAAAGTATTACAAGAAGGAGGAATTCCTAAAAGATGTCTCTGTCGTATGTGTGTGTGTGACAAGGGGCCGCCCTTAAATAATTGGAGGTCCTAGGCGAAGTGAACTTGTTGGCCCCAAATGAGATAGAAGAATTTTTTTAAAAAAGCAGCGAAAAAAATAAAATTACACAATTTATTAAAAATTCAGTGTACTCCAACAATATAATTGGGCACAAGTTTCGTTATTTCTTCTCTAAAAAATTTTTAGAGTCCTGTGCAAGGCCCTCACCCATCGGATGCCTAGTTTCTCTATGCCTAAGGCTGGGCCTAGGGTGGCATCGGGTTCATATTTGTTAATGTGCATAATCGTTTTTTCATTAGGTTGACTGTTAGAGTAGAACCTATGTTTCAGAAACAAAGATAGATTAGGCTACCGTAAAGTGAATAAGATATCTCATTGTAAAGCAGACTTACATAAATACATTTATTACTATAAGATGACTCATCACCGTAATTTGAATCAATGATAAGTTATCAGTCTATGAAATTACATGTCCTATATGCTATAAGTCCGATGTAACATAGCTTCACTTCTCTCTGGACTACTGATAACTGACTGAATACCAACAAATGTTCCTTTGTTCAATAAATATATACAATTATTATGCTTCTTTTTTTTTTGTCGCTATACGTAAAAAAATATGTAAAATGGCATCACTGATACTCCATAGATGTCGCCTAACGCATGCGCAAGTTTGTATCCTAGGAGGGGAAAAAAAAAAGCCTCTCTCTCTGTTCGCACGTGCATCGTGGTTTTCTTACGTTCAGCGTGAGGTCGTAACGTGGAGGGAGGGGGGGGGGAGAGAAAGAGCGATGAGAGGGAAGGGATGGAGAGAAAGAAGTAGCTGATGAAACTGGCTTATCGAACGGTTGTGTACGGAAAGCGGAGACCCGTTTGGTTCGTTTATAGTGTGTGTGGACCGGCTTGCAGATTGCTGTTTCGTTTCTCTAGGCTGAAAACTGGTGGGCCTTAAGGCCTTACTATATTACTTGTGTTTTGAGTTGTTGTTTTTTAAATTATCATTTCTAGCTCGTGTAGGAAGATAAGGATTATACAACATTGGAGAAGGACTGGCACATTTATCCGAGTGCGTCTTGGTCTCCATATTGGATTGGATACGCAGTGTTGGGTAAGTTTGCATGCGGGAGTGCTGAAAAGAGGGAATGCGGGAAGAGCACATAAGGGAAACGTGTTGGCGCGTGAGGAGGCGGGGATGGTGGTGAAGGTGTAGTTACCAGGTCAAGCTGATGATGTGGAGGGTAACTCTGGGTAGAATGGGAACACGCTGCTATGACTCAGGTCTCTTTATGATTTATGTCGAGACGGTGTCCTTGAAATGTCCCCAAGATGTAATGTCAGAGTGACCTCATAGCACGGGCGTTACGTTAAAAACGGTTAAGTCGTTGAGCTTTTTGATTAAGAGACTTTTGTTGTTGACTCCCCCTCACTGCCTGCTATACTAACTAAAACGGGTGGATTGGTTAAGATGTTTGAAATGTGTGGTTCGCCCCTACCCATTACCTCCCCATCTAGGGAGTGCTAACTAACAAACAATACGATTGGTTGTTACAGTCCGAACTTTTCAAGTTTCCCGTTGGAAATGTAGATCTTGACTTTGACGACATGGATTGATTTGTCAACATAACATATTTCCTTCCCTTTGTGTGACGAAGCTTAACAACGAGCTTGACATACAAGTGAAGTCCCTGTTTCTTTGTTGTCTGTAATAAATAAACTTATAGAAAATCTTGTGGGTTTTTTTTTTAAAGCCTTTTCAATGTCTATATTTGAAATATCTTCACTGGAATCTAAGAACTCATTCATGTTTGGATTCATAGAGGACGAGGGTTATGTTTGAGGGGAGACGGTGTTTATTTCTATAATGAATAAGAAGAATTTAAAAAAAAAAATACACAGAGGTAAAGACAAGAGATGAAGATTTAGATATCTCTGAGTTTGTTCAGCTTTTATCAAAGTTGTTGACTTGTCACAATTTACATAAAAATTGACAAAATTCTGTAGAAGTTTTCAAATTTCTGGTTCCTACAATATCATTGAATCAAGACTCCTTTAGGACTAAGTTGTATTCTTTAGCTCAGCGGTTCTCAACCTTTTAAGCTCGGCGACCCCTTTTTACAACCCCCCCCCCTTTTCTCTGCCGCGACCACCCCCCCCCCTCTGACACACACATACAGCAATAGAAGAGTAGGCAATAACAATCCATATTTTCGATGATCTTAAGCGACCCCTGGCAAATGGTCAATCGACCCACAAGAGGGTCGCGATCCACAGGTTGAGAACCCCTGCTTTAGCTGATCATATAAATGTGTTCTATTTACTCTGCGTCATCCTCTACATTCAACAATAGAATGTACATTTGGTCATATCGCTAATCTCAAACGTTTCAAGTACTATCACGTATTTCTATACATCAAAACTCTTTCATTACAAATTCCACAAGGGGCACGACATGGCCTAAATTGTGCCGATGTGCCAAAAAAAACAACAAACAACAACAAAACACAAATCATTACAAATTCCATTATTCCTTATCCTCTTATCTTATTTTATAGATTACAGACGTCACTTTGAAAGAGAAGACAATTACGTCCAACGCTTTTCACGTGTCAATCTAGTCATGCATGTTAATCAGTTAAACTCTGATAAGTTGTTGGTTTTACTGGCTGATTCAGGCAACCTATTTTCTAATTTGTACGACTTTGTCCTAGAAAGGAAATCATATCTTTTATATATAGATAAATACATATGAGCTCCATGAAAACTAAATGTTTTTTTTTCTTTATTGTTCTAATTCCACACTTTTCGCATAATCGTGTGGCCACCTGTCTCTCTATACTGAGCCATTAATAATCTCGTCCTCGCTTTTGACTAGTCTGCATATAAAAAATGTAGTTGTGAGGTCATGGGATCAATACTTTTAGGTTCAAATGATAGTCTAGGATGAGCCTTGTAATATATATTGGCATGATGGGTAGAAGTGAGTAGGACCAGCTGGTTTGAGTCTTCGTCTTCTATTGGTGGTGTTCAATTACAGTCTTCATAGAATTTAGACAGTAGCTGCGCAGTGGAATAATGTTCATGTTTTATAGTTGTAAGTCTTGCAAGTAGGTGCTGACAACAGATAATACTGTACTGTGTCTGGACGTCATTGTACACTGCAACTGAGTGTTAAGTATCCGTTGATGGTTAGGGTTAGTGTAGGAATTATGCCTCGTGTTGATGTAGAAGTTATGTCTAATGTTAATGTAGAAGTTATGTCTAAAAATAGTGTAGAAGTTATCACTAAGGTTAGTGTATAAGTTATGTCTATGTAGAAGTTATGTCTAAGGTTAGTGTAGAAGTTATCACTAAGGTTAGTGTAGAAGTTATGTCTATGTAGAAGTTATGTCTAAGGTTAGTGTATAAGTTATGTCTAAGGCTAGTGTATAAGTTATGTCTATGTAGAAGTTATGTCTAAGGTTAGTGTATAAGTTATGTCTAAGGTTAGTGTATAAGTTATGTCTAAGGCTAGTGTAGAAGTTATCACTAAGGTTAGTGTAGAAGTTATGTCTAAGGTTAGTGTAGAAGTTATGTCTAAGGTTAGTGTATAAGTTATGTCTAAGGTTAGTGTATAAGTTATGTCTAAGGTTAGTGTATAAGTTATGTCTAAGGTTAGTGTATAAGTTATGTCTAAGGTTAGTTTATAAGTTATGTCTAAGGTTAGTGTATAAGTTATGTCTAAGGCTAGTGTAGAAGTTATCACTAAGGTTAGTGTATAAGTTATGTCTAAGGTTAGTGTAGAAGTTATGTCTAAGGTTAGTGTATAAGTTATGTCTAAGGTTAGTGTATAAGTTATGTCTAAGGTTAGTGTATAAGTTATGTCTAAGGTTAGTGTATAAGTTATGTCTAAGGTTAGTGTATAAGTTATGTCTAAGGTTAGTTTATAAGTTATGTCTAAGGTTAGTGTATAAGTTATGTCTAAGGTTAGTGTATAAGTTTTGTCTAAGGTTAGTGTATAAGTTATGTCTAAGGCTAGTGTAGAAGTTATGTCTAAGGTTAGTTTATAAGTTATGTCTAAGGTTAGTGTATAAGTTATGTCTAAGGCTAGTGTAGAAGTTATGTCTAAGGTTAGTGTATAAGTTATGTCTAAGGTTAGTGTATAAGTTATGTCTAAGGTTAGTGTATAAGTTATGTCTAAGGTTAGTTTATAAGTTATGTCTAAGGTTAGTGTATAAGTTATGTCTAAGGTTAGTGTATAAGTTTTGTCTAAGGTTAGTGTATAAGTTATGTCTAAGGCTAGTGTAGAAGTTATGTCTAAGGTTAGTTTATAAGTTATGTCTAAGGTTAGTGTATAAGTTATGTCTAAGGCTAGTGTAGAAGTTATCACTAAGGTTAGTGTATAAGTTATGTCTAAGGTTAGTGTAGAAGTTATGTCTAAGGTTAGTGTAGAAGTTATGTCTAAGGTTAGTGTATAAGTTATGTCTAAGGTTAGTGTATAAGTTATGTCTAAGGTTAGTGTATAAGTTTTGTCTAAGGTTAATGTATAAGTTATGTCTAAGGCTAGTGTAGAAGTTATGTCTAAAGTTAGTGTAGAAGTTATGTCTATGTAGAAGCTATGTCTAAGGTTAGTTTATAAGTTATGTCTAAGGTTAGTGTATAAGTTTTGTCTAAGGTTAGTGTATAAGTTATTTCTAAGGTTAATGTAGAAGTTATGTCGAAGGTTAGTGTATAAGTTATGTCTAAGGTTAGTGTAGAAGTTATGTCTAAGGTTAGTGTATAGGTTATGTCTAAGGTTAGTGTAGAAGTTATGTCTAAGGCTAGTTTACAAGTAATGTCTAAGGTTAGTGTAGAAGTTATGTCTAAGGTTAGTGTATAAGTTATGTCTAAGGTTAGTGTAGAAGTTATGTCTAAGGCTAGTTTACAAGTAATGTCTAAGGTTAGTGTAAAGTTATGGCGAAGGCAAACACATAAAGTTGTGTGTGTGTGTGACTGGAATAGAAGCTGATCAAGAAACATGAAAGAACCAAGATACCTGTGTGTAGTCGCTCAGTGAACTCTTTATGTTGTGTCTGTTGTATTTATGTATATTTTTCTGTTGTGTTGTCTTTATATGAGGAAAGAGTTCTTGTAATAACAACACAATTTCCTTTAGTTGTATTGTACAGCTAAACCTTTAGTTGTATTGTACTGCTAAACCTTTAGTTGTATTGTACAGCTAAACCTTTAGTTGTATTGTACTGCTAAACCTTTAGTTGTATTGTACAGCTAAACCTTTAGTTGTATTGTACTGCTAAACCTTTAGTTGTATTGTACTGCTAAACCTTTAGTTGTAATGTACTGCTAAACCTTTAGTTGTATTGTACTGCTAAACCTTTAGTTGTATTGTACTGCTAAACCTTTAGTTGTATTGTACTGCTAAACCTTTAGTTGTATTGTACAGCTAAACCTTTAGTTGTATTGTACTGCTAAACCTTTAGTTGTATTGTACAGCTAAACCTTTAGTTGTTTTGTACAGTTAAACCTTTAGTTGTATTGTTCAGCTAAACCTTTAGTTGTATTGTACAGTTAAACCTTTAGTTTTATTGTTCAGCTAAACCTTTAGTTGTATTGTACAGTTAAACATTTAGTTGTATTGTACAGCTAAGCCTTTAGTTGTATTGTACAGCTAAACCTTTAGTTGTATTGTACAGTTAAACCTTTAGTTGTATTGTGCAGCTAAACCTTTAGTTTTACTGTACTGCTAAACCTTTAGTTGTATTGTACTGCTAAACCTTTAGTTGTATTGTAC
The DNA here is from genome assembly GCF_947242115.1 of Biomphalaria glabrata. Taxonomy (NCBI): domain Eukaryota; kingdom Metazoa; phylum Mollusca; class Gastropoda; family Planorbidae; genus Biomphalaria; species Biomphalaria glabrata. Next base: position 8,745,303 of record NC_074727.1, read on the forward strand.
AGCTAAACCTGTAGTTGTATTGTACAGCTAAAAGTAGGTGTTTCATGCTTAAAAAACATCATTTTTAAATTATACCTAAATTTTTTCATCATATCTCTTTACAAGTTTCATGGATTTCACTGGTGTTTAGAAATGTTTGGTCTTTATAACATAGAGTATTTGCTAGATCAGGTATTTTTCTATATGAAGATGGCATTCCTTGAAAATTATACTTTGGAAAGAAAAACAAAAGGGGGGTAACAACTGCTGTTTAGTTAACATTGATGTGGTCAAACATACATTTATTATTTTTCACGTTAATATTTAGAAGCGGCTAATTAGCCGAATTGTTTTAAGATTAATGCTAAAAAAAAAGAATAAGAATACATTATACAAAATTAAATGTGGTCACATGTTTGTCCAGGTAGACATTGTGTTGCCATTAGTTTACATGTCTCACGTTGTAACAAGGGCAGCTAGTCTAGTTTCATGAAGACAAAGTGGGAATTAAAAAAAAAAAAGGTTGATGCCGGACTTACAACAAATTATACTCCAATGTGGAAAATTTGATAAATGATAGAGGCGGTTATGAGGAAATAGAAGAACTATTGGTGTAATGAAGCCTACTGTCATTTTCTTCAAAGCGCGAGACGATTCTAAGTACATTAACTGATCAGTTCTCTCTTATGTTTTCCTTCATATTGTACAACTAATATAAATGATGTAAAAAAATATATCCTCTATGTATCAATAACACCATCCTTTCTACAGCACGTACTCTGTAAACATTGCATTCCACTGTCACTATACAAGATGTAACCTTTATACCAACACCAGGCCGCTGAGCGTAAATCTATGCAAACAGATCGATGGGTCATTGTATTCACCATTTCTCCCCCCCCCAGATGCTTTTATCAATGCAAACTGTCATTCAAACTTTCTCCGACCTCCCCCCCTCATTCTAGGCATGCCAAGTAAATCTTACTTCTTTTAATTTTTACCGATCTGAAAACGAAAGCTTCTCTTAAAGTATGTTTCAATATTGACCAAACCTTTAGAGAGATTTATATGAAGTCAATACTTTTGACGATCTAATAGATTCATCTTATTAAACATATAAGAAGCGCGGTGGCTGAGGGGTAAAGCACTTGGCCTCCGAACCAGGTTCGAGGTTTGAATCCTGGTGAAGACGGGGATTTTCTATTTCCGGATCTTCGGGCGCCTCTGAGTCCACCAGGCTCTAATGGGTACCTGACATTAGTTGGGGAAAAGTAAAGGCGGTTGGTCGTTGTGCTGGCCACATGAAACCCTCGTTAACCGTAGACACCAGAAACAGAGTTGTCCAAAAGGATGACTTTCAGGATACAAAGTTCGGACTTAAGTAAATAAATAAAAATATTTTATATTTGGTAAACATAGCCCTTGAATAAAACATCTTATTTTATTTATACTTTTAAAAGACATCAAAGAGTACAGGAAAGAATAATTTAATCTTTTTTAGACTTAAACTTTTGTTAGTTTTAGGTAGTAACATCTCAGTGAATTTTCCTCATGCTTCGCCCCATATTTAGCCAATCCTTGTTGGCGTACCATAAGATCTGATGGGAAGTTTTCACAGTTCAACCAATCGAATGTCACGACACACTTGTTGACGTTTGTCACGTTCTCTCTGATTGGTTTCAAACGTGAAGCAAGTTTAGCCTGTGGGAAAACATTGAAAAACTTGCAAGACGTTTGGACTTCTTCGATTGTCTGTACGATGGTCCAGAAATTGTAACCTAGGACAAGCTTGTTGTCATAGCCGGATTTAGGTGTGGTGTCGCCCTGAGCTATTCTTCAGTTTGTAGAACCTTTCCCATTCGACCACAGCATTGTGTAAATACGCCCTAGGTCTGTGTTCAAGAAATTAGAATCATTTAGACTTGAGAATCACTTGATTGTGACATGTAACTCATGAACGGGTTGAGACATTCTGGAGGGCTACAGTAAATATAATTAGTAAGGCGATGCTTCTGAGAGCTAGATCAACATTGCTCAGAGCAGGTTGAAGTATTAAAATATAGACACAGTTCCATTCGTAGCGCTATCAAAAATAAGAGATTATAAGCTTTAAATAGTTACTTTTGAAATATGGCCTTTTATATGAGGCTATAGGTTGCGCGGTGACTGAGTGGTTAAGCGCTTGGCTTCCAAACCTGGGGTCCTGGGTTCGAATCTCGATGGATTTTGAACTTCGAGATTTTTAGGGTGCCCCTGAGTCCATCCAACTCTAAAGGGTACCTGACTTTAGTTGGGTAAAGTAAAGGCGGTTGGTCGTTGTGCTGGCTACATGACACCCTGCTCGTTAACCATGGGCCATAGAAACAGATGACATTGACATCACCTGCCCAATAGATCGCAAAATTATCAACCGGCTTTCTATTTGCTTAAAGTTTTTCATCCTTTGGCATGTTCTTCTATAGACTTACAACAATAACCAGCTGTTTCCATCGATACAGACCCCATCCAATTCAATCTAGATCTAGAGTTATAGTCAAAAGTATAAGCAAAGTTACATTTGCGACCTATGGTTTCTTGAGGTGCATCTGTGACCAAGTAGTTTATGTGCATGATTCGAATCCATCCGTCCACCGAATATAGAAAGGTCACAAGGTCACACCTGTTGTGGAAAATCACGGACGGAAGTTGAGTAATCAATAATATTATTTGTTTATTAGAAATAATCAGCGGGAAAAAAATGTCCTAAGTGAGTGGTCCATCTAGTCTTTCTTGGAGTGGACATGTGTTTGAGTTCCCAGATACTTTCTGAACTTATATTTACTAAAGTTGCGTGGACAAAGTGCCGGATATTAAGTTAGTGAAGGCCCTATTCCAGATTTTTTTTGTTCAAGCTTCAATATAAATGCACTTAATAATCTAAATAAACATGAAAGCATATGGTTAATAAATATGAAACAACATCATTTCATCATAGTTTCCTTATTTTCATATATTTGATATAAGAATATTTGGTTAGAAATGTTGAGGGAGGCTTGCACTGTCGTTAATTCGATCCTGCGTTAACCTAAGGGCAGTGGCGTAGCTAGGGTATATGATGCGCCGTGCGGCCCGCACCACCCACACATTGGTAGCTACGCATCTGCCTGAGGGAACCCCAGCAACAAATCCTTCAATTCGTAGACTTGTTTTGTCAGACGCAGACATTTGACTTAGTCTGTATCGCCCCGCCCTTTCTTAAGAGGGGAACCACGAGTCAAGAAAAATAACAATTTAACCTCTCTCTCTCTGGTGCCCTCCCCCCCCCGCACACACTTCTTCTCTTTCTTGTGAGTCACACGAATGACTCATTATGACGCTCCGAGGAACACCCCCTTCCGACCTCTCGCAGACACTGGAGTGAGGACTGGTTTCCGAATTATTCGATATATGCAAATTTTAACGAGATGTAATCTCCCAATTTAATATTGAGCAAGTCTGGAGATCAGATTCGATGTTGCAATGTCGTTATCGATTACATACTCGGAGAGAAAACGAGAGGAAGTTTTAATGTTAGTTGTCATGTTGATACTAACAAACTAGGCAGCCGCCTTGGTCCTCTAACTGATGGGGGTCTCTCACAGGACTATGAATATATTTTTTACAGAAGAAATAGCAAGACATGTGCGCAGTGTTATGTTGGAGTACACTCGGTTATTTCATTTTTTCGCTGTTCATTTTTTTGTTTTCTATTTCATTTGGGGCCACCAAATTCTCTTGGCCTAGGGCCTCAAATTATCTAAGGCCGGCCCTGTTAACATACAAAATAAAATAGAAAATCTGCGACCTTGTATTGTATTGGCACTGACAGGGTACATTTACTTTACTATACAAATTAACCATCATAGTTTCTACTGCTCAAGCTTTACGTTTTCACTGCAGTTTTATTTGAATCTTACAAGCTTCTGAAATTTTGAATTTCTTCGTTTCTTTCACGTCTGTAAGACAGTTATAGTATAGCACTACAATGATCAGTGTAATTAATTTTTCAATGGATGCCTAATTAGACCTCAGTGAATTTCCGCAAAGCAGACTCGTCTTAACATCATCGGCTCGGTCAATGCAGAATTTGCCTACAGGTAACTCAATAGCTTAAAGGTTCTACTTTCTTAGGGCCCAAAAAGGATTTTGTCTATCACTATGTGACTAATTAGTCTGCGCCTGTTATGAATAAATATGATTTTTAAGTTGAAGATTTATTATTTCTTTGTCTATGTATTCTATTCTAGAATATATTTTTTACACTTCTCAGTTGTATATCAATTTAAGTTAAAATTTAACTCTCTGTGTATTCAAAATTCATATTTATCACTGACATATGTATGAAAAGGGTCCCCAGGAACGTATTTAGACTTGATAAGCTATTTCAGCCCCTTATCCGGTCCTGGACACCATTTTCCAGGCAATATTTAGTAGTACTCGGTAATACTATCAAGTGGCACATTACATGTTTTAGTATTATGTGTTATAATTTTCTAGTTATGTCTTATACCATTTCCAACTTGAATTTTCTGTTTAAAATTCTCTTCTAAAAGTTGCATTTGTCTACCCAATATTACTTTATACCGGTAGGCTATCTTTAGAAAGCCAACATATTCGTATGGACATTAAAGGCTATGACTTGCTACTTATTGCACTTCGACCAACATAGCTGATCGTTTGTAGTTCGTCCACTTTCAACATTTTTTCACTCGACCTATTTTGCTTGTTGACCCACTCATACTCACGAACTAACACTCAACCTAACGTCATGTATTGACCACAGACGTCAACTGTATTTTTCCGGCCGATGGCTATCTCAGTTTACGAAGTGGGGGCGGTCTGACTTGATTCTTGGCTCCAGACCTGCAAGCAAGTTAAGTAACTAGTGTCATTTTCATTTTGTAAGAGTTACTCCCCTTGAAAGATAACGCTACTTGGTCATACCATTCGAGCAACGAACAAGCTAATAATTTACATCAGACATAAATAAATAGCAAAGATGGTGCTAAGCACCTATCAATAGGCTTTCGCTTAAGTGTATACATGTTTTAGAGCCAGTTAATTAACAAAGTCTTTAAATAAACGCAAACTTCTGAAGGAATGTCTTCATCTGTTGAACATGTCCCATACATCGAAATGTGTCATAATCCTATCGATCATCCGAGTACGCAAAGACACTGTGTGTTTTGGCAGAGAGATCGTGTCTTTGGCTTTCGAAACGAGGCAATGGCGTTCAAATCCCTGTTTGGGTTAAACATTTTAATGTGAGATGATTTCATGCAGGGAGGGGGGGGGGGGGGTTAGCATTTCTTAATACTTTCTTTCTACCGGATTTCTTTTTGTGTGGAAAGGGGGGGGGTGTTAAAAATGGTTGGTCGTTGTGCTGGCTGCATGACATCCTCGAAGAGGTTTAGCGTGAGCCTTGTAACTCTTGGCGGGCCTTGAATGCGCCACTTTCGTACCTAACCGATAATTCCCAGCTCCGTAAGTCACTTTGAATCACTTAGAAAAATGTCTGCCAAATAGCTGCAACCTTATTGTAGAAATTGACAATGAAGTAGCTCCTGGTCATCAATAGAAATTTGGACGTAAAGTGGTTGGGGGAGGGGAGGGTGCATTTTCTCAACCAGACTACGTTTGTATTCTTTTCATTTATCGTTATTATTTTATTTATTTATTTATTTGTAGATGAACCTATATAGCCCCATTTGATCAAACACACAATAAGCAAGGGAAAAAAAGGCTCTAAATAGTTTCAGAATAGATGTAAGTGTCTCTTCTGAAGTCTAGTGAGGGCTAGTTAAGTGAACATATAAACAAACAAATATTCGTAACCTTTTGGTTTGTTTTTTTTTTAATGGGAACAAAATTTTGGAGTTTTACTAAAGAAAAGTAAAGAAGAGAAAAAAAAGTAGATTAAAATATAGTCTATAGCTAACTTTACTTATAAAACATTTTAGGTAGCCTGTCAAAGCTTGGAATGAAAATACACTATGTTACAAAGGTACACTGTTAAAAAGATATAATCTTATCTCCACTATCATCAGTAATCAGATAAATTTTAACCTTTTCGAAATCAATACACTGCCACACATAGTATGAAAACTAATTTAACCACGTTTTTGTATCTCCTCGGTAGTATAGTGGTAAGTATCCCCGCCTGTCACGCGGGAGACCGGGGTTCGATTCCCCGCCGGGGAGATTTTTTTTTTTGTTCAGTCGACCCTTTTGAAAGTGACACGTACAATAAAAGAAGAAGAAAGTTCATTAAAAACCTTTTTTATGTTATATATTTTATAAAATTCTGTTCTTTGTTCGTGTCCTAGTCGGGACTGTTTTATCACTCATCATTTCTGTATTAGTTTTTACCTACAAGCAACATGCAGGCATCATTCATTCTTCAGCGCTTAGCAGCTTCACTTTTGTACAGGTATAAGAACGAAATGTGTACTGTGTTACAGATCTCTGGATCTACGTGTTGTAGAGAAACGTGAATATTTGAGATTTGCACATTGACTATTCACGGTTATCTTTTCTTTGTTTATAGATTTTCAATTTCATTCTCAGGTGCTAAAATTTGAATTATTATTCTTATCCCATAGTTTTCAAATGTGTAGTTTACGGATATTTGCTTATTCTTTACACCACATTCGGAGAGTTCTCTTGATTTGGAAAACACTGCGCAGTTTATCTCAGATATTAGTCTAGTCATCTTAATCCTCCAACATAATCATGAGGACAAAGAATAAAGAAATGTACACCAGTTACACCAATAAAGCTTCATGAAAATCTCCGATCTCTGTTGAACTCTCTTTCAAGAAAGTCTAGTTTGTTTCTCTGAGAGTTTCAGAAGACGCCGGGATAAAGTTTCCATGTGTTCGACTTCATGAATATTTCCCTTCTGTCCAGGTAGTCACTTCTCGGTGTTTGGTTTTGTCCCTGAAGTAGATCCAGGTGAAAACAAAATATCCCCCCCCCTTTTGTTTCGGCCAACACCCAATTCTAGACCGCGATGATGATTGTGTTAGGAGTAGCTCTTTAATGTCAAGGTCGCCCAGTTCATGATTATATTTTGTTGATAGAGATCTCGCTTGAAAAGAAGGCATTCTCTACGTGCGTAGTTACTCGATTTCATTTGTTGGTCACTAATAAAAAGAAGGTTTATCTTACGGAAACATAGATGGTCTCGTATAGAGTTCATATGCAGCTCAATGTTAAAGAGATACTGTAAACATCTATTTTGGATTACCTTCTAATATTTTAATTATCACAATTACAGATTTTGGTAGCACGCATACAAAATGTAGGCCTACAGACCAACATTGAAGGCAGTGAATTGAAATTAGTAAAATCTTTTTACTAGTTAGAAAAATTACACAATTTTGTCCTCTTGGACATCGCCGAAACCCATTGGTTAAATCAGTGGAACTTTTATTGTATAGAAAAAAATTATTGTTATTTTCCTTGCGAGATGCTTTTAGATAATGTCAGGATACTTCAAATTCTGCAATGACTTTCAGTGTTTGTAATGGAATTTCAAGTATAAAGATTATTATTATTATTATTATTAATTGTTTTCAATAGTCCATTAAAGCATAAGTTAGATGTGACAAAATGTGCATGTTGCATCTGTAGCAGTGTTGCTATACGGAAGTTCTGCACTCTACTGCAATCTTCGGACTCTTTCAGACAAGGCTTATTAATGGGCCCTACTGTTCGATTGTTATTGCCAATAAATGACAGTGAATGTTAAGAGACTTTAAGTTAAATAGGAAACGTTTTGATATCACTATGTCCATTAAGAAGGTTATTTTGTTGTAGCCACTCAAAATTAAATTTTAATAAACTTTGTATAGCTGTGAATGCGTTTGCATAACCTCAAAGTTGTTATATCGCAAACTTACTGCTTGGACGTAGTCGAGCTACATAATTTGTTGCTCCAGTCCGCTGGGCCACCCTGTCACTGAACTGAACCGACAACGAACCCCCTCCACCCATTTTTTAAGCCTTTCCCTCCCCCCCTCCCCATTGAAGCTGGAAGAGCAAAGCCATCGGCATGTTGATGTAATTACTGGATGTCCGGTCTCCCCAGGCCCCGGACATTTCGAGACCCTCATTGACCCCAGCTACACTGCCCAATGCAATAAAGACCCCAGACCAATAGAATTTGAGCACGTGAATTCATTAATATACCGGCTTCCCCCTTTATCCCTTATGTTCGCGTCTGCTGTAGAGTCCCGGATACCTGGGGCTTAGATGAATAGAGGGAAATAACTCTTCGTCCCTTTCATCTAATTTGGATGGAAGGGTTGTCCGATGATTACTTTATTGCACGTGTGTGTGTGATAGGCGTGTGCATGTGTGTAGATGTCTCCGTGTGAATATGTATTCGATCTTTGTCGACCTCAGCATCGATCTATTAATTAGTTTTATTCGTAAGTAATGCTACTATTTTTATGCTCTTTCTACCAAACTCGTTATAAAACAAAGGCCACCTTTATTTCCATCTGAGCACTAGATCAGGAGGATATATTCAATACAATTAGGACTTTTCGTATTGTAGGATGCATAAAAGAAAAAAAAAATAACTTAAACATATTATTTTTAGTTTCACTGTTTCACGTATTTTAAGGTATCACGCTTAGCAAATGATTGTATGCAACATTTCTTTATCTACCCGCGACACTTTTCTTGAGAAGTCAAGTTAATAGACCGAAGCTAATATCAAGCAAATAAGGTCTAAAAATGTTAAGTATCCATTTATGCCTTAACTCCTTCCGTAATTATTTTTTCACGTTTTCAAGGACTTCTTTATTTTTCTCATTACTATTTCACTATTCTGTTATGATTGGGCTTCAAAGCTTTGTCGTTTGTTATCAGAAAATGTTGTATTTGGTATAGAATTAAAGGGAAATGTATGCTCTTTTTATATAACACAAAGTCAAGTTAAAAAAATTAAACATTAATTTAATTAAATGAGGTCAGATCAACGATTGTACCGTCGATTAGGAGAGAAAGAGTTAAAAGTGTAAGACAAGGATGCTGATTCCCGTGTATCCTATATTTAAAGAGACTCTAGTAATAAAAACAACATCATCTTCTTTCTCATGATAAAACCAAAGTTGACACTGTACACTTAAAATTAGCTAAACTAAATGGCGCTGTGTGACTATAAGAATGTCCCTGTACAACAGAATGTGAAAGTCTGTATATTGTACAGTGACTTTTTATTATTACAACGCTTATATCAACTCACTCTTACGCCTGTCTGTCTCTCTGGTAAAAAGTTTATACATGTTTGTATTTCTACCACACCCATTCTCGGATCACGATGAAACTTTGCACAATTATTCAGTGGCGTGGGCGAGCCATGAATCAATAACAAAAATTAAAATTAGTCAGTTTATTTGTTTATATACATATATTTATGAGCACAAGAACAACAGTAATGGACAGGTATAAGTGCAAGGCCATGGAAACGTTTTTCTGTTTCTTACGACATTTATCTCATTCTGCTGACTGCCGGGAAGACATAGAGCCCTGGACCGCATTATGTGGAGAGAGACTGTGACCAAGACCGCTATGGACAGCGATAAAAACATGGGCCTCAGCTCTGGAAGAAAAGAGCGCCAAACGAAAAATAGCTGGCTCCTCTACCACCAAAGTGAAAGCCATATATGTGGACGGGAGTGTCTCTCCAAAATAGGGCTCCACAGTCATATGGAAAAGTATTGTACAACATGAACCATAGTCGTTCTACAAGATGAACCATAGTCTTTCTTCGAGATGAACCATAGTCTTTCTACGAGATGAACCATAGTCTTTCTACGAGATGAACCATAGTCTTTCTACGAGATAACCATAGTCTTTCTACGAGATGAACCATAGTCGTTACGACTCAAGAGGCCAACATACACTATTTTATTCCATTCCCACTGCTTTTATTTTAAAACAATGAACCGGAAGCATTTAAACATCTGTGACCTCTAAACTAACGACCCTTAACCAATAAGCGATATCCCTAACCATTCGTGCATTGGCTGTTACATCTACATCTCTTACCGTGCAAAACCTGCTGCGCTGTGGTTTTTTTTTTTTTGTTTTTTTTATGTTACGCACGATTGCTCCTAATACTTGTAAGTAATACTGTACTGGTTTATGTAGGCTGCGTGACTCGATCTTATGAGATCAATATTTAATTAGCTTAAGTTCAACAGTACTCAACATGTGCTTAGCGACGTACCACTCAAACCTATAAGTAATCTAATTACGAAAATATTTTTATTATCGTTGCTGTCAAACCCTGTACTTTATGTTCATGTATAGGGTTATTACCAATGTCTAATTAACTAAATTTATGTTCTAACCATAACCCTGCTGGAAAACGATAGTTGTTTTTTTTTTTTTAAATAGATATATAAAAGTAAACAAGATAACAAAGAGAGTTTATGTCTTCACACTAAATCGTGGGCGGCCACTGTGGGCTCGTTTGTTTCGTAAGCAAAGCAGTTCAAAGGGCTGGTTAGGATATTTTTAGCGCTTTTCATTTTTTGAAAGTCAGCTTTGACAAAACGAAACCTAAGGCCGCTTTACTTTTTGGGGGCCGTTAATCATGGGTTATGGGAAGTAAATGTTAAGTTCCACTGGGCAGAGGTTCACTTCATTAGTGCTTTCCAATTGCTAGAAATGTTTCAACTAATTCTCTTGGTTAAAAGGTAAACGTTTCTATGTTCGTTTTTTTTTTTTTCTTCTTCTTTTTTTTTTTAATTATTTCTATTTTATAGATCATATAGAAAAAAGGCTGTATGAATGTTGTAAGTCTTAAGATCTTCAAAAAAATATTTACTAGTGAGTTCGAAAAACAAGATTATTAACAGGCAATCCTAAAAAAATATATTCTAATGTTAAAATTATTAATTTTGTTACAAGCGAAAAATTACAAAGAATCGATAAAATATATTTGACTATAGAAAACCTAACGGAACTTATACAATACTGACGTTTCTTCAAAAAAAAATGATGATTATGTCCTACGCATCATGCATCTAGTCATGCATGTTAACCAATGATTTAAATTGTGCCAAATCACTGGTTTTCCTGGCTGTCTCAGGCAACCCATTCCATGCTCTAATAGCACTAGGGAAGAAGGAGCTTTTGTAAAAATTTGTCCTAGCATATGAAACGAGGAATGTGCCTTTGTCTTTCTGAGTATTTTATTAAATTTTGTTTTTGTATTTGAAGATTATGGTTCAGTGATTTGTGTATAATTGCTACTTTACTTTTGAGTCTTCTGTCCTGAAGGCTTTCTAAATTTAGTGATTTTACTAAAGGTGTTACTCTAGTCAAATGTGAATATTCATTTGTTATGAATATCACTGCTCTATTTTGTGTCTGTTCCAGTTTCTAAATGTTTTCTATTCTATTCGAAATAGTGGGCTATAGAAAACCTAACGGAACTATTCGAAATATTTGACTATAGAAAACCTAACAGGCAGATGCGGAGGACTTGTACGAATTAGTCTTAGCATATAAAATAAGAAATCTGCCTTTATCTTTGTGTCTTTCTGAGTATTTTATTAGGTTGTGTTTTTGCATTTGTAAATTATTGTTCATTGTTTTTTATGTATTATTTTCAAAACATTAATAGCAATGGCGAATAGTTTCGCATCCTTCCATTTGAAGTTTTTTTTATCGCGTTTGCAATTGAACTGAAACGAGTCTTAGAAAATATGTTTCTATTCGTAGTTCTTACATAGTTCTAGCTTCTGCGGTTCTACTGCAAACCTATCTCGATACACTGTAGATCTATAGATTAAAGACAGAAAATAAAAAGCACAAGATAATTGTAGAGACCCCAACAATCCTAATCGATGCGATAGAACGCGCTTCGCGTTTCACTCCCCTATCAGATTTCCGGTAAATCAGATCAAAGTTGCTTCCCCCTTGAGAGGTCGCTGTGTGGCATCACCATAGCAACTATTGCTCTACCAGGAAGTTGCCGGTCTGAACCACTGTGACCCGTGGACAGTAGGGGTCCGTAAAAAAAAAAAAGAGGGGGAGGGGCTGCAGAAACTTTGTGGCACTGATTGACGGAGTTCTTCGATTCATTCACTTGATACATAAATCTAAAAGTATTTTTAAGTCCACAACTTGATTCAAGATGGCCATTGACAGAAAATAAATGATATCTTCTGCCATTTGTACCTCCTTTCACTAGTGTAGACCTTGCCTACAAAAGAAAATGAAAAAAAATAACGGAACTATTTGATAAAACCTAGACTTACAGTTATTGTAACAGTTAGTTTTTTTCACAAGAAATTATAAGATTTTAGTAGCACTAACAAGTTGAAGCTGTCTGGGAACAAGTTGAAACTGTCTGGGAACATATTAAAGCTGTCGGAACAAGTTGGAACTGTCTGGGAACATATTGAAGCTGTCTGGGAACAAGTTGAAACTGCCTGGGAACAAGTTCCCCCCTACTAAAGAGTTTCCTTCATCTACTTCTCTCCTATTGTTTAAACCGACAGTTCGACTCTGACATTGTATAACAAATAGTGGACAAAAGGGTCGAAAGGTTTGAACCGAACCCCATCACTATATGCCTTCCTATTCCTCGGGATAAGAAAACCTTTTTTTTTTTTTTTTTCATAATAATTTTAAAGTATGATATAGTTGTATAGTTCAGTTAGATCACCTGCAGTGTCTGTTTCACGATTAAGATTTTTATGCTGATTCTGATGGCTTGGTTAGATCATACACAACCAGGATGGCTGCCTGGCCGTGCGGTTTGCGCGCTGGACTGTCGTTCAGATTTATTGATGGTCCAGGGTTCAAACCCTGCCCGCTCCCATCCCCCGTCGTCCTGCGGGAGGTTTGGACTAGGAAGTAATTATCTTCAACTTTGAAGGAACATCCGAAACATGTAAAACATTTTACAAACATTTTTACAACAAAAGATTACGAAGTGATTGCAATTTTCAATAATTAGTACAGAATGGGAAAGCAATGAAAATAATAGTTCTATTTAATACAAACAAGAGCTATTCCATGAACTTCTTATTTTGGCGGATGTGGAATGGTTTATTGATTGCATTAGTGTGTTATACGGCTGGGTACTTCAGGTTATTGACCTTTAGTTGGGAATGATGAGCGCGGTCTTTCACTAGAGCTGCTGATTAACTATTCTGGGGAGAGATTAGAAGGGAAGTGTGTTAAAGAAATTAATGAAGAGCTGACCAAGTGAAAGGTGGGGGGGGGGGCAGTGAGGGTAGGTGAATGAAAGAAGGAAAGGGGAAAAAAAGAAGGAAAGAAAAAAAGGAGACAATGAAATTAAAAAAGAAAAGAAAAAAAAAAATGAAGGTGAAAAAGGAAAGAAACAATTATGGTGTCTGAAATACAAGAGAAAATGGCGGAATGAAAAAATAAGTGAGCGAAAGAAAGAAAACACAAAAGTAAAATAGAATAAAATGATAGTAAAAACAAAGAAAAAAAAACAAAGAAGAAATAAAGAATAAACGAAATCAATAAAAATTGAATTTTTGAAAAAAAAAAAAGATTTGCAGAAAATAGAACGTATTGAGAGATAAAAAGAGAGGGAGTAAAAGAGTTAGAAAGAGAGAAAGAAAGAGAGAGAAAGAAAGACAGAGGGGGAGAAAGAGAGAGAGAGAGAGAACGAGAGAGATAAAGGAAAAAATTATTTATAGAATATAAGAACGTGTGAGAAATCTATAAAGACATAAAGTAAACAAAAGTAAGACAAAAAAAAAAGAGGTAAAAGATCGAAATAGAGTGTGTCACAGAAAGAGAGAGAGAGAGAATGAACAAATATAAAAGACAGCGTACATTGTTTCCCTTAAACTCGTTTAATTATCCACCAAATAAATGAAATGACAACAATTAAAAGAAGTGAACGTTACCATCAAGTGACATTTAATGATAAACTGGTGACCATAAAGTGACATTTAATGATAAACTGGTTACCATAAAGTGACATTTAATGATAAACTGGTTACCATAAAGTAACATTTAATGATAAACTGGTTACCAATAAGTGACATTTTATGATAAACTGGTTACCATAAAGTGTCATTTAATGATAAACTGGTTACCATAAAGTGACATTTAATGATATGATAAACTGGTTACCGTGAAGCAACTTTTAGTGATAAACTGGTTACCATGAAGTGACAGTTAGTGATAAACTGGTGACCATCAAGTGACATTTAATGATAAACTGGTGACCATGAAGTGACATTTAGTGATAAACTGGTTAGCATGAAGTGACATCTAGTGGTAAACTGGTTACCATGAAGTGACATTTAGTGGTAAACTGGTTACCATAAAGTGACATTTAGTGGTAAACTGGTTACCATGAAGTGACATTTAGTGGTAAACTGGTTACCATGAAGTGACATCTAGTGGTAAACAGGTTACCATGAAGTGACATTTAGTGATAAACTGGTTACCATGAAGTGACATTTAGTGATAAACTGGTTACCATGAAGTGGCATTTAGTGATAAACTGGTTACCATGAAGTGACATTTAGTGATAAATTGGTTACCATGAAGTGACATTTAGTGATAAACTGGTTACCATGAAGTGGCATCTAGTGATAAACTGATTACCATGAAGTGACATCTAGTGATAAACTGATTACCATGAAGCGACATTTAGTGATAAACTGGTTACCATGAAGTGACATTTAGTGATAAACTGGTGACCATTAAGTGACATTTAATGATAAACTGGTTACCATGAAGTGACATTTAGTGATAAACTGGTTACCATGAAGTGACATTTAGTGATAAACTGGTTACCATGAAGTGACATTTAGTGATAAACTGGTTACCATGAAGTGGCATCTAGTGATAAACTGATTACCATGAAGTGACATCTAGTGACAAACTGATTACCATGAAGCGACATTTAGTGATAAACTGGTTACCATGAAGTGACATTTAGTGATAAACTGGTTACCATGAAGTGACATTTAGTGATAAACTGGTTACCATAAAGTGACATTTAATGATAAACTGGTGACCATGAAGTGACATTTAGTGATAAACTGGTTAGCATGAAGTGACATCTAGTGGTAAACTGGTTACCATGAAGTGACATTTAGTGGTAAACTGGTTACCATAAAGTGACATTTAGTGGTAAACTGGTTACCATGAAGTGACATCTAGTGGTAAACTGGTTACCATGAAGTGACATCTAGTGGTAAACAGGTTACCATGAAGTGACATTGAGTGATAAACTGGTTACCATGAAGTGACATTTAGTGATAAACTGGTTACCATGAAGTGACATTTAGTGATAAACTGGTTACCATGAAGTGGCATTTAGTGATAAACTGGTTACCATGAAGTGACATTTAGTGATAAACTGGTTACCATGAAGTGACATTTAGTGATAAACTGGTGACCATCAAGTGACATTTAATGATAAACTGGTTACCATGAAGTGACATTTAGTGATAAACTGGTTAGCATGAAGTGACATCTAGTGGTAAACAGGTTACCATGAAGTGACATCTAGTGGTAAACAGGTTACCATGAAGTGACATTGAGTGATAAACTGATTACCATGAAGCGACATTTAGTGATAAACTGGTTACCATGAAGTGACATTTAGTGATAAACTGGTGACCATTAAGTGACATTTAATGATAAACTGGTTACCATGAAGTGACATTTAGTGATAAACTGGTTACCATGAAGTGACATTTAGTGATAAACTGGTTACCATAAAGTGACATTTAGTGATAAACTGGTTACCATGAAGTGACATTTAGTGATAAAACTGGTTACCATGAAGTGACATTTAGTGATAAAACTAGTTGAATGAATGACACTAGCTCAAAACTTTGACATTAAATGGAAATGATGCTTTTTTTTCTACTAGGTAAATATATTTTTAAAAAATTTAAAGTTCAGGTTCAGATTTGAATCCTATTTTTTGCCAGCTTCTGAATGTAAATCTGCCTCACACGAAAGTTTCTTTTCTAACTTCTGAACACCGAGATCTTCTGAAAGAAAAACTAAAAACTAAAAGTAAAGATAAAACGGCTGACAATTTGTTGAGCCTATTTCCTGTCCTGTGATGGTTACATCACAGATGTAACAGCTGCACCGCTCCAAATAATTAGATCTAGCACTTCAAAGTAATAAAAAAAAAGATGGCGGAACGCCTCAAGTAGCCTCCTTAATTAACCAGTTTCCCCACCCCAGTTCCCTGCACACGAGTCTCGTTTGAGTAGAGAGCCTCGATTTCAACCCATAGGGTCGACGTGTGCTCTAGCTATATTGTAGCCATTCGTTACAATTGCGAAAAGTAAAAAGAAAATGTACCTCTTTCAGAATTTGCTATGTATAAGGCAGATGATGTTAAGGTCACCCGTTTTTATAGCCCACGGTTAACGAGGGTGTCATGTGGCCAACACAACGACCTTTACTTTTCCCAACTAACGCCACGTACCCATTAGAGTTGGGGGAGGGGGATTCGTGGGTGGATTAAAAAATCACCAAAAATCCCTGTCTTCACCTAGTTTTGAACCCTAGACGCCCCCCCCCCCCCTCCCCCCGGTTCGGAAGCCAAGAGCTTTACCACTCAGAAAAAACTATTTAAAAAAAAACAACAGCCAACGTGTGTGTGTTCTATATCCAGACTCTATTCTTAATAAGACTTTCAAGATTACAATTAACTTGTTTTAGTATTAAATATATTGATACACTGAGATAAATCTCCAAGAGTAGGTCTAATCCAAAGTCAACCGTCGTTTTTTTTTTTTGGTCACGTGACACCCGTCGTTTACCATTGACAACAGAAGGAGATGACCTTATCACCTGCCTCAATGACGCGTGCAGGCCTACGGGAACTTGATTTATGTTACACTGTTACAGATACTAATTTAAGTGGTAAAAAGTGGGTACATTGAAAAAACAAATCATTATTCTCTGGCACCCTGTCTCCACCATTTTTCTTTCTGTATGTCTTTCTTCTTCTATAATTGTTTGAGACATGTGCATGTGTATTGGTTATAAGATCCATTCAATGACATTCAAAACGAAGGATACAGCTTCTTATTCTAAACTGAAGATTTGTAAAACTATGACCCTGTCATCCATCATTTCCTGGTGACATGTTTGTTTATTTTTTATTAACTTTGGAATTTCTGGAACTTACAAAGTTTTAAAAAAAAGGGTAGAGGGAGTAACAAATCTGCAGCTCCCATTAAAAAGGAAGTTGGGTTTGTTTTTTTTTACACCGCGTGGTTCACGTCTTTTTTTTTCCCTCCCACCTGCACCCAGTTTTCAACGCAGCATCCACCTTTGTCCAGGTGTAAGACAGATATCACATACCTAAACAGCTGGGGGGTGAGTCGCTACCATGACAACCGAAAAAAAAAATAGTTTAGATTTTGTACATAACTTAGTTGTCTCTAATGGTCTGTTGGTAATATATATGTGATTTGTCTAACAGTTCCCATTTCAGACCTTACAATCTATGAGGCAGATGATGTAGAGGTCATCTGTTTCTGTGGCCCATGAGGATGTCACGTGGCCAGCACAACGACCAAACACTTTTACTTTTCCCCAACTTAAGTCAAGTACCCATTAGAGCTGGGGGGACTAAGAGGCATCTTAAAGATCCCGAAATTAAAAATCCCAGTCTTCACCAGGATTAGAACCCGGGACCCATCGGTTTGGAAGCAAAGTGGTTCACCACTCAACCACTGCGCCTCCATTTTTGTTTGAAATCCTAGTATATTGGTTTGATGCCTTGGTATTTTGGTTTGATGCTTTGGTATATTGGTTTGATGCTTTGGTATTTTGGTTTGATAACTTGACATTTTAGTGTGATATTTTGGTTAGATAGTTTGACATTATAGTTTAGTGTTTTGGTGTTTTCGTTAAATGTTCAGGTATTCTGTTTAATATCTTGGTATTTTGGATTGATACTTTGATGTTTCAGTTAAGTATTTTGGTTTTATACTTTGCTCTTTTGCTTTGATAGTTTTGTATTTTGGTATGTTTCTTTTCCTAGAGAGATGATGTTGTAGCAGAAAATTATAGCATTAAATTATTAAGGCGTTTCTAAATCACTACAGCCACTTGTCTATTTCACCTTCTACTTGTAATACTTTCTGGAAAAAAAAATAGACTTCTAGTTCATAATGAAACAAAGCATATTCACCCAAGATTCTTGTTTCCGCCCCTGACAAACAAACTTGTAGTGTATTGTGCCCAGGAGGAAGAAATGATGATGTGGTATCGATCTCCTCATTGATTCTTTTCAAAGGAAAGCCAGTAATGTACACACTCTATTCAGGGTCCGGTCACATGTAACTCACTGCTTTCCGGTTTTGTGTCAATCCGAAGATAGAGTCTTGGAGCGACAGTGAAGAGTGGAAGAGGAATGAGACTCAGGCGTAATTTCTTTTAGATATTCTTTTTGAAGACTTTTAGACCTTAGTTTCTATCCCTGAACAAGTCTTCATCAAGTTATTTCACGAGCTCCAGAGTGAGACGGGGGGAAAAACATCGTTTTTCTTTTTCTTCTTTTCCTTTGAAGAATTTTTTTTTTTAAAGAAAGTTAAATTTGGAAAAATAACGTTTTGAATTTGAATGCAACCGTACATCCCCCCGCCCCTCGGGTAACACGGCCTTGAGTGGGACTTTCTCTAATGTCTGAGATGCAAGGCAGTTCTATAAAAATGTTTAACATCAAAAGAACTAGAAAATTTTGAAATATCTGTCGTTTTTTTTTTTTTGTACGCTTTTGTACGCAATTTATGTACTAGCCCAAGCAGCTACTCGTTCATATTTCTAGCACAATGATTTTGTTTTCGACTAACCCTTTTTTTATTTACCCCTTTTATCCTATGGCATATTTTTAAAAATCCCTTTCAAGGATTTCAACAAACTCTCTCACAATCTCTTACTTGTATATTTTATTTAGGCTGATGTATCATATACAATGAGACCACTTTATACAAGGACCTTCAGTGGAACAAGAAGAGGGTCACTTCTTTACCAGGATAAACATTTTCTTTTCATGGGTATTCATAAAAGTATTACAAAGCCAACACACATTGAATGAACGTATGGACTGTATGTTTTGTGAATGGGCTGGTAGAATGAAATGCCCTGTTGTGAACTCCTGACATGGCTTTGACGTATGTCTTTTAATAATCCTCAGAAACGCCAGGGTTTAATCAAGAACAGAAATATTAAGTTAATTAAAGCAGAATAAACTGTTACTGTAAATAACGCCATCAAATGTTGAACTATTAAACATACAAAACAAACTATGAAAACTGACTACGATAAGTCTCAAAACTCAGGCCCCTGACAACAAAAACAATCTCTCAGGGGCCGTAACTCTACTTTAGCTTAACAGACCAATGAAATCAAAACAAATAAACATAGAATTCGCCCTAACTTACAACCAAGATCCTACTAACTAATAATTAACACTAGTATATACAACTACAATCATCACATGCACTCTGTTCTATGGTATCAACCGATGATGTTAAATAGGATCTACGTCCATCGTCTAACAATTAGCGAACAACTCATTGTTAACGTCAGGGTGGAACTCGCTAGTTTTCTCAGATTTGTAATACACTTTCCAATGTCTTCGCCTCTTGCTGTTCCCTAGTATTCAAAACGTAACGTTTGTCTGTCTAGGGAAAAATCGTTCAAATTTGTTCAGTATTTCTTCCATGTTTCTTTTCCTTCCACAATTTCAAGACACTCATGTGTGTCCATTTAATGTGCCTCTCGCCACACTCATGTGTGTCCATTTAATGTGTCCCTCTCCACACTCATGTGTGTCCATTTAATGTGCCTCTCTCCACACTCATGTGTGTCCATTTAATGTGCCTCTCTCCACACTCATGTGTGTCCATTTCATGTATCCCTCTCCACACTCACGTGTGTCCATTTCATGTGTCCCTCTCCACACTCACGTGTGTCCATTTCATGTGTCCCTCTCCACACTCACGTGTGTCCGTTTCATGTGTCCCTGTCCATACTTACGTGTGTCCATTTCATGTGTCCCTCTCCACACTCACGTGTGTCCATTTCATGTGTCCCTCTCCACTCACGTGTGTCCATTTCATGTGTCCCTCTCCACACTCACATGTGTCCATTTCATGTATCACTCTGCACACTCACGTGTGTCCGCACTCATGTGTGCCCATTTCATGTGTCCCTCTCCACACTCATGTGTGTCCATTTCATGTGTCCCTCTCCACACTCATGTGTGTCCATTTCATGTATCCCTCTCCACACTCACGTGTGTCCGTTTCATGTATCCCTCTCCACACTCACGTGTGTCCGTTTCATGTGTCCCTCTCCACACTCACGTGTGTCCATTTCATGTGTCCCTCTCCACACTCACGTGTGTCCGTTTCATGTATCCCTCTCCACACTCACGTGTGTCCGTTTCATGTGTCCCTCTCCACACTCACGTGTGTCCATTTCATGTGTCCCTCTCCACACTCACGTGTGTCCATTTCATGTGTCCCTCTCCACACTCACGTGTGTCCGTTTCATGTGTCCCTCTCCACTCACGTGTGTCCATTTCATGTGTCCCTCTCCACACTCACGTGTGTCCATTTCATGTGTGTCCATTTCATGTGTCCCTCTCCACACTCACGTGTGTCCATTTCATGTATCCCTCTCCACACTCACGTGTGTCCACACTCATGTGTGTCCATTTCATGTATCCCTCTTCACACTCACGTGTGTCCATTTCATGTATCCCTCTCCACACTCACGCGTGTCCATTTCATGTGTGTCCATTTCATGTGTCCCTCTCCACACTCACGTGTGTCCACACTCATGTGTCTCTCTCCACACTCATACAGTTTTATTTAATTTTTTTTTTATCTTATTCAGGCTCAATTTGATGGTTTTGGTTTCGTGAATTGTTTGAGATAATATCTTTAGTAGACAATAGAATATAACGACTCAAATAATCATGAAATTCATGTTTTTTAATCTTGCGTTTTAATATTCAGGGATCCTACTACCTCATTTATTAAGTTTTTGTAATTCTAAAATTGAATTGTCTATCACACATACAACTATAATACTATATCACATTTATTTAACATTGTTGTCATCGAGACCCGACATGTTGTTTTAGTTACACGATAGAGAGCTGCCATTAACAGCATCATAAAACAAAAACAATGGAAGAGATAGCAAGGGTTACACGGTAATCGGACCAACGAATATCGGGCCATGTTTTAATCCAAAAATAGACTTGTCATGAAATGAAATCGATTCGTTTTTTCCGTGACAAGAAAACGATAAAAAAAAAAAGCGCCAATTACTACTTAAATTTTCTGGGCACGTCGATTCCCTCTTTCGTCTCATGGGATCAATAATGTTAGTGTTTCTTTGATAATGCATTCAGGTTTATTTTGTGTTTGGTTTAATATTTTATTATTATAAAGTTATTTGACGAAACAATTGTTTTAAAGCGAAGGTGAAGAAGAAGGAGACAATAAACAAAAAGACACACACACACACACACACACACACAAAGAAGTTTCCAATTCCTGTCACTTTTTGCTTCCCTTTCAACTTCCTTAATTTGGCCCCTTTTTAAAAGAAGGCTATATCATCGGAATGGGAATTGGAACATCTGAACCTTTTGAAAATGCTACGGGGTTTATGAATTGTTGAAAGGATCTTTTACCCAAACCCCTGGTCTTTTTATCTTCTAACACATTTAAGTCCCGGAGCTAAACCCGACACATCATTACCTGGTTTACAAACTCAATAAGACTTAACTCAATTTCAATATAATTCTTTCGTCGCTAACAATTAGAAGTGATGTCCAGATCCAGACATAATTCCCCCCCCCCCCATCGGAAATCATGAACGAAAATTTGATTGCAAATAATTTACTGCATCAATTTTTGGTGAAAGGTCGGAAATGAGGGCATTGTGTTGTAGGCCTATTGTATTGTGTTTAGATTTTTAAAACTTACTATCAAAAGTTTTCTTTCTGGTGAAATGCTAATTCACAAAATTCTTTACGGCCATTTCACTATTTGATTTCAATCTTTTTTCCAGAACGAACAACTTCACTTTGTCCAGTCTGTTCATTGCTTTGTCGATAATTTCTATATGTACCAAGAATCTAGTATATCTTGTCTTATCTTATCTTATTTTGTCTTATCTTATCTTATAGACAGACGTTATTTAAAAATAAAAAGATAGTTACGTCCTAAGCATTTTATGTGTCAATGTAGTCATGCATGTTAATCATTAAAACTCTGTCAAGTCGTTGGCCTTTTCTGTCTGATTCAGGCAACCCGTTCCATTCTCTAAAAGTCCTAGGGAAGAAGGAGCACTTGTACGAATTTGTTCTAGTTAGTATATGTGGGAAGCGTGGTCGAGAGGCCAAGTGCGCTTGAACTTGGCTTGGCTTGGCTACCTAGAAGGGGGCTCGAGGTTCGACACCCGACTCGGGCAGAGTTGTGTTTACTGAGCGCCTAAAGGCAGCACGGAAAACCAACTCCTAGATACCCCCTCCCCCCCCCCCCACCGGTCCACAAATGAGATTGGACCAAAAGCGCTCTGAGCATGCTATAAGCATGAAAGTAGCGCTATATAAAACCTATAATAATAATAATATAATAATAATATATGTAATTAGAAGTGTGCCTCTATCTTTGTGTCTTACTGATTATTTTATTAGGTTTTGTTTTGTTTTTTTATTTGAAAAATTATGGTTCAATATTGTATGTCTTATTGCTACTTTACTTTTTATTCTTCTGTCCGGTAGTGTCAGACTATGTACAAAACATGTGCACTGACATGTAATTTGGCGAAAAAATCTTTTTCATTTTTCAAATTGAGCCTTCAATCAATGTTTAATTAAGCCCGTGAATGAAAGTAATGCTCTGATTGTACTCTACAAGTACTTCGCACAGAAATTGATCTTGAGTCTTGTCTCTTGTCATTGCCTTCAGACACTTTCTAACATATGACATATCTCCGCGCTGTTGAGTTTAAGTTGTCAGTATTTCGTCAATATCTTAAGGCATTTCAATCGATAGACAAAACACGTTTCAAGTCGTGAGGCTGAGAGATATATCCACTCGCTCCAAGAACTCGGCTTGTTGCGCATCTATCATTAGCAATAATGGCTTGGAAATGTTCTGAAAAAGGTCACTGAATTTGTATCTATTACGCTTGCTCGCCTTAGCGAATTCCTGCGCCATGGATAAAGAGACCATGCGTGGTTCAATCGCCATGGTGCACCTCTCGACCATGCCAGTTGAACCCAAAGGAATTCTACTCGTTACGTAATAGCATAGCAGCAACCTGTTTACTGAAACTGTAGGGGGCAATACCGTGGTTTGATAATACCCAGCACCTCATGGGCTCCACTCCTGGTGTTTGTTCGATGTTGTTATAATGTGAAAAGCTCCCATATCAAGCGTCAGAGAGAGGAAAAAAAAGTTTTTTTTGTGTATAGATAAGATATGTGTACTATAAGAGAAAAAAAAACTAAGAAAATTATGTAATACTTGTAACAATTATAAACGTCTCTATATGATATACAATAAGGTATTCAGCTATTCAGCTATAATAATCTTCTTTAAGCGGAATGTTTACTCAGCAAAGAATGTTATTTACCGAAAACCGAAGTCTTATTGGCACAAAATAGATCTCGCAAGTAACATCTGATGTCTATTACTCCCTGGCACTAGACTCGACTTCTGATTCACTGCTATGCCCCATGAGTTAGAAGTCTGGCAACTACGTAACTATGGTTACTAATGTATTATGTCTAGTTTTATTGTATCACAACTTAAGCGAGGCTTATGTAGGCGACTAAAATGCACTAAAAGGAGAAGACATTTCTTAATTAACATAGTCTGCTAAACATTACAATAAGATTTATTTCACTATATTATTGACTTTAATATTTTTTTTTTAAATGACTTAAAGTTATTGGGCGAGGTGAAGAGGGCTTGTTGAGTGGGTAAATATGCTACCACGTTTGGTAACCACCAAGTTTTAATCAGAAATTAGGAACATAAAGGGTTGTGGTTGGGACAGAGCTAAAATGGAAGAAATGTACCTCCTGCTTAGAATTAAGGCCTACTAGAGATTAATAATTTAACTAGAAAGACATAAAAGAAATATAATAACTCCTTTATACAACCTATAGATTGATTAGATTTCTCGTAATACTGTTGCCGGAAGTGGTAATGTATAAGCATTTCAATACATATAAAATGCTTCATAATGGCATGCGTCTCATGAAGCCTCTTAGCCCCACCCCTTTTCCACTTCCTCCGTAAAAGAGTCATGCTTGAGTGAATGTATATGTCTACTAGACAATATGGAGCACAGAAAGGCAGGCTCCCATTTGACTATGCCCTGCGCCAGAATCGTGCTAAAATGTCATCTCCCTTCAAATCTAGCCTCCTGATTGACATTACTAAAAGTACATTCATACTGTGAGGTTATTGTTCGCTATCTTGTAAGCATTGAGCATGTAATCAAGTAGACCTGATTATTAAAAATCAACCGCATTTTTTATGGACTTTTTAATTTCTATTAATAACTAGAAACAAAATTCGAGTAATTTTGTTACCTGTTATCAGTAAGTAAACATATACAATTGACCCTTTTACCCACAGTAGTTGATAC
The DNA here is from genome assembly GCF_947242115.1 of Biomphalaria glabrata. Classification (NCBI taxonomy): domain Eukaryota; kingdom Metazoa; phylum Mollusca; class Gastropoda; family Planorbidae; genus Biomphalaria; species Biomphalaria glabrata. The sequence goes on from NC_074727.1 coordinate 8,769,993, forward strand.
ACTTTACTACTTTTACTATTAGCACATCTCAGGGTTGGAGATTTTCACGATAAACATTATCATTACGTTAAATGGAACTTGAATGTTGCCGTCAAAATGAAACCCACAAACGGTAGAGCTTAGAAAATTTGATTCTGCTGAGAGAAAAAAAAGTGCAAAAAAGATTTTCGTTAAACTTTCAAAAAATCATATCAACAAATCATTTATCTTCTACGCCGGATACACCAAAACGTTTGCTATTTATGGATGTAAAAAAACAAACTTCCAATAGTTTTTGCTATTGCAGGGGAGATTTTGTTTTCCTTATGGTACATTCCTCGACCCATCTATTGTGAAACGTATTGGTGGTGTTGTTGTTTCCCAATGTTATTGCTTGCATACTTTTTATTTCAACATGGTTAAAAATAGATGTTTACTTATATACTAATTACGACTTTGTTTGCATATATTTCAGAAGCAAGAGTGACATCTGCCCGGAAGTGATCTGCATGAAGTCATGACGTGGAGCCAAGGCCAGCCAATCATCTTGATCCTTTTTTTTACATACGTCAAAGTTATTTATAATCTGGCATGATCTCAGTAGCACATCAGCAGGGAACAGCGTAACTAATGGAATTACCAATAATTAGAGTACTATGGAAATTCCCGTTATTCATGAAACAACGCGATTGAAATCTGGCGCCCCGATCAGCGCCCCGGTACTTGTCTCTTCGACAAGTAACCACTTCTTGCATACGGTCGGAAGTGGCAAGTCCATAGCTGCGCAGCTTTCTGTACCTGAAGGTAGCGGTCTGCTGGATATGCACAGGGAGGAGCTGATAGTGACAACCTCTTTGAAACCAAAGACACCCGCCAAGCCCAGTTTCCGGAAAGGAGGCGAAGACGAATCCTCGAAATCCACGCAGAAAGGTCTTCACGCTCGTCTTCCCAGTGCTGACAGCGGGATTCAAGCCGATGGTGGCTGCGATTCCCTGTCTCGCTACCGCGGCAAATCGTTTCTCTCTGCTAGCGACAAAAACGATTTCCTGGTCGCAGAAGAAGGGGTTTCTTCTTCTCCAGGCAAGTCCAAAAGCAATACAAGCGGTGCCAGCGGCGGCTACGGCGGAGGTCAGCCGCAGCAAAAGTTACCGCTGGTTTCGCGTGTTGTCACCTTACCCTCAAAGTCTTTCTTCACCACGTCTGCCGCCGCCACGCCGGCAACGTCATCCCGTACTTCCAAAGGGGTGACTCCAACCCCCGCTGCCAGGACGCCTGTTCCGGCGGCCAGAACGTCTGTCACGTCTCAGAATGTCACACTAACCTCTTCGCATAATGCGCCTAAATCCAGTGAACAAAAAAATGGACTTCATGTATCTTCCAGAAACCTTCCCGCCAAAGACGCCTTAGAACGCTCCGACTCTTCCGAGAGCCAACACAACGCATCTATATCTAATCAAAATTCAAACTCGCCTTCTAAATCAACATCCAATAGAAAATCGGATAGCAACGTGTCAACCAACCAAAACGCAGATACCTTCAACCAATCCAATCACATACAATCAACCAGCGAACAAAACGTAATTAATATCACACCAAATGTCAAGGTCATGTCAAACCAAGGCGTGAAGATAGCCATCAGCAAAAACACTGTTAACATAGCAACGGCGAAAACCCCATCAATCTCAGGGAATAGCGAAATGGTTCGTACAACGGGAGGGTCCACCCAGCCCACACTCAAATTTCATGTGGTCAACTCAGCACGTCCGAATCAACCGGACGCAAATAAAGCTCGCGCCCCGGGCTCTATAGCTTTAACGCGACCTTTACGGCTGGGGGCGCCCTCAGCGCCCAACTCTCGGCCTCAGACAACTGTAAATATAAACACTCAGCAACCAGCTGCTCCCTCAGCCAGGGGCCAACCGCCCCCGTTACCCTCACAACCACCTAAAGTAACCACAAATTCTAGCATGCGCGCAAAACCAAAAATCGCTCCACGACCCTCCATAGCACCAAAGCCAAGTCCTCAAAGTAGTCCTTCTAGAAAGTCTTCTAGTGAAGCAACAACGTCTACTGAAGTCGGTATATCTTCGAACACATCACATAGTAACAATAACGAGTCGACAGTCGTAACGGAAATACCAGTTTCATATCGGCCAGCACTCTCTGGTTCTCAGCCTAGCAGAGTGGTGGAAATTCCCGTAAAACACATAGAGTCAGCCCCACGTGCCTCTGCGGTAAACTTATCAAAGCCTCTATCGCTGGGAGCGCCGTTTCCTCGTCTCACGCCCGAGCGGCAGCTCCACTCCAGACAGTCACTTTACGAGAGGATAGCCTCGGAGAAGGAGAGGCTAAACAAATATCCCATATACGAAAACGTGTTGAACATTAAAGACGGTTTCAGCTTCGAAGACCCCAGCTCTAGGATGAAGCAGGCTGAGCTGATTCTGAAGCAGTCGGATGAGCTTATCAACGATGCGCTCAGGATGCTTAGCCATTCGCCCTCTCCGCTGCTTCTTTCCCCCAAGCCTGTCAAACGGAACGGCTTTTCCTCGGACCTCCGAAATTCCCCAGAAGGAGAGCGCATCGTGGAGGGCTCCGACGCCTCCACGGTGGAGCGGGAGCACCGGGTGCCCATTTTCGACGTGCAGAGCGGCAAGACTTACGGAGGACCTCGAGCGGTGACGCCCTTGTCGTCGTCGTCTTCGTCACCAGTGGATAACGCCCACGTGATCAACACGAGCGCAGAAAAGGTCAAGGACGTGGTGTGGAACGAAAGGAAGAGCCGAATAGATGCCGCGCTTTCTTGGCTGAAGACTGAACTGGTAAGCCATCGTTGAATTAGCTAAACCATTGGGTAACACGAAAGTAGTGGGGTAGCTGTCATGGGTCAAAGGGGTTCATTGCTCCCGGGGTCATGACCATGTTGTTCGTTGAAAGAAAAATAAATGTCAGAATTTAAATGTATCGTATTGATTACTTATTAGAAGTTACTGAATTGATTGTAAATACACATATATTTATAAATGTAATTGACGCACATAAGATGACTCGATTTAGTGAATATTATGTAAAGATCTCTGAGTCTGTATAATTTGTACTGATGAGAATGTAGGTTGCGTGTTAACGTACGTGTAGTATTACTAGTGCGTTCCTTGCCACAAAGGTTCAGCTCAAGCACCCCCAATAAAGTAAACCAACAGATGAATGTAGATATATAACTATTTAATTCACAACGGGAACAGTGAAGTCTCAGTCACTATAATAAAAGGATGTGACCTCTATGAAAGCCTAGACTCAACTGTCTGTTTTATCTTTCTAATCTACAGTCTCGTTTTGGATTAGTGTCGTCATAATTGTGCGTTCACTAGAAGTCACCTACAGTGCGTGTCTACAGTTACACTCAACCTACGAGAGAATGGGGTTGGGGTTGTCATCATATATTTATTCCCGGGCCCTCGAGTAATTGTTACGGTCCTGCACGAAAGTGTACCCTCTGGTAGGAATAGATGTATGTTTCTTTCAAAGTTGTTTTCACTTAAGTTATAGTTGGCCTTATTCAGTCGTAGAACGACTATGATTCATCTCGTAGACCGACTACGGTTCATCTCATAGATCGACTATGGTTCATCTCGTTGAGCACTTTTTCATGATACCGCAGAACCTTATTACTGAGAGACATTCCCTTCCACGTGTATCTCAGGTTAATGTGGCATTCTCTTTGGTGGTAGAGGAGCCAGCCGTTTTTTTTAGTAGCACGCTTTTCTTCCAGAGCAGACGTCAATGTTTTTCCGCTGTCCATAGCTTTTTTGGTCACCATCTCTCTCCACATAGTACGCTCCATGGCTATTTTAGTTATAGACATGAAATAATTAAATGATTAGCTTGTAATGAAACACCTATTTTTATTACTTTCTCAAAGAAAAAAAAATCTTATTAACAGACAATTGGGTTAACATCGATCCTTCAAAAGTTAAATATGTAATTCTAATAAATGATTGACTCTTTTTCGTCCTTTTTTTAAAAAACAAAATTAATGAAACCATGTTTAAGACTATTAGTATTTTCTTTTAAGTTTTAATGAAGAATGTTAGGGCTGTATAATATCTTTCAGCGGCCTAGCCGTAATATTAAACGTTCTGTTTTTAATGGCATGACTTTGAAAATTTAGAAGCTCTGTTTCGTCCGTGCAAAGTCCAAATTGTATTTACTCTTGGTGTGGTCTTGTGAGTGTATATATTTTATTACGCACTAAATCTCTGACATCAATGTGCACGTAGTTTGATATTCGATGTACAAAGATCCACACACCTGTACTGCATTTGGAAACTTTGCTAGTTTACCTAACTCACAAAACTGCCTGTTGTTGCGTCAAGAAATGGTTCCAGACATCTAAATGTCAGCCAACCTTCTCGGTCATCTTTTGTTGTTTTCTGCGCAGACGTCTGCTAACACCTCCGCCTCTTCCTTGTTGTGCACCTTTACTACACCCCATTCCCCCCCCCCCGTTTCGCCATCCAGTCGCCCCCCTTATCTCAGGAGTGCGCTTCACGGGTTCCCAAATGTTTACTCGGGTTATCGCGACCCTGCACGACAGATGCCAAAACTCACTGAAAGCCAAACAAAGTCAATCGAAGCTCTGACGTAATGTAGCCTCGTTTTCAGTGCTTTGTTTTTTTGTTGTTTTTTTTTGGTTAGTATGGAATGTTTGTTTGTTTAAATTGAAACGAGATTTCGGGACACATTTTGAAACACAGTATATAATCTCCACTTTGATTTATTGTTGTTGTTTATTTATTTTTAATTTATTGCAAAACTTATTTGAACTCTGTCTGAATGACTGTCAGACTCACCTAATTTACTAAGTGTAGGCCTACTGAGCGGTCACTTTTTATTTTTTCCGTAAGTTCTACAATATTTCATCCTGTTGGCCTTATAGAAATATTGAAATAGATCAAAGCCTGATTGAATTATATTTTATGTTGATCTCTGCCACGCTGAGGGCTATAAGTAATACGGTGCGTGTCAATTCGCACGCACGAAAAGAAATATGCGCTATCGTCAAACTCTACTTCTCATGGCATAGACTGCTGATCAGTATGAGACTTCATTCTTCTCTAAATATTCACTCTCCATATAAATGTATTTTGTCAATCTCTTTCCATAGTTCTCCTGTCTTAGTTAGCTCAGTTCACATTGTGAATACCACTGGCCACAGCTTAAATATACAGTTAGTTAAAATAACTTTTTAAAAATGCAACTGTTTGAAAATTTGAATACTTTATTTTTTGATTGTAATTGATTATCGTTAAGCCATTCGCCGGTCTGAAAAAAAAAACAGAATAAAAATATATTTTACAAAATCACAACCTCCAATACTCACCTATTGGCAGATGACGCGAAAGATTGCAAAATGGCTGACTTGTAAACATGACTTGATGTTTATACTTTCGCTCATGTCAAACTTGTGACAGCTTCAGTGGCGGATAGTTTGGGGGGGGGGGGGTGAGCAAAGAGTTTCTGTCACTTGAGAAAAAGGAAAGCCGCTCAAAAACATTATCATGCATCGCAATAATAGTAAATTAACTGTTGTTTTTTTTTTAAGATGTTGCGTGTATAAAAATTTAAACCTAATCTGTTTCCTTGGAGACGGGATGTGTGTGTGTGTGTCTGAGTGGGTACTTACTAAGGAAGCTCGAGTTTGAATCCCGACTAGAGCTGATTTGTGTTTTCTGAGCACCTTAAGGCAGCACAGAAACCTCCCAGATGTAGACAAATGTAACTTCAGATGAAACGAAATAAATGTAGTACTCTTGAGTAATAATATAAAATAGTATTTTGTACAAAATCGAACTCACTACAAAAAAACACGTTCTGGCATCGTCTTGTGTACCCAAGAGTCTAGACAGCTGACGATAGTCCCGCTTATCTTGCATCATCCACTCTGCATAGCTCCCAACCAATCGCTAACTTCTTTTCACCTTTACCATAGAAACACACTCCATAACAAATACAATCCTGCAGTCTCTAACTATTATATATCCGACAAAGTAAGAATAAACAGTGTTGAAATAAATTTTCTTCATATTAAGGCGTTTCATTTTTTTTTTTTAGGATAATATATCTGAGTATAGCAGTGTCACTTTTAAACACGTAAATTAAATGCACATTTCTACTGCATTTTGAGGAGTTGTATAATTTTTTTTTTTGCGGATATTTAAATTGTCATGGGAAAATACAGAGTTGCATCTCTAACGGATCTCATTTATCTAGATATATTAAAGTCTCCTTTAAATATTTTAATAATGATAATAATAAAACATACCACGATTTTATATCAGTGGCATAGCTAGGGTGGGGGAAAGGATGTGGAGAATTTGAAAATCACCCCGGGCTTCACTTGAGGGGGGGGGGGCCCAAATGAGTGTTTTTTTTACATTAAATATCAAATATTACGCAAAATGCAGGGGCCCCCAAAGAGGTCCAACCTCCGGGCCCCCAAATGATAGAAAAATCCTGTTGTATAGATATAACCGGTGTATATTTTTAAGGGTTCAAATGTGGCCCACGGACCAGTTGTTTGACATCGCGTCATTAGATAATGATGTAAACAATTTCCTCTCGTCTCCAAACACAACATGATCCCCGGTGTTAGAAACAAAGAGCACGTAGATAGGAACTATAATGACCTCTGTCTGTTCCTTCGTCCCTCCAGGCCACTCTACGTGAGATGGACAATACGCTCATCTCTCACTTCAAGAAATGCCAGGAGACCATTGACGCACTCAAGACACAGCGGGACGTCTGGGAAGGGCTGTCTGAGGAGGGGGAGGACGGAGACTACTGGGACGACTTCGAAATTTGTGGTGAGTGGGTGCTGCATTCAAGATCTCTCTGTCAATATTCATTCTCTCTTTGTTTCTCTTGGTTTACTTGTCATATCTATCTATCTATCTATCTATCTATCTATCTATCTATCTATCTATCTATCTATCTATCTATCTATCTATCAATCATTTATCTATCTATCTATCTATCTATCTATCTATCTATCTATCTATCTATCTATCTATATATCTATCTATCTATCTATCTATCTATCTATCTATCTATCTATCTATCTATCTATCTATCTATCTATCAATATCTATCTATATAAGATAAGATAATTATGATAAGATAAGATATTTTATTGATCCAATCAAATGGAAATTTAGTTTGACTACAATCTATCTATCTATCTATCTATCTATCTATCTATCTATCTATATATATATATATATATATATATATATATATATATATATATATATATATATATATATATATATATATATATATATATATATATATATATATATATAGCTCATCTATATATCTATCTTTCTATCTATCTATCAATATATATATATATATATATATATATATATATAAATCATTTATCTATCAATCATTTATCAATATATCTATCTATCTAATCTATCTATCTATCTATCTATCTATATCTATCTATCTATCTATCTATCTATCTATCTATCTATCTATCTATCTATCTATCTATCTATCTATCTATCTATATCTATCTATCTATCTATCTATATCTATCTATCTATCTATATCTATCTATATCTATCTATCTATCTATCTATCTATCTATCTATCTATCTATCTATCTATCTGTAGTCTGTCTCTTGCTCCATCCATTCAAATCTTCTCCCATACATTAGTGTTAAATTGTGTCAAAGTTCTATATGTTTATGATTTTAAAAATAGTTTTGTATGCGTTTTTAAATAGGATATTTGTATGACAAGACAAGTTATGACTACTTTACTATAAACTGCAAAGAAAAAGAAAATTAATGGTATAGAGGCAACCATATTGCTTGCACTACTGTCACATTAGAAGAATGTGTGTTAAAACACTTATATAATGATCTCTTGACCCTATATTATATCAATAGTACATTTACAATGTACATGACTGTACATATAAGCTATAGCAACATTCTCTATCAAAGATATGTGATAGAATATAGGTCATGAAAACGTATACGTTTATGGGTTCAAATCCCTGTAAGTATGTTATCATAGCACCTTGAGCCTACATTTTGTTTATTAACAGCGCTTTATAAATAAAATTATTATCATTATTAAGTATGTCTTATTATCTGTTTACTGTTCTAAGTGAATACACCAGCTGAAAGTAAATGTAGACATCTATATTACACTGTTAATTATATGTGATATAATATGCTGAAGATTTGTTTTAATTCCTTTGCAGAATTCAACAAGAAATATTTAGACAGTCCAGGAGGTTCAGAGTCCAGTCAGTTGTCTCCCATGCAAGAGGTCTCTTTACCAGTTCCTCAGCTGCATCTGCCTCACTCCAGTCCAGGTCATGGTGGCCCATCATCAAACAGACGTGGCAGTGTGACACAAGATGTAGAAGCAACTTTATAACATCAGTTCAATAGATTCTTAGTTATTGTTAATTAAGGGAAAAAGGTTACGCTGGGAATGTATTAGGCTTGTATCTTGAGATTAACAAGAATATTTTACAGTTTTGAAAGAGTGAAAAAGATGTATATCCTTTCCCAACTATTTTCACTTTAAATATTGCATGGTGATGTCATGTGGTGAATGATGGCGCATGCTGATGTTAAGTGGTAAATGATGGTGCATGGTGATGCCTGTGATTGCATTTACAGTGGTCTCTGAAATCCTACAACAGCATTATTACAAATTGTCATTAGCTTGGCTACACAATGGCTCTGTCAAACCTACATTGAAATGCTTTTAAAACAAGTTGATTAGAAAAGAAAATATTTGTGTTTTTAGTCATGGCTTTATACAGCGAAACAAAACATTGCATCTTGCAATAAAACTATTTCTTTTTTCAAAGCTTGAATCTAAGTGAGATAATACATCCTTTTATCTGCATTTCAAAAAGCTTTTACATCTAGTATGGAATCAAGATCATTGGAATGCATATATATTTGGTTGGCTTAATTCAAATTCTGTTCATTGTTAGTTTTTTCCTTCTTTGTAGGCCTACTTGTGGTAAAAAAAAAAGTATTTGGGTTTAAAAGTCAGATTATGCTGGTTCCTGATTATTCAAATGGTTCCTGATAATTCTAATAAAATACCACCAATTACAATAAAGCCAGCAAACTCCAAAAATAGTACTGCTACTATCCATGAATTCCTATCATCACATTTTGTTTGAGTCCTGATCTAGTCTGGGTGGGTTTGCCCTAGTGATTAAGACTAAGACTGCTGATCCTTATGGAAATTTGTTGTGATTACAAGGCATCTTTTCTCATACACTGTGTTGTAATCACTATCAATTGTATATCACAAATTTTCAACTTCTAATAAGAATAGCTATTTCTAGCAATTTAACTAAAAATGAAAATGTTTTGCTGCAAAACAAAAAAAAACTCTGCTCAAAAAGCTCTTTAAGAGAAATATGGTATTTTTGTTAATAATTTTTCAGATATATTTCAGAACAGTGATTGAACATCAAATATGTAATGAGGGAAATTCTTTTGTAGGTTATCCTTATTATTTATTTATTTCTTTTGTTGAAATTTAAAGTCTCTCCCTGTTTCTTAGCACTTTGAATTAAGCAAATTTATTTGTAGGCCTACTGCGACCTACTAATTTGTGCCTCTGGGTCTTTGAATTAATAGTTTAGTTCCTTATTTCTATTAACTTATTTGGACAAAAGATTGCAATGTTCTCTCCTGTGCTGTTGAAAACATGCTGAAAAACATGCATAAGGAAAATGGCTAGCACAAAATGGAAATTTGTAGAATATATGTGTTAAACTAACAAATAAGCAAAGATAAAATATGTTGAAATGTTTTGTCAAAAAGATACTTTTATAATGTAAAAAAATGTTGATGATTTTTTTACCATAGAAGTTCAGATTTCATATAATGTTAGAAATAAAAAGGAAATTTTTTTTTTTTTTTTTGCTAAATGTTGGCAACTGTTGTTTATTTCTTTGTTGTCATTATATCATCTAGAAAGTTTTTGCTTTACAAATTCAACTTTCTACAAGTTTTCTATGTACAAAATTTCTACAAAACATGATCTAACTACAACTATTACTTTAATGTCAGACTTCTGGTCTGGATAAATAAAAAGTTGAAATAGTTTTACATAGATTTACATATCTACTGAATTTAATCGCATTTATGTATGAAACATTTAACATCATGGTCACCCATTTTAAACTTGCCTATATATAAGACAATTTTTTGTCAAATTATTTTTTTTTCAAATTGTTTTTTATTAGCTGGTAAATATTATGTTTTTGTGCATAATATCTTTTTTATTTAAATTTTCTTTTGCTGTTTCATACAATTCATTAATTTAAAGAGTCTGTATATGAATGTAATAATACTGTAAATATGTTTTAAAAATATTATCTGCATTGGAAAAAAGTTAAGCTTTATTGAACTATCTTGTCTCTATTGGTAAGAATCAACTTTTATAGTTATTTATTTCAAAGATGCAATAGGTTCAATAGCTAACATATTTTTCAAAGTATTGCTTTCAATATGTATAAGCCTATTTATTGAACACTAATTAACAAAAAGGATTGCTGCCTGGTTTGCACTCTGGACTGTTGTCTCAACGGTTTCAGGTTTAAACTCTGCTGAGAGGTTTGGGCTACGATGTATTAATTTTCAGTTCTGAAGGGACATCCTAAACATATAAATCAAACAAGCAAGGATAATTTTCTGGAGATAGCAACAGCCTACATTTTAAAAATGTCCAACAGACATGTTGTTGTTGCTCGTCGTTGATTTGTAACTCCAGCCAGCTAGTACAACTAAATCAATGTAGGCGTATCAATAGAATTCTTTTTAAACAAACATAAATATAACTTTTATTTATAGATATACATAAACTTGAAAGTAGATTTATGGGGGAAAAAAGTGAAATAACTAAAACAATATATAAATCACTACAAAAACATGTCTTTACATCTCCTGTCTCTCATTTAGTCTTCTGTTCAATTTTTACACCTGTCCTTTTATTCACATTCATTATGCCATTTCTCCAACCTACACAACCAAACATCTGCTCCCCTTTCCTCTGATGACAGCAATAACTCGTACATACACTCCATAACACATGTGGCTCAGTAAAAGGTTACCGAAGTTTCAAGAATAAAGGAAAAAACATTTGAGGGACTGGTCAAAACCAAAAACCCCATTTATTTCAATTTTAGTTCTTGAAAAAAATGTCCAAAAATATTTTTTAAATATCAAATTTAATAATTTTTTTTATTATTAAAATGTAACATGTTGTCTTATGTCCATGAAAGTTTGTCCAATTTTGTGTTTCTCATCCTCTATTCAATTTACTATTCTCATTTAAATGGAGAGCTCCTCATCCAAAATGTAAATATTTTAATGAAATGAAAATGTTAAAACTCTTTATACCAAGCTCTTGTAACTAATAACTTAAAATGCAATGAAGCTTAAAAGACTTTAATGACCAGAACCCTAAACAATAAAACTCTTAACAAATTGGATTATCTATAACTAAAAGTTTATATTCTCAAAAGAAATGTAGTGGTTATCAGAAAGGTTTTAGTCTCTACAGTGGCTACTGCTTTTTAAATACTTTTGTGATAACTGTAATACCCGGTTGAAATGGTCAACATAAAGGGATTCAAGAGATTTGTTTATAACTAATATTTACTCAATATAAAGAATAGAAATTTCTGATAAGATAAAAAAAAAAGTTAAGTAAATGTTGATGATATTGTAGTTTCTTAGTGTTATAGGTAATGTTTGTATATGTGTATCAAATCAGTGTATAAATATTTTATTTAATTATTGACATCGTTATTTCATTTTAATTGATCACAAAAATGAGCACATGGTTAATTATTACTATTTTCTCTTTTCTCATTTTTGTAGGTCAAATCATCCTCAAAGCTATTTTCATCTTTTCAACAAAGTTCTCTATATAAACCTAGTTCTCTTTTTTTTTTTTAAGGATAGAATTAGTTGTTTTTTTCTAATTTGTAAACATTAAAAATGTAAGCACTTAAAAATTTGTGCACAAAATGTTTATATCCCCTGTAATAAATAACACACACGATGCTTAAGTGGAAATTAATAAACCCAGTTGCTTGTCAGTGTATTCAAGAAATCATTTTTAAGAACTTGAATGTATTTGTTAGCTATTTAATATGTCCACCTATTACTTTTGATTTAAAACATTTCTAAAATTTGCCTAACATTAATCTCACTGCTTTGAAATT